>NC_090715.1:14415822-14734989 GCF_040954835.1 Lepisosteus oculatus
CTCTCTCAATTTAATCCGTTTTGTTTTTCCTACCTGTTATGTTGCACAGCAATACACCAGTTCCTTTTTTTTTTTGCTTGCTTCAAAACTTCTAACACTATCTGCTTTGGTTTCAAAAAGGAAAAACAAAAGTTTTTTCCAGAAAAAAAACTAATTGGCCCCAAATTAAACATTTCAATGAATACATGTGCTCCTAGACAACATTACACATTGGGGTTGAAGTTTTTCATCCTCTTAAGGACGTTTAGAAAATATAGCACTTTTAGACATGCCACAGAAAACATTAACACTCACTCTCCTGCACAAATGCTCTTCCCTCTCCAAGTATGTTTTGGCAATAAAGTAATTGTTAAATATACGGTAAGTCCTAAGCATTATCATACACAAAACCATCCCTTAGAATGGAAAAATGTATGTTGTTTTATATTCTATTATTCAGGTAATTACTTACCAACTGCCATTATACATAACTACAAATAAATATAACTTTGTATTATCTTGTGGTGTTCAGATAATTCATTACCTAGCAACGATAGATGTACAAAAACTTTTTTTTGCAGCTGGAACACTTGTTTTTCACAGCAGCTTTTGAGAATCTCCTTAACATTTTAAATTAACATAATGGTAAAATAAGGGTAATTAGCAGCAGCTTCCAAACTAAGCATGTACGCACCGATGAGACCACTGCACTGTGAATTTTATGCAATGCCAAAATCCCCATCTGAGTGACAAAGACTTAATTGGTTTAATTACAATGGTGGTTAATATGCACTCAGCCGAACAAAGTACAACAAAATGGTTTCACTGACACCTTCCAACTTTTGTTTGAAATACTGTAATTCCGATGTTATTGACACATTTACATAAAATTAGATGCTATGGTTTCAAGCAAGCTTTTCACAAGCAAGTGGCAGAGTGAGACATCAGTCGAAGTAAAAAAAAGGGCCCACAGGGCAGAGCTGCGCATTTATTCTTCATAAACAGTTAACTAATAGCCAAGTCAACATTTTTGTAGCCAATCCAGAATATGTTATTAACATAATTTCATGAAGGCACTGTTGGGAACTACCAGCCGCACCAAACTTTGCATTGTGCTGCTGTCATTGTGCCTAACGATAAACTGTAGAAGGGAAGATCTTTTATCCATTGCTGCTGGTGCTTCTGCCATTACATAATTAGACATAAATAATAGGCCCTCCGAAATTGTGAAATATATTTACACATTCACATCCTGAATGATAACTTTACATCTAACAAACACACATAGCCCCAAGGCACAGAGGCAAATTAAGAGAAATTAATTTAGTACTGAATACAGCAAACACGCGAGAGTGATGGCGAAGGATCTACTGCGCAGCCATGATGCTCAAGCTAAATTAACTGGAATCGTTCAAGACATTGCCGGATAAAATACTGCAATCCATTAGCTTCCGGCATCCGAGCAAGAAACGCTTCTTCAAGACATTTGTTTTTCATTGGTGCTGGTTTAGAAATTGCGGGGGGTGGGTGACTACAGAAGCCATTATTTCATGCAGCACATAACAGATTTTAATGGGTTTTATAAATTATACCTAGCAGAAATTCAGCAACATCTATAAGCGATTTAGAGCCCAGTCAGAGCATGTAAATGCAAGACTTCGATTTTTAGCTGTTGCAGAAGTTAATACTAATAAGTACAACTAGGTCACCATATATCCCAAGCCTATACTGGTAGATGAAAAATGAATGCCAATCTAAATCGGGACCATCCTAATCACTGTGAATGGGGTCTGAGATAGATTTAGGAATGTGATCTCAATGTTGGGAAATGTTTCTGCTTTGGCAAACACTGGAACCCATCGCTTACGCCAACAAAGGTCTTTGAAATTCAAAATTCTTCGCCTATTATAGACACAGAGGTTCAAAAAAAGTAATTTTTGTTTGCTACGGAGCGGCAGAGAAATAATTTATCTTTCCTCCACGGTTTGAACGGCGAGAAGGAAGAACGCACATCATTTAAATGGCAAGAGGGCGTAGCTGTTCTTTAATCCCAGATAATTTCACAGAGCATTCCGACTCCCTGCTTCTGTCCTGAACCTAATTCGGCAACACTCACCTGAAGCTCAGTGAAGGAAAAACTGGGCTTGACACCTCATTAACACTCGTAGAGGGATGCAAAAATGGCTTGAAAGCAATAACTGTTCGTGACAAATCAAAATAAAACGTGACCATGGGAAAGCGTTTTACAGGTTGTGCAGACAACAACGTTGTGTTATTTCCATTATACCGTACCGGTTTACTGCCATCTGTTTTTAGCTCTTAAATTTTCAGCGCTGGTGACTGCATAACAGCATATGCAAAACGCATAAAGGGGTTTTACGAAACTAAATGCAAAACATGTAATTCTATACCTCATAGCTCAACAGCTGAACAAACCACAGGCGACTCTCCCACCTCAGAACCACCTGTTTCCCAGAATCCCAGAGGTCCTCGGACTGCTGCGATGACGTAGGTCTCTGCTGGACAACTTTGGCTGCTTTTTACACTCAGAGATGCAAGGCCGAAATCACAGTTAACGTGTGCAGAACTGTTAACTTTTTTATGAAAAAGATATTGCCCACCGCTGCATTTCAGTGGTTCCCCTCTTCAATGTGTAAGCTTTGCAGGATTCTTGGGAAGTGCCGTATAAATGCAATTCTTAACAATAAGTTAAACAGGTGAAACCTTCATATGACATTTCAAGTTCGGCATGAAATGTATTCTCAGGATGTTAAATTTCAAAACGTGCTGTGGCTTCACTAATTAACATTGCTATTTTCAAAGCTAACTGCTGAATTTCAAGAAATGACACGAAGGTGGATATTAAACCGTTATTATACTTCAACTCTGGCAAAAGCTATGGAGAATTTGTAACTCGGACAGAAAGTTCAGTAGATAAAATTTACACTTATCACTGGGTATTCTATTTTATTATACAATTTAAAGACGATTGATTACATGTTTTTTTTTACATATCTTTTTGTCGTTTTGGTGAATTACAATAATTGATGCACTGAGAAGGCGTAAATGAACTTCCGTAATTTCTATCTAATCAAAAGCAAAAGGAAGCATTAGGTTAAGCCTTCAGAACGAGAAAATATTCTATTGTCACAGTACTGCAATAGCAGATTAATAAAGCAAATAGTAACCAAAGAACACAAACCCACACAAGGAGAGTTACTGATTAACTGAGGGAGGAGGAAATAATTTAAACGTCACTCGACAAGCTGATGTACCGATTTTCAGACTTTTAAAATAACTTTATGAGATCTCTCTGTTGGTAAAGCATTTCATACGACCCACATATTTCGAAATGCAATATGATAAAAACAAGCAAGTTCGTTGCAATGAAATTCATTTAATGGCTAAACAAAAAATATCTTATGCACTTAGAACTGTATCTGACACAACTCGGTAAAAATTCAGTCTCGCTGCAACCCACAGCAGCGGTCACAAACATGGGGCTGTCTCTTTAAGATACCGGAAGAGTTGCAGACTGCCGCCGGGTTACGCTGTTTATTTCTGTAAAAACTGCGAAACATCCAAAGGGCGATGATACGATTGAACTTCGTGAGGACGCTGCGCTACAGCCCAAGTAGCTGGCACCGCCGGAGAGCGATCGGCGCCGGAGCCCCGAGCTGCGTCGGCCGCCGGTGCGCCCACAGCATGGACGACATGTTAAAGAGGACAGTGGCCCCCATGCCCACGTACGAGACCAGAGATAAATCCCCCCCGCCGGCGGAGGCGAGCAGTTTGGAGTTCATGCGTTTCTACGGGGGTCTGGAAAGGCCGCAGAAGCTGGAGTTGCTTGACAAGCTGTCTGCGCAGTGTGGGGTGGACCACCGAGGCGTGTCGGAGCTGGCCGCCAAGCTGCTGGAGGCGCAGCAGCGGGACCTGGGGACCGTGCTGCAGGTGGAGGACAGGCTGAGGTACAGCCTGACGCCCAGATACAAGCTCCTGCTCAGTCACATTAGCCGAGTGGAAGGAGGGGTGAAATTCTTAGTCGACCTGCGCGCCGACGTGCTTGAAATCATTTCTTCCCAAGCCTGCGACAGCCCACACATCAGGGTAATTACTGCCTCACGTCGTGTGGGTAGATGATACGGTGGCCAGAAAGCACTGCCGAGCGGTTGGCTGAAGAGTCATGCTCCCCCCCCCTCTCTCTTTTATAAACGAATATACTGGAGATGTATATACAGTGTATCTGAAGACACTTCGATCTCAAAAGTCTTTATTTTGTTGTGATGAATCAAATACCCCCCTAACGCATAGCATGTACTCCTGACGAGCGCCTTACTCTTTTCACAGGGTACCGTTGCGTCGTTTTATGTGCATAAATAAAACTTGACTCCATACAAATGGGCTCACAACACCGATTGATATATACAGTATAGATACATCTGAGTTATCGGTAGACTGCAGTTTTTTCAAAAGCCCGTATGCACTAGTTAAACCGGCTACGCACTTATTCTTCCACAAATCCATACATTTTGTGAACTTGTACTTTACTTTGTAAAATTACCAAAAATAGTTAACAGTCTTCGAGATCATTTAAATCCTGGTAACATGTCATTACTTAACAGTACATAAAGACTCAAATTGCTGTATTTTCCGACATATAAATGCTATAGGGTGATATTTTTTAAACAGGACTTGGAATTGCTACTGTTCGGCATTTTTGTGTCTTGGGGAAAAACGTGTGGCTTCAGATGAAAATGAAAGTGCAACATATTTACAGTACATCTGCAAATTGTGTGCCCGAGCTGGGAAAAATCGTATAATTGAGTAGACACTCGTGTCTCACTAAACACGTTATGTTACCTCCAAGTTCATAAAAGCTTCCCAAAAAGAATCTAAAATGGCTAGAAATCCCTCGTGATATGAAATTAAGAACAGCTGTGTGAATCTAAAACTAAATGTCTCTGTAAGCTATTAAGTGTGAAATAATGAAATGATTTGATCTACTCACCCACTTAAGTGCAAGAAAATATTAGCAACTATTATTACTTGTCTCTAGTTACCTGAGCGGTGTAACCCCTTTAGAGCAACACTTCAAAAAAAGGAGGCACTAACTCGCCTCAGGAGGTCAAGAGTCTTTTTACAGCAAGATTTTGAGTACTAGGAATACTTTGTGAAAAGGCTTTTGAAATGCATAATTTGAATGCATGACTTAATCATGTAAATTAAGAAGAAATGAATAATGATTCTGCATTATAACTCAGGATAAACGATCAAAAAAGGTCAAAGTACAGATATCACACAATTGATATATTGTAACACTGTAAAAGGGTCATTTGCAATGAGTTTGCTTCCCTGTACTTTTTTAATATTCTCTGAATGAAATAAAAAAAAGTTTGCAATTACCTGGTAAGGGAGAAATAGCTCGGGAGTATTTAAAATGACATTCATGTTCTCTGGAAACTTTCTTATTTCTCAGAAACTCGTTTTTATGCTTGTCCTTGTCAGTTGCCACTGTATCAGTCAGTTCCATTAAAATATGCAGCAAGGAATTCAAATTTGCAGTTTCCCAATGTGTCCCGCTTGCAAGCATTAGTGTGCTTCAGTGGGAGTCGAAATGATTTGGAAAGTGCCTCAAACTATCGCCCTTGGAATAAAATGTTGTTGCTCCAAAGCTAAGGGGCGCATGTCAACAGATTAAAAAAGAGAAGTCTCCTGCCTCTTTTGTGACTGTTAATGCATTTAAACCTGTCCTCTTTTCATGCTAAGCTATCATTTTTCACAGTTATAATTTGTAACAAAGTTTCCCACTGGAATACTCAAGGACTTGTTTTGTTTTCACTGCTGTTGGGGAAAAAAACAGAATCTGCTTTATAAAGTCATTTTCCTCTGTTCATTATAAATGGTTAAAAGTGAAATGGTATTGCTAAGGCTGAGAAATCTAATTGCTAATCAATTAAGGATCGCTTGCTCAGCTTTCCCATGAATTTCCCTTTCCTCTAGCTACTTTCTGCACTCTTTTTAGATTTAAAGACGTGATGTCATTCTTTTTTTGCCCTGTATCCTGCCATGTAAGCCCTTAGTTAAAATATCTTCTGTGGTGTTTTATGTAATGCATCATGGTCACATTAATCTCCCGGTGGAGTGCTCTGAAATGGTGCACAAGGCGGTTTGTAATTTTAAAAGACTTTCCAGTTGGCATTCCTGCCACTTTAGGGCCACTTTCATCCTGGGAAATGGGAGGTGTGTAGGTTTTTCCTCGAGGCCGAGGCCTGGCTCCTTGATACTTCAATGGGCATCTTCTTGGGCCATGCCTTCTAGGTGCCGACTGGGCACAGCAAGCCGATCAGCTCAGTGTCCTGAAAATCCGCATCGGAACGCTCTGTCGCTGCCGGTGGCGGAGGCAGTGGCGAATCGGGAATCCCGTAGGATACACAGGGAGTTTTACTGTATGAGCCTGACCAGCGAGGAGTATGATATCTTATGAGGCACCACTCTTACAAAGGACCTAGATTGCTGGTGCAGTATAGATGCATAAATTGTGTATATTATTCTAGAGTTATATTGTAGCCTAACATCACAAAGATACATGTCAGTGACGCGGCTGGGTTGTAGGACTCATCCTTACTATGAAGCCCTGATCCTAGATGAAGTGACTTCAAATTACATTGGCCTAACTACAGTACATTAAACCTCTGAGTGCTGTCATATGCGGTCGTCTATGCCGCATGCAAAATTTAATCCATAACTAGTTCCCTATTGTACAGTACACATCACATCTGACTACACCACTGCTAGCGCTGCTGATATCCAGATGAATTATGTATGTACCTTTGTAAAATATACAGGTTTTTATGAGCCCAAAGGTATGTCATATATTTTAGAGTAGCATGGCATTCATTTCCAATATGTTCTGCAGAATGAGTACTCTAATATTAATATATACCAAACTAATTAAATGCCAGCGGTGTTTTCGTAAAAACTGTTTGTATCCAGCTCAATATACTCAGTGCAAGAGCATTTTAAATAAGCCATTTAATAAAAGGGCAATAAATGAGCAATGCTAATAAAATAGTTAAGCCTTTAATTTAAAATAAAAAAATCAATTAAGCAGTCATTCTGTCAATATGTGTAATCATGTAAAGTAAAAACAGTTTCAAAAGCTACTGTATGTGGGTGTAGAGGTTTTGAATAAGGACTGAGAGGAAATATACTTAAAGAAATAATATAAATATCAAAGACAAACTGCAGCGTAAAGGAATCAAAATATTTAAAAAGGCAACATGTAGCTCTTTTAAAAATGACTGCTTTGTGAGTGAAAATTACCTTCTGCTGATAAATTTCATCTATGATTTTCTTTCCTTACAGCATCAAAATAGTTGGCATGCATAATAATATTCCTATAAATTCTTAATATCGTAAACGCTGTGTTCAAGAAATAAAAATGGAATACAGTTCTCATTATCATCCAGTTCCTATTTCCCTTGCGTTGCTGAACAATACCCCCCAGCGCTCTGAGGGATGTTCTTGGTTCGTACTCGTCACTATCCTGTGTAACGCAGCAATGCTGTTCACTGGTTTTGTGAGCTCTAGGCACATATCTGGCATCTTATGTAATTTTCATAAGATACTGTTGTTGCTGAACCACATAAATAACCTGTTTATTCCTGACACAAAAACTGATAACCACTATTATAATAATGACTTTTGTTTTTAATTTAACACAATCTGTATGATGGTATGAACCATAGAAAATTGATTTAAACATAACTATCGCAATAATAGTTGTGTAAAATATGAAGGTGTAGGCTTACGATATAGTGGCAAAATCAATAATTATTGCAGCTGTTCAGATATAATATTTGAATGTACTTTTTTGCTCCCATCTGACTGTGTTTAATGCACTGCGGCTTGTGGATTCCCTTCAGTAGTGTTATGGAGCCTAGTTAGTGTCTTGGATTAGAGTGATGTTTTGCTAAAGGCGTATACAGCGTGTGATCTTTGGGCTGAAGATAGATAGGTCGAATTTAAGTAGCCTGTCCTTTCCCCTGAATCTTCTCCCTGCTGGAGTTCACATAAGGGAAATCCTCTGAAGGATAAGGCAGTAAAAGCTAGTGTAGTATGCTAATTAGGTTATGAAGCAAAAAACATATACAGTAGCTGAAGTGAGCAGTCAGTTGCTTCATTATATTTAGCTTGAAGTGCCTTGTGGTACACTCTCACTTCGAGAGAATTTTGTGCATGCTTTTTAAACTCTGCCTCTGCTATTACTGTATGTTAAATCCAAGCCATTGATTATCCTAGTCCCATTACGTTAAAAGAGATTTACGTCTGAGGAGCCTAGCAGAAAAAGGACATGACCCGCTCTAAAAAATGGCTACACTTTGGTTCTTTGATTCAAATTCTTTGATTCTTCACTTTGGTTTTGGTTTTCCTTAGCCTAATCTGATGTCAGTAGTCAGAAAAAATGCACAACCACTTTTCAAGATTTTATCTCAGTAGCAAATTGGCCATTTTCCAGTTGACCCATCTTAATTGTCTGAAGAGTCAGGGGACAGCTGTATTTTTGCTTTCCCAGTATCATTTTATACCCAAATCACTACTTTTCCATTGGGAACCAACTGTTTATTTTTAGTGCGCTGGCACTGCAGTTAATAAGGTACTTTGCCAGTCAGCGTCTTGTATCTGTTTTCATTAAAGCATTAAAAATGAACAAGCACCAGCAGGATGGCATTTCTGAAAAATAACACAACTGTCTTTGAATAAATAAAAGCTGAGGTGTTTCTTTTTTTTGTCTCATGGAATACAGTAGAAATTTCCTAAATCTGAGCAGGACATGGAGTGGAATTTGACTAAAAATTGCTCTTTCACTCCATATTTCAAACATGATACCTGATTAACGCTTTTCTTTTCCAGTATTAGAGTCTCTGTCAAACAGAGTTTTAATGAATTTTGAGTATTGAACTGCCAAGTAGAAAAGTTGATCAAACCTAGGTCAAAAATGCAGTACATTATGCCCTACATTTCTCAGTGCTTTTTTGCATTCTCTTCAGTTTTAAACCTCCTTGAGAAAGAAGAACAAAGAGGTTTTCAATTTATACTTTTGTTCTATTTCTTTCTCAGCAGCCTAGAGAGTCGTTTGTCACAGAGATTCTTGGCTCCAGTCTGTCACATTAGTAGACAAGAAAAAGATTGTGAGGTGCTCACTTCGTTTAGTTTGCCAACAGGAGTGAGGAGAGAGGGGTTAAACATTCCTCTTCAAGGGCTTTTTATTCTATTACCTGTTTCTCTATTTCCACTGTGTCACACAGGCTGATGAGGAAGGCACTTGCATTTCAAAGGTTTCACTTTGCTTCAAGGTCAATACAATTCTGACTTGGAATGTAACTTTCCTTTATATACAGGTATGTAACAGAACCTGTTTCCAGAGGCGTGCAGTGGTTTCTGCTTTTATCTATGGCAATGAAGTATTATCTTTCAAAATTGTTTATAGAATATTTTATTAAGCTCAATTTATCTGACAGTAAAGTGAAGTGGTTTTGCCCATCTGCTACAGTGAGGCCAAGATATTAGAAGGGGGGGGACAAATTGTTCAGAGTGATTCAACATACAGTAACACACTAAATTCAGCATTCCTGCTTACATCTCCCTAGCGTAATCATAAATGTAACACAAGGATGAAGCAGATCCCCAAAAATGCTGTTTAAAATATTCTAACTACTGTATGCAAATCATTGAATTATTAAAAGCCAAAAGAGCTTGGGGAGATGCTAAACATTTTTTTTAAAGTAGACTCCTGGCTTGGAGAAAACCAAACAATATGCTGATATCAGCTCACAGAGGAGCTCAATATGATAAACTGCAACAGTTCAGGACAGAGAAAATTGAATAATTTAAAATATAAGAGGAAATGAGAAGCAAATTGTTTGGTGAGTTGGAATGGGTAACCGGAGATGTTAGAGGAAAAGATTTAGAATAGATATGGAGACTTTGGTAATAAGCTAATTGGGTTGGACTGGGGCATTTGTTATTTGAAGCAGACAGACATTACAACTGAGAAAAAACTACACTGGCAGTGGGAGGTGGAAACTAAGTATTAAGTAACAAAATAATGCATATTTAAGTTACAAATAGTGATAATAAGAAAACTCTTTTAAATGCAATGCCCGATTACTGTCAGTTTCTCCCAAGACAGAGCAGTTCTTAGAAGATGCTGTTCTTTAAATGAGGTGTGGCTTTTATTGGGATTAACTTGGTGGACAGCAGTTGTATTGAAGCGCTTTATAGCTGCATATCATCTCTGTAAGTTCTGTCTTGATAGAAGAAGAAACAAAATTACTGCTATAGAATATAATAGGTATTTTGCCTGTTTATCACTTGTGTCGTGTATTGCATCTGTGTTTGGCTACAAAGGAGCAAGTAGCTGTGAATTCCACACTGCAAAGAAGAAAGAACAAATATTTTCAGCTGTAACAGTGATTCCGCTGGAATTAACCGCTGCTTTTGCCTATTTATTGTTTATTTATATTACTATATCTGTTCTATGAGGTGATTTTTTTTACTGTCACAGATTAACAGTTATTTCCATACACACAATACCAAAACAAAGCAGAATTGTGGAGAGGGGATTCTCATGAAAATTGCAGTACAAGCATTTTAAAAACCTCTTCTAAAGCTATCAGTGGGGGAGTGTCAGTGGCATGTTATTATAAATGCATGCTGTGTGTGTCACTGCTATTTGTCATGCTCATTACCCATTTCAACCAGAATAGTTTTCTCTGAATGTTTTACAAAGCCCTGCCACAAATAATTGTACACAAAAAATGGGATGGTGCAACTTAATTATATTTCCCCAGTAATTCTCTCTCCTTTGGCAGGAAAATTATTTATAGAAGATACTTGTGATGGAAAATTTGATGAGCAGGGCAAGGAAATCTGAGTTCATGTTTATGTTACACATCCAGTAAACCTACAAATGATCTCATCACGCTGACAATGCCAGCAGATGTAAAAATTCTCACATCAAGAGTGTGACAAAAAGGCATGCCAGGTAATGAGAAGAACTAATCTCACCATTTTTACAGTACTGCTTTAAAAAAGTGATCAATGACTTGGGTCCTGAAGGGCCACACTGCAGCAGAAAAGACTAGTTAAAATGATGAAATCTAGGTACAAGGACATGTAGAGGCCAGAGAGACTGAGAGGTGGTGTGGTGGCTCTGTGCCTGGAAGGTTGCCGGTTCATATCCCACTCCGTTGGGCCCCTGAGCAAGGCCCTTAACCCCAACTGCTCCAGGGGCGCCGTATAAATGGCAGACCCTGCGCTCTGACCCCCAGCTTCTCTCTCCCTGTGTGTCTCATGGAGAGCAGGTCGGGGTATGCGAAAAAAGACAAATTCCTAATACAAGAAATTGTACAGTATACTGTATGGCCAATAAAGTGATCTTGTCCTAGATGAGGACTTCTGTTTTGACATGTTGCTCCCGGAGCCCTGTCATTGGTTATGCCTTGACATTTTCTGTGGCTCTGGTGGACCAGCTCTGATTAAAGCCCTGTTCTTCTCTCCTCAGGACCTGAACGGCGCTCTGAAGAGTCTGCTGTCAGAGTGGTTCTCGGCTGGCCTGTTGCAGCTGGAGAGAATCACCTGGCAGTCACCTTGTGAGACCCTCCAGAAAATTAGCCAGTAAGCCAAGTATGGTTTTTTGCTGGATGTTCTTTGTCCACACCTCAAGCAATATTTAGTTTGCAGGTTATTCAAGACACAGTCACAAAGACCTCCAGTGAGTCAAAGGATTCTCTGTAATGTTAATAGGCTGCCTGCTTCATGTACAGTCCTTCATGCATTCGAGAGCTTTACGCTTTCAGGGTTGTAAATGGTTCATGCATTTGATACTTAAAGTTCCTCTTGAGCAGCAGCGTGGTGCTACTGTATGGTTGAGCCTCTGGACTCCAGAAGGTCATGGGCTCAAATCCCGAGTGGAGCAGCTGCAGTCGTACCCTGGTACAAGAGACTTCACTCTGTCTGGTCCATTACAAGTGTCCTACAGTGTAACTAGGTACTCTCTGTTCTCTCATTCTCCCTCTAAATCAGGGCCCTCATCTTACCTGTCTAGTTAAATGAAAGATTAAATAAAACTAAACCTGAAAGGTTTCTCTAGAAACATGAGAGTCTGGGATTGTAGCAACCGCAGTTGTGTCACTCTCACAATTAGGGTAAATGAACACGACCAACTCGTACGGTTCTTTGTTCTTTTTAGACACTTTGTTAAATTAAGCTTCACACTTTTTGCCGCTGTGGAATTTTGCCCTTTTGATTTTGCAGAATCACTGAGGTACATCACTGAGAATGAGACATGTAAAGACTAAAAAAGGAAGTGGAATTATTTCTTCGCTGAAAAATTGAAAAGATTCTTCAGCCTTCAATGTTTACTTTTCACAAGACCATCTAATACAATTTAACATTGGGTCACATTCCCTTGTTAGGCCCAATAATATATTGACAATGTTTGCCATTGAGCACAACGATGAACCTTGTACAAGAGAGAGAAAAAACACTTTTACAGTTGAAACCAGCATGTAATAAAGATTCGGCTGGTTGACAAGCACAGCAGAACTACATCTTCTTCCTGTGCCTAGCAACCACCTGGCAGAGGCACCAATGAGGTGAATTGGAGGGGGGTTGAGGGGGCGCTGATTGGGTAAGTTGAAGTGTTAAAAGAAAAATAGCTGCTACTAATAACATTCTGTTTTTAAGAACTCCTATCTACAACAAGCTGGGCCATTTTTAAAGCTTTTTACCCCACAGCAAAAAAGTCTCCCTGTGCTATAACCAACCCTTCCCTGTCTAAAACTCTAAATAAATTCTCTTAAATACAGATTTGTTAAAATTGCTGGAGTTTATATGTGGTTAGAAAGCCTAACACACAAAAGGCTTCAGAAGTCAACCTCATAAATTTGTTCAAGGCAGCTGTCATCTTTCAAAGGAGTCTGTATGCTTAAGAGACATTTCTACCCCTGTTCAGCCAGGAGCCATTGTGTGAAATGCATTTGTTTCCATGCTGGCAGGTATGAGGCCGTTCACCCTGTGAGAAACTGGACGGATATCAAGCGTAGGGTGGGGCCCTACAGACGCTGCTACGCCTTCACTCACAGCGCCATGCCAGGAGAGCCCCTGGTGGTCCTGCACGTTGCGCTTACAGAAGAGATCTCTGACAATATCCAGGTCAGGATCAAGAGAGAGCTGTTCTTCCGTGGTCTTCAGCAGAGTTTCAGACATGTCTCCCCTGCCTCCAGTATTCATCCATATAGCTATCATTTCTGACTGGTATTGGATTTAATTTTCCAATATCTATTTTTCTTAGGATGGCAGGAGATTTGGGGGGAATATTTACTGTACCTCCAGTCAGTACAAACTCAATCTGCTGCCTCCTCAGTGCCTATTTGTCTGTCTGCACATTTATTTTTTTCACTTACAGAAATAAAAAGTGCTGTAAAAAAGTTTAGCAAGAGAACTTGGCCTCCGGGCTTTCCAGGTGACTCACAGATCACGGGTTTGAGACCACGTCATGTCACTAGCCAACTGTGACTGGTATTCCCAAGGCAGCGGGGCACAACTGACTGAGACCTACCATGGGTGGAGTGATATTAATTGACCAAGACTGTCTCAGTTCTTAGCGACACAGTGCCCCCTGTGACTTCCCAGGTACCTGCAGGCTTCCAGTGTGCCTCTGCTCCAGTCAGTGCTGAAGCCCTGGTACGAGTCTGGGTAGCCTGTGATGTGTTAAAAGACGAGTGGCTTGAAGGTAGGCAGGTCGGAGGAGACTGCCTGCGCTTCCTCATGCTCCCCGGTTGCAGAGTTTGCAGCCGTCAGTGCGACTTGAAAAACACAAATGACGAATCCGTATGAGGTGGGTGTGTCAGAAATAACTGGTGATTCTAAATTTATAAAAAAGAATACGTAGCCTCAGGAAGGGGCAAAAACAACTCGGGGAGAAAGAAGAAAAACATGAAATATGTGTGGGAACATGTGGTAAGGAATCATCGTGCATAGACACCAGTGGGAAACTTCTCTCTGTCTGTGGAGAGTAATGACAATTAAAGCTATAGAAAAACAGAAGAAAAATGAAATGTTTCTCATGTTATTGGTTTTGTGAATAGCCTAGTTTTTCAGTTCACTGTGAAATTTGCTTAAATCAGATTACCTTTAAGCTACCTTAGCAATCACTGGAAAAACCTTTTTTGTTGCGCTTGTCAGAAAGAGATATCATCAGCCATGTCCTTTATAATGGCTCCTTCACAATCTTGGTAATAATAGCTGTCAATCTCCCAACAACAAAAAGGTTTGGCCTTTTGTTTTTTTTAATTACAGTAGATGTGTCGTCAATTAAGATACTTGTCGCATTGAATTCACCTGTGCAAATTCATGTACGTTTCTCCTGGGAAGGTTCATTAATTTGTATTTACCGGTTGAAAATGGAAGTTACTGCCCATTAAGATGTCATGTACAATATAAAAATTTGATGCATCACAAAATAATCCAAACCTAACCTGATCATTTACTGTCCTTTTTGTAGAGCATCGTTAGAGAGTTTTCATCTCTGGACGCGGAGGAAGATATCAAGAAGATCAATGCCGCCGTTTTCTACTCCATTTCTTCAACACAAGCGGGCCTGCAGGGAGTGGAGCTTGGGAACTTCCTCATTAAGAAGGTGGTGCGAGAACTGCAGGTGGGCCTTGTGACTGGTCAGTAAGGGACGTAAAGATGTTGTGAGCTTCTGTGAAAGAGTGTGCTCCATTCCCCTGGCTTTCTGTGATCTCATCTGAGATCTAGACCCCACAGGCATGTGCCCTCGGAAGGAGAGGAACACACACCCTCTGTTTGATCCTCGTCGGAAGATCTGCGACTGCACATCCACAGCAGGGGTCACTACAGCTATGTATACGTACAGTATCCTATTCAGTGTTGAGAAGCATCTCCAAAGTACAGAACTTCCTCGGTGCAGTCTATTTTCCTGAAGAGGGGAGGGAAGTGAAGATGTGCAGGGTAAAGAGATGTAGGGAACATGCTTTCAGGGTTTAATATGAGACACATCCTATTGCTAATTCAGCTCTCCCCACAAAACCCAGCAAGGTGCAGTATACTGAAAGGTGGTAGGACCTACTTTCATTGCATGTCATAAATAAAGGTCTAAGCGTAGCCAGAAAAGCGATAATCTTTTTTTTTTAATAAAGTACCTCTTCCATTAAATAAAAAAAATAGAGCTATTGCAAATCTATGAAGATGCAGCTCGGAGAATTAATTTGAAGACTCAGAGGGAATCTCACTTAACAGAAATAATGCAAATTGAATTGGCCTTTAAGGGTCTGTTCGTATAATTAGTAACAACTTAGTGAGTGCCTATATTTCTCCTTCTTTAAGTTTTTATCCCCTGTAAGTTAATTAAGATTCCCTACCGGTTTCCCAGTTGCTTTTTCAAACTTTCAAAATACCAAAATAATCCCAAACACTACATTACCCTTCGAAAAAGTAACAAAAAACAAGGTTATTTCAGTCAATCATAAGAGACTTGCATATGAAAAATGTGACATTAATAAGGGGGCAAAGTTAAGGAGCTGTGTTTTCATCATTTTCACCTGTTTCATTTTTTTTGGAAAATATACTATACGGGAAGTGATCATGACTGTATGAGTCATGATCATTTCAGTTGAAATGATACGACTGACAGTGCATTTTTTTGCCTTTGAAATACAAAAAAACATTTTTACTCCCCTTAACATAAAAAAGCCACAGGACTATTTACAAGATCCACAGTTTTCAGTTAGCTTATCCATTAGCATCATCTTACTGTATTTCAATGGTATGTACAAGCCATTGTTGTGTAGAATCCAATGTTTGAGAAAAGCACCAGTCTGCCTGCTGAAATAATGTCACGTGTACTGTATCAGCAGGAATTAAACAGTTTTAGCTTTAGTTTTTGAGCTTAGGGTTGACATGACATCTAGACATTTAAGGCTGTAGGTGTTTCTAGTCCATAGAAACTGTTTCTGCTGCCACATTGTTGATGATACAGTACAGTTTGTGTAATAAAACCCTTTGTGCTGAAGGTCAGTAAATGATATCACTTCCAACTGCAGGAGAAACGCAGTGGCCCAGGTGTAATGTCAGTAGCTCTCTCTCACCAAAGAGTCCCGCCAAGGGTAGGATTGGGATAAATCAGTTAGGGCTCCCGAGGTGAAACAACAATCCTGCAGACTTGCAGAGTTACAAGTGAGAAAGGCACCGCTAATCCAGTTGGTGCCAGCACTCCTGTAACTCTCCTGCACAGGTGTCAAAGGATGAAGTGCTCTGATGGACTTGCAGGTTGAAGGAGTGTGTCTAAGCACCTGCGTTCTCACTGTGCTGTACAGGACAGGTATCTATGAGCACAAACGTGAAGATTATCCAGATTAAATGGGCGTAAAATGGGAAATGCAGAAGAAATGTTTTTAAAAAATCCCAAGAGAAAGAAAAAAGAGTGTCAACAGTGGAATGGGCAAAGAAAGAATAAAAAGATTGTTTTAAGTCCGTATATCAGTGCTCCAGGAATGCAAAAGTCCACTATTCAACCTAAGGTTTTTTTTCAGCAAAACATTTCCCATCTCTCTCTTCCCATCCTCTTCCTTTCCTGCACCTGCTGTCACACCTGCGTCCCCAAACGGTGTCTGCCTCCAGATTACATAACTGACACTGACATTTCAGCTTGTGAGCGCCAGGGGGATGAAAAATAATGAAATTTCAGCTGTCACCTTCAATAATCGGGAATGCAAAAAATATTCAGTGTCTGGGAGCTACCTTTTATTAAATGAGGAGTGAATTGAATGGAAAGCATGTGGCATTCGGCTTGATAGATTTAAATTACTTTTTTTTCTTTACATAAACAAAAGCATTCATGGAAGATTAACCCTCTCTTGCTGAGTGTGTTCGGATGTAGCCTCTGAGCAACTGGGAGCCACATGATTTATAGAGGAAGAGAGGATTTCACTGTGAGCTGACATATGTTTTGAAGAAAAATTGTCTTTCCAGTAGAACAGTGTATTCGTTACAAACAAGATATCACTTGTCCCCCAAATGGCTACGGTTTGGGGTTTTCAACCTTGTCTGGTTAGGAACCCCCTTTAAAGAAATACATGTCAATAAACGTCCCCAAATTAGATAGAAAGTCTAATTGAAGTCTGCATTTATAAATAATGCTTATACTGTACATATCCAAAGATATTATAATCTACTTCAGATCTAGCAGGCTGAATTGTACTTTTCCTCACACAGACTGGGAAGCATTACCTGTACCAGGATTGTGATTAGCTGAAACTACCGTCACTGTATACAGTAGGTAACAGATGCTTTCTTACTTCCCTACCTGCAGGAGGAAAAGCCTGTATTTATCTAGTGTTTTCACAAAGTTTAAAATAGCGTAAGGAAGACGGGTGAGAGAACAATTAGGGAACAATGAGCATCGTATGGCAAGTTGTGAAGTAAATTTTGAAACTGTACTAAAGCAAAATACAAGGAAACCAGGCTATGAAGGAATGAACTGAACCAGCTAGATAACGTCCACATTACCCTGAAGGCCTCTGGTCCTCTGGTGTTTGGGGGATCATGGTGACATTACCCAGACTCAAACTCACAACATCTGACAGAAATCAGCCTGCACCCCTAGTGACCCTCCTTAATGACATTTAAGATATTCATGTTGCTATATGCTTGTGTTTACATACACATTGAATTAAACTAATGTTTGATTTCTTGACTTTTTTCTATTCAGAGTGTGACATTAGCGGGAAAATATTTTCCAGCCGTTATTAATACCTTTGCCTCATTGACTACGCCTTGCATTACATTAGTGTTCCAAAAGACATGTCTGTTGTCACTAACTGCAACCTCAATGTTCAAAAATGCATAGCCCCCATGTCCCAAGGGCACTGAAATGGATGTGCTGACAGATTTCTAACCTTCTCTGTAGAATGAAAGGTTTAAATACAACTTTCTTCCGGAACCTGACAGTGAAATAGGACACTGCTTAGACAGTAATGAAATTACCTAGCTCTTTCTTAGTAACCTTATGAAAATCCAAAAGATTACTGTTCACTGGAGGGTGTCTGGCAGATTACATTTATGCAAAGGTTCAGTGGTAAGTGTTTTAATTTACAGATATCTCCGCTGAGAAAATAGTAAGTGCAAACACATAAAAAATCATATGAATAAATGAATAGAATGAATCTACCAAAGGAAAGCTTTTAAAATACATTACTGCCAATAACCAGGGTCAAACCTGCAGTCCCCAAAGGAGATGTCTCTTTTATTGCCAAGGAGGCTTACAGATGGCTTAATTAGCGGTTATTGAACTTCACATGCACACCTACATCTATGCCAGTAAATATCGGGGTCACAAAAAATGATTCTAATATAACAGAGAAGGAAAGGTCATAGGATATAATAGGGGTGAGGGAAACCACTTTCTAAGAATCATTCAGAATTGTAATTACAGGTATTGCAGCTCTTTTCTGTCTCCATAATGTACGCTGCTCATCCCACATGTCTTACTCAGTGACTCGATCATGCCTGGTGTTCTAATGCCAGTGCAGCTGTCGATATACAGTAACTGCGGGGACTTTATAGCGTAACTATACAGGAGTATTTCTAGCTTAGCTTGTAACAGAGGTGATTGCTGAAATTAAACACGTGGATAATTTGACTTTAATACTTGAGCTGCTTCAGGATTTTTTCAAATTAATTACAGTAAAATTATCTAATAACTTACCTTCTCATACTGCATCTTAGCGTTTTTGCTTCGCATGAACGTATGAATGACAACTGTAGTAGCTAATAATTAAGCTTGTTTAAATTGCATTAGGAAGAGTGCCATAAAAAGAGGGAACAGAAACAGAGCCTGCTTAACACAGAACGAGAATGGCAAGAGAAGTGTCTTCTTTTCAGCCTGGCTTTTAATGCCCCAGCAAGAAATGAGAAAACAAGAGAATTTAGCTTCCTAGTTCCATTGATGAGATGATCTTGTGTGGATCTTGATATGCCTCATCTGCTACATTTCCTGAGTCAACAGTATGCCGATACTCTATCTGTTCAGCCAAGATGAACAGGGGCTCATTTCACCTCTTTCAGCATAGTACGAGGTCATCCATCTCCATCACTAGCCTTGGTGAAAATGTCTGGAGGCTGTGCAGTCTTAGACAGTACATTTCCATTCCCCGTCTGCTTTACAGTCAGAGTAGCCTTTTAAAATGGTGCGTGTGTGTATATATAATGTACATGCACACTGTATATGCATATGGAGTTGATAGACTAAAGCACAATCCATCAAGTTTCAGGTTAGGGAATTCGGGTGATATTTATCTGTCATTCCTTACTTCCTAAATATGAGAAATGTAGGGGAGACATCCATATTATGTCAACCAAGTACTTAGTAATACAACAAGCAGTCAGAAACACATTATCCTATATAAAGTCGTCCCTCCTACCTGTCATGGAATAGAATGTTATTTTTATGAGTCCGCACAAATTCTTTTTCTCAAAGGGCACGGAGGTTATGAAGACAATATGACAATCAAAAGGTTATTAGTCGAGTGTGTGAAAGTACATGATGGCAACAACCTGATGCACCGACTGAACCGGACTCAGCACTGATGTGGAAAACCTCTCAGAAAAGAGATGTTTTTATTCAAGGCTAGTGGATAGCCATGTGCTGTATGTACACTGAAGTTCGTTTAACAAACTCCTTTTTTAATCTCTCTGAGGACCTTTGAAAAATGAGAGAATGGTTGCTCTGTATTTTCCAGTCATTTTATCAGGGTGGGTTTTTTGCAGAGTGCCTGCTGCTTTATCCCATGAATAGGGATTGTGAGTCAGAATATTTGAAATAGTTGAGTGTCATGTTCTACAGACTTTAGTGTCGTCATTTTTTTTAATTTGTTTGGCGAAGGTCTGCCAGAGATTTTGCTCCGTTGTTTAGATGCCCTCTAGTAAAGGAGGGAAACATTCACTGTAATGAGATCTTAATATGAAATTGCATTTTGAAAATCAACATTCTAAGTCATATTAAACTATGATCTAATGCTTTTTAATTACACATAAAAAGTGAATTGCATATGTATATATACAGTATATTGTGTATCTGTATATATTGCCATCACTGAGTGTTCAGTTTTGCGAAAAATTTTAATTCAGTAGAGATTCAAAATACCTACAAGAGTGTAATCGTTGTGATCAATTACACCTTATTGAAACTTATACAGCATAGAATCAAATGACCTTTTTTTTTACTGAGAAACTATTGTACTCCTTTACTATATATAGTAGCATTTTCTAGAGTGATCTGGGTAGAATATATTTCTTGAGGCTACAGCAGCAAAGTCCTCAGCTGGGACGGGAACTCGTGACCCTCGCAAGTCCAGAGCCTTAATCAGACTTTAAATCACTGCCACCCCATCTAATAATCTAACAGACCTCCATCCATTTTCTAACCGTTTTATCCCATACCGGGTCGCAGGGGAGCCGGAGCCTATCCCATCAGGCAACAGGCGTCAAGCAGAATACACCCTTTATGGCACGCCATGCCATCGCAGGGTGAGTCTTCCTGAAACCCAGTTATCCGACCAGGATGCTTTTGGACTGTAGGAGGAAACAGGATCACCTGGAGGAAACCCACGTGAATACGGGGAGAGCATTCGAACTCCAGGCAAATAGCACCCCAGGAATCAAACCCAGGCCCCCAGCACTGCGAGGGAACAGTGCCAACCACAGTGTCACCGTGCCACCTGAGAGTAGACTTCACTGTCAGAGTTTCTGCTTGATCCGACACTGTCCTTTCTCTCCCTTCGTTATTTTAAAGGAAGCGTAGGGGGCTTTCAAGAGAAAAAAAAATAGCGGAGGGGGAGATCGTATTTTTTTGAACAGCCCTGCCTCGGTGACCCCCTCTCGCGTTGTGCCTTTCCAGGGCGAGTTTCCTCACCTGACGCAGTTCTCCAGCCTGTCTCCCATCCCTGGCTTCACCGGCTGGCTGCTGGGCCTGCTGAAGGGCGCGCGAGGCGGCGGCCTGCTGACGGGGCCGGAGTGGGAGGAGGTGGCGGCCGTGGCCGCGGCGCCGGGGCCCGAGGGCCTGCGCAAGCTGCTAAGCGACGGCGAGTGGGTGCGGTCCGAGCGGCTGGCGGGGGCGCTCCGGCCCGCGCTGATGCGTCTCTGCGCCTGGTACCTCTACGGGGAGAAGCGCCGGGGCTACGCCATCAACCCGGTGGCTAACTTCCACCTGCAGAATGGCGCCGTCCTGTGGAGGCTTAACTGGCAAGCTGACACCAGTGCCAGGGGCATCACCGCCTCCTGTGGGATGATGGTGAATTATCGGTACTTCCTCGAAGAGACCACCGCCAACAGCGCCAGCTACCTTGGGTCAAAGGTCATTGCCACTTCCGATCAGGTGCAGAACCTGGTCTCCCAGTTTCAAAAGATGAGCAAGCTCTAACGCATCTGCTGTCTGTTTCCAGGTAGCCTAGCAAGCCATGTTTGCAGAGTGATTTCGTCACTGGGAAAGGAACTGGAAAGGTCATTTCCTCCAACATGTTTTTTTTCCTCTTCTCAGCTCATACAGGTCATTGATCATTTGTAATCACTCTTCAGGGCTTCTTTGAATTCCGTTGTCTCCGACACGTCTATTAATATTTACAATAAAGCTAGCTTTGTCTCTGAATTGATGAACAGGTGACAGTTTGTGCATGTGTGTGTTTGTGAGCAAGGTCAAAAAAAGAAAGGCTGTGAAATAAATTGTATTTTAATTCCTTTGTCAGCACAATGTGTTCCATACTTCACAAGACCTCCACCTCCAGGTTTTTGCTGTGACACTCAAATGTATTTATTCTGAGCTCTCCAGCAGAAAAACGCGCTCGTTCGACCTTGGCGTTTTTCTCCAGCAGGATTCACTTTACCTCATGGAGAAAAAGGAAGGAGGGTGGGGGCTTCCTTTAAAGTTTGTAGTGAATAAATGTATCAGTGTAAATAGACTGTGAAATAGCATTTTTTTTTTCAAAAGATGTTAATACAATCGCAGAGTCCTGGGGCACCCTGAAGACTTCCAAAGTAGAACGGGATTGCAAAAAAAAACATTAACTTCAAAAGAATGAGAACTGGGAAGGAGAGAGACAGCTTTTTTAAAAATAAAACATTGCAAGAAAGAGCTTTTGATGAAGAGTTCATCCTGCCTTGCATATTGTTACCGTACAGCTTTTGGAACACAAGACAGTACAAAGCTGAAACTAGGAAGACCTCAAACTTGTGATCGGCCAGGTCAGTCTCCATGTCTTTGCAAGGATGTTGCTTTTTTACAGTAACATCCACAGCTCTGTTACTCACCCGGGAACCCCTTCTGAGCCATTAAAGTTCAGATTGCTACCCATGGTATAACGTTTACAGTTTTGAGAGTTTCCTTATGATACCGAGCACTATACCACATTTGTAAAAGAGTACTTTAGATAAGTCTCAGAATTTAGGAATATAGAAACGAGAAGGAATTTGTTTATATTGTCCCAGTGACAAAGCAGGACGGAGCAGTGTGTCGAATAGCAACATGCTTGGCTGTAGTTCTCAGGACAGATTTGCATATTGATTAATCCTGATCATCACTCTTTACTATACTCCCTCTCTGAGATTTCACACATCACGAATGTCAATCACTTTTTAAGAGGGAGCGAGCCCTTTTATGGCTTTGATGAGGAGTTCCAGAGCATTCAGACATTTGGGGAATCAGACTTTTTGCAAGGAGTGACTGTGTTTCTATGTTTGAAATTTAAAATCTCCTTGAGTACTGCTGGAATTAATCTCAGAGGAGGGAATGGTTCGGGGTTTTGATGAAAGTGAAATAAAATGACCCTCCTATTTAAGCCTGATATAACAAGTCAACATGTAAGAATATCTAAAATACGCTTATAAGGGGGAAGGTTATTTTTTCATCAGCATTAATAAAACTGTCAGTCATGGGAGTGACATTTATATTGCTGTCTTGGCAGAGCCTTTTTATTTTCAATTCTTTCAAACACAGTTTAATTCATATATGGGCCCCTTGATACTTGCCTGACTGAGCAGGCAAGCACAGCTACAATAGGAAAGCCCAAAAGTTGTTTATTAATTTAATATTGAGATACATAAAAAGGTTGTGATTAAACTGACTTCAAGTTAAAGTGGATCAGAAAATAAAAACAGGACAGCAGAATAAAATAGAAATCCTATCATGTGGTTTAGCAAATATTTCAGGAGAATTAATTCACAGATATCCTTCAGATTCAACTAGGGAAATTGTCATTCCTTTATCATTAATGCATCTATGTTCTTCAGTGTGAGCCATGAAAGATCAATTTTATTCCTATTGAACTCTAGACGATAAAGGCAAGTTTGATTTCATTTCACGTCTGAGGGCTGTTAGGAATTTGGTTGTAGACTTGATATTACAATAATTTCACAATCTCTAACTTTTCTGCTGTTCAGTTTCAATCTGCTTCATGGCCCTGAAGAAAGTTTATTGTGTACTGTACCATTCTCAATAATTCCTCCCAAGTCTTACCTTGTTTTACCACATTTTATTCTGCTTATAACATAATATACTTTATCTTGAGCTTTATTTATATTTAACTTTATCTAAGGGTTTAGAAAGTCACTTTACAGTAAATATCAGACTAGCTGACCAACTGTTCTAGAAAAAAACAGTGTAAGTAAAAAGCAAGAAAATATGGCAGACAAGAACTGACTGTTGCCCCATTCAAAAACACATTGCAGTAAATCCTGAGAATGTTTCACAGTGGATATTTACCTTGAAAAGGTTCCAGAACGTCAGCATTTTTGATGAAGTATGATTCCTGTCTTCTTCCAACTGCAATTTTGGTTCAATAGCCCGTCTGAATTCTATAAAAGTGAAAAAGAAGTGAAAAAGAAAAGACAATTTGCTCCAAAACACAGAAAAACAAGAGCCTAGAAGATGTTTCATCTTTTAAAAATGCTGCCAAATGTTCATTACAATTTTAAGAGCCATTCGTTAATGTGCAATTACAGTATGGATTAATTAGAAAGCAATTACTCACTTTTAATGGTATTGAATATACAATTAAAGTGCAGACAGGCACATGCTTTATAACACTCTGTAGTTTTGTCTCTGTAAATCCTTACCAACACACTGCCTGTGAATCACCATGCTGATTTTGAGCAGAATGCATTAACAATTTTAATCTTGGAGTCACAGAGTTGTAAACCATATCCTTATTTTTCCCCAACACAAATCAAAAAGGGGTTGCAGAAATATTGATTGTTTCGGCAGGGTTGACTCATACACCCAATCAGCCTCTGGACAGACGGCTGTGAGATGGCCTTCATTTCTGCCTATGCCTCAGCAGGCACCTGGAGAAGGGTAGCTCTGTCAAGTCTCTTGGGCATTAATTGGTGAATAACAAATTCCTGCATACTCTCTGCTACCACCTCAGATGTTATCTGGCCCTCAGAAGACAGCGCTTGTGTTTCTTAGCTGTCAACATTTTACTCATGAATAGCCTCCTAGCAAAGATCATTTTCAGGCAGATGGCGAACTATAGTCACTCTGCTGATATAGTTGATTTCTTCCTAGAACTTCCCATGCTTCAGTCTGAAAACAATTATAAAGATGGATCAGTCAACTGTGATATTACTGAGGCAATGTTTTGACCCTGTACTGTATGTTCTAGGTCTTGGGCTGTCCCTCAGTGAGCCAGTATCTTAGATTATCTACATGCTGTGAAATGTACAGGACACAAGAAAAAAAAACATTTTACACATTCAGTTTTCAAAATAAGATCTGAATAAAAGGAATGACATTTGATTTCAGTTTCACAGAGCGCCATTATGAGGCTGACTTGCAGCATGCTCGGCATGTACAGCCAACTCTCCCATTTTAGAAGAGTAATTTACTTCTTACACATTCATCACTAACCAAGACATACAACTAGCAATTTACTAATGTGCAAATGATAAAATATTGATTATGCTAACTTTGTTTTTGATTTAATTTGTTGACAAGCTACAGTGTTAAAATAAAATGCATGTCTTATCAGCACAGGGATGTCTGGGTGCTGTTGATTCAAAGTTGTGTTTTATTCAACTCATAACATTCTGTTTCTTTTGCTTCAGAAATGTTTTACACTACGATTAATTTACAATTCGTTTTTTCATCATGTGTAAAATACTGCCAGACTCTAAATCTTTTCCTGCCGGCTGAAAGCATGGTGTACTCCAGACCCTAGTATTACTAAAGATTTAGCGATCTAATCCATGGATTGTTTCAATGGATTGTTTCAGTGACAGTTCCCCAGGAGCAAGCTACTGTAGCTTAATATGTTTGAGTTCAGTAGCTTGTAATAGTGGCGTTATAGATAACGAACAACAGGCTTAGCCATAAAAAAGCAAGAACCAGTCACCAAGAAGATTTCACTGTCTTGGGTCCTAGCACTACTGAAGTCAGTGAAGCAAAACTAATTTGTACCAGAGAAGGATTAACAAATGTGACACACAAGTGACTGCACACCCCAGTAATTGCAAATGATCACATATTAGTAATCTCATGAGTCACCTTGTAACCCGCACATACTCACAGCCCTAAGATTATACCTGTTCAAGTCAGCAGAAGTGTGAAGATCATGAGTCAACTAATAATAATAAAAAACGTTATTTTATGTACAGTAGCACCTTTAAAAAGTAAAAAGTGCTTCACAGTAGGTTTAAAAGAAATAAACGGTTATAAGGATAGCAAATTACAAAGTATATATAAGATAATCAGTTAGAAGTGCAGCAATATTTAAAAAATGGAGCAGACACAGACATTAATTGAGAAAACACCTTTCTGAACAGAAAGGTTTTAATTCCAGATTTAAATGCATGCTGTCTGAAATCCCTAGGGATATAATTCCAGAACTTTGGGGCACAAAATACTGTGAAGGGGCACAGCGAGAGAACACTAAAATATGTCAGTATGAATGAGCTTGAGGGACATCTAGACCAGAGTCAGACGAAAGAAAGATGCGAGATGGGGAGTAGACAGATATTACGTCAGATGGGTACTGTGGTGCCTTATGAATGAGTCTGAGCGTGAAAGGAAGCCAGTGCAAGGACTCTAAGACAGGTGTAATGTCATTGCTTGCACATGACCTGCTCAGGGTCCTAGCTGCCTGATTCTGAGCAATTGTAATGAACTTGCTGATTTAGTATGGAGCTCGGTTTCAATAAAGAAGGCTGGGAAGACATTTGGAGATCATCTGATCCCATCCTTAGTATGGTACTAAGAATTAAGATGTCATTCGATCAGGCAGAAACTGAAAGGGGCTCTGATTCGGGATATTCAAGTTATTTGTACCAGTAAGCTAATATGATGGCCAAAATTAATATAGGTATTTAATACTTTGCTGTATACTGTATATATCTGAATGCTAGTGATAATTTAATGTTAGTTTTTTTAACAAATAAATGTATTCTAAAATAGTCCAGATGAGGGCACATACTGTAACTAGCTAAGCGATATGATATTCTATGAATTTCAATGTGCTGTGAAATGAGAGCAGCTGCTGGTGGATACTGTTCGAATTCGATCATGTATTGAATCACAGTGGCTTTAATTTTCATTGATAAATGATAGACGGAAGTGCTGAGACACGTTAGATGTTTAACAGAGCACACTGGCAATTATTTTTTACAAAACACTTAGGCTACACGAATGTGTACGAACTACTGTGAAGGTAAACCTCATGCACTGTCATGTGCTACATTTGTTGCACTTCATCTGAGAGTGCTTTCTAATTTATGTCTGTGGATCTCGACCTTTCTGGGTAGCTGGGTCTTTACAGTTTTGATGGTGACACCGATTTTCTGAAAATTAAGCTACTGGAGCCTAGACCGCGGTCAAAGGGATCTTTCTTTATACAGTATACCCCTTAAATTCACACCTACAAAAAATAAGACATTGTACCCACATTGCACCTTCAAAGAACCACCAGTGTGTCCCCCCTCACGATAAATAGCAAAACAAGTACTCGAGTGACATCCAGATGTGTCATGCTGCAATTAAGGACATTTTTAGTACGTAGCTAGGGAGTGTGTTCAGCAGCCAGGTTTGTTGCAATTTGTATTAACATAACATCAGGAGCGGGATACTAACCAAGGGATCATTCCCATTGAGTACGTTGCTTTTTGTACGTTGCAACAGACCCCGTGTGATGAAATTCATTTTCATCTGAGTTTTAGTCAAACACTTCTTCATCATCATCATCATCATTGTAGACCATGTCTGCAAGCATTTCGCCATTGTTGACTTAAATTTAAAAAACAATGCTTAACGAAGATTTTTGCCATACATTTCATCCATGAATTGAGCACTGATCTAACCTTGTCTGGGTCCATAATTTCATTCTCTGGGCATCTCTCACCAGCAGGCTGCCTTCAATCACATCAATGGCAATCGAGCGACCCTCATTAAAGATTCAGGGAAAGGTCACATCTTTTGGCGTTCTTGTGTTAATTTAAGTTACGCCTGCTTTAATGGATATTTAGACAGATCCTTAATCAATGCCATTTGGACTCTTTTAGCTCAACTTTTAAACCAAACACCGAGCACCTGGTGCGTCTGTGAAAAAAACAGATTTGAACTCATTATTTTATGATCCCGTGGAACAATTCAGTTCAAAAGGTAAAGAAACCTTACTGATCAATATTTAAAATGGAACTGAAATTATGGACCAAGGAAATAATTTCGCATGAAACTTAAGTCTATTGTGTTTGTACTGTACATCGGTGTATTCTTTTAGACAAACATGGAAAGTGATATGGTAACTTGACACTACTCAGGGAATTTAATTTGATATTTTTTAATTAACAGCATCTGTTTTATCTAACTTATTATTATTGTGGCTGTGATTGGACACAATATAAATATGTAATTTGAACATTGTGGACAAATTTAGGAGCATAGATGAAAATAGATTGCTTTGTAATCTAAATTTAGCTTAATTAATCTAAATTCCCCCCCATACTTTGAGTCTTTTTTCTTACCATGTTCTCAGATTAGATTGTGAAATTAAATTCAAATTAATTTTCTGACTGTTTAATTACACCACTATTATGTATTGCCATTTTAGATTTATGTCGCTTCAGTTATAATTTATTAAGAAAGAAAAAATCTTTTGACAAAGAGACTATGAGCACCATTTTGATCACTGATTTCTTGGTACGGAATTATTACTACTGTTGTCAGTCTCTAGACGTTTCTCCGTGTGCAGTAATTGAAATGATATTTAAAGAAGGATAGCAAATGACATTGGGGCAGGTTAACTTTGTGAATAATTTTAACCGTAATTAATAATTCATGCGTTTTAACTGTGATTTATTGCTGATCGCTTACAACGCCTGCCATGTCTACCCTGAAACTGTAATTCCCGCATTTAGAGTTTGTTTGGTTTCTTAATCTTGAGGTTACATTTAGGGAAATCAGGGCTGACAATTAAGAAGAAAAACGACGGTTTCATACAGGTACTGTACGGTGTGATATTATTAACTAAAAAAAAAAACAGTGACCCCTGTTACAGTTCGTAGATAACATTTTCAACGGCTTGCTATCTAATTTGTGACCAGTTTTCGGATCTGAGGGCTTCTACAGTTACATGACAGGTGCAGATTAAATAGGAAATGCAGTCCCAATTTCTCAGACGGGTTATTAAATCTCGGTAACAATAGAATTGATATCGAATATTGCAATTTAATATTAAATGTCGAAGACAAATCATATTGAATATAACAATAATTTATTGTAGGCATCCAAACATTTTAAGAATTCCGAATTAAGCACAAAATCGTGATCTTTGAGGATGTAGCGGATATACCCCCATATTGTCGCCAACTCCTGGTCTCGCCCGGTCTTCGGAATTGTGTTATCAAATCGTCCCCTACTGCTCACTTAACACTGTAATACCTAATATTATAGTAATGATAGCTTACAGTTATATAGCGCTTTTCTGGACACTACACTCAAAGCGATTTACAGGTAATGGGGATCCCCTCCACCCCCACCAGTCTGCAGCCCCACCTGGATGATGCGCCAGTCCGCTCCCCACACACCAGGTCTCAGTGGGAGGAGAGCAGAGTGATGGAGCCAGTTTAGAGATGGGGATTATTAGGAGGCCATGACTGTTAAAGGCCAGAGGGAAATTTGGAGAGGACGCCGGGGTTACACCCCTACTCTTTTCGAGAAACGCCCTGGGATGTTTAATGACCACACAGAATCAGGACGCCTGATTAACGTGTAACGTCTCATCCAAAGGACCCAGTAATAGGTTTACTCCATGCTGAAAACAGAAGAAATGAAACACGACGTTTCGGCTGTGGAGCCTTCTTCGGGTGTGAGGTTCTTAATATTACATTGTAAATCACAGCCGAAACGTCGCGTTTCCTTTCTTCTCTTTTCAGCATGCAATAAACCTTTACTTGTTCCTTTGCAGCTACCACCTGAACTACTCATCCAAAGGACGGCGCCTTTTTACAGTACAGTGCCCCCATCACTATACCGGGGCATCAGGACTGCATAGACTGCAGGGTGAGCGCCCCCTGCTGGCCCCACTAGCACCTCTTCCAGCAGCAACCTTAGTTTTTCCCAGGAGGTCTCCCATCCAGGTGGTGCGAAGAAGCACAAGTTATGCAGCACACATTTTACCGCAGAACATTTCCAATGTGATCTGCATGTGGAGTGAGCAAGTAAGTGGTATTCATGGGCAAAACCCTCTTGAATTCAAGAGCAATATTCATATTGGATTAAAAGAGGTGGCCTACTTGTTTGCAATGTAATCAGGCTCATTCACCACACCGGAAGGTTTGTTTCGGAATCGCAGAATATGGCGCTGTGTTTATCTGGGAATGTGGTCTATTTTGTGATGTAAATTGGTGGTTTTGCACGTTACTCTCCGTCACTCCGCGTATTCTCCGCTTGAATTTAACAAAAGCTGAACTTGTTTAGTTAGCTGAAGTTACAAGGCTAACGTACTTGGAGATATTTATGCAGAAATTTGATCTTCATTTTATTGAAATATTAAACGTACAACTTGTACGTTATTTAAATTCCCATTGTCTTCAGAGTGCCATTAATGCTTAAATAAAACAAAGATGGAGGGGGGCATTTTTTTAAACCTGTTGTGTACATTATAAAAGGAGTGTGAACTTATGACCTCTAAAAATACTTTATCTGAAGTGGAAAATGGAAACGAAGATGGTGTCTATACTACAAGAAATGACGTCACAATTATTGCCATAGTTTAAAACGAGATCTTTCACTTTCTTTTGAACATGCCTCATCTCGACATGTTTCCTGTGTATTTTTCAAACTGGTTTCCAAAGTGAAGTCTACTCAAGTTTGACCCAGGTGTGTGAAAGCCACCTACTGTATACCCAGGGGATCAGAACTGGTTTAATTAAGGGTGGCAGTTAATTAAACCACTCCTGTGTATGTCTGTTTATTTTAACGTTTTTAGAGTCCACTGTCTTGTGAGCTTTACGGAAAAAGAGCAAGTTGTTTCATCCCTTTAATCATACCAAATGAAATGGCAGTAGGCTTCCATGCTATGCCTGTATTTTGTATTCATCTTTAAAATAGTAGTTGAAATGACACCTAAATATTTGTCATCTCCCTACAGTCTGAATACAGAAGAAAAAACATAGTTTACTGTTCCTTACCCGGCTGAAAAATGATTTACAAAATCACTTTTTTTTTATATGTCACACAGCAGCAGTTTTTCCTCTTCCTGTAGGTTTCTGGATATTTTTAACTGGTATTTCCAGCGACACTCAAGTATAGAACCCATTATATTAATATGCCCACTAAAAAGAATCATACTTGTGTGCAACATTTCTTGTCTTTGTTGCAGTTTGAAATTACGTTTAGTGAGGGGCATTAAGTCTATCAGGGACTTCAAAATATGTTATCTGTAGAAAAATTTTAAATGTAACGCAAAATGTGTAAATATACAGATTTCCTATCTCATCTTGTTTTACCGAAGGGTAGTGAGTTGTATTAAGTATTGGACAGAACTCTTCTGGTATAATGGCTTGTAGGAGAATCATATACTGTATTAAAATACACTTGGTCAAGATTTTATATGTGATAATAAGTGCTATCCCTATATGTTCATCAGACTTTTCCCCATTAATTTTGCACATGAGTATCAGATATTCAGTCTTTCAGTCTATATAACTCGCTTAAGGTGATGAAATACATAGAAATGTGAACATTTATCAGAGCATTGCAAACCTTAGTGACACCTTTTGAACACAGACACATCTACTTGAAGTCGGTTACTCTAAACCAAAACTTCACAAAACACGGTTCATCATTTCTCTGGATTTTCTAGGGAGCTGTTGAATTCTTGGTGTATGAAAAGCTGTCCAATTAACCTTTCACCAAATGGAATTGCATAAGCAATTAGAATATATCATTTAAACTGCTATATGATTGAAATACTTTTTGGAAAGGTAACTATCACAACTTACCATTAAAAAAGCCTCATGGACATCAGTATTTGTTTACATTTCTGTTTATTACAAATAATATGTTTGCATGGTTTATTTAATTCACTGAAATCAGACAATCAGTAAATTGCCTATTTTTCAACAGAACTATAAAAAATATGTAAATACTGTATTTAAACATAAAATATCTACGGTACTGCGGATTGTCACATTTCTGTTTATCCTTCTTTGGATATTTTTCTCGCCTCACCAGATCTGTTCCAGTGATGAAATAATGTCCCTTTTCCTAGTCTGTTAAGGGCATTATAACCTTGTTGCCCCCATTTAGTTTCATTGTGGTATTCTAACACAGTACAAAATAATAACAGCCGATACAATGTTACAAAATTGAAATAGCAATAAGCATTGATTTGAGAAGAAATACCAATTAGATCAGATCAGGCAAGGGCTTTTATACTGCATCAGGTACACAATTTTAATTTTCTGTGGTTGTAACAAGAATTATAAGCCATAAATGCATTTTCCTTAAATCTACTTTATACAACTTACAAGCTGCAGAGCGAAATAAATAGTGACATTTAACTATGGAATACTTCTAGAATGTGAATTAACAGAGACTGTTCCCGACTATTTATAGTTATTTTGGGGAAGAAAAGGCAGAAAAGTACATTAGACAGAGATAGGCTGTTTGCAATTTGAATAAAATCAATTAAATGTAAATGAATGTGGATTAAAATAGCATTTGTTTAATTAAAACATTAGGCCTTCCAGTTTGTTCTGCCCCGCCAAAAGTTGTTCTCGTGTTTTCATTTCACCCGTTATTATTATTTTTAATTACAATTTGAAATCCTACTCGGTCCCGGGGGCTTGTCTCTATTTCAGCATTAATTAAGCGAAAGAGGAATATACTGATTGTTTGCCTTTTCAAGGAATTTAGATTGCCGAATAGCAACAGTAAAATTAATTGTTGGCTAATGACGAGGCAATGTATTCTGACGTTTTTAGAGAGCTTTCTCATTTCACAGACCAGGAAGAAAAATTAATGGTTTCGTGCAGTGTAATGTTCCATACTGGGGACCGAAGGCTTTGGGGTCCAATAAGGAAAAAAAAACTGTTAGAATTCTAGATTCATGTTATTTAAATAGGTGTCTATGAGTCTAGTTTTAAAAGCTAGCCTGTTCAGTATTTGGTGAATTTAGAAGAAAAGGGGTTAAATATAAACTTCTGTCTCCCCCAAAGTTAAGTTTCAATACTTTATTGCCATAAACACATACAGGTAATAGCAGTAGCAGATAAATAGCAGTGAAAAAGTATCAATGAATTGTGCAACAATTTTGAGGTTGAAGTACATAGTTTATGCCTATACCACCCTGTGGGGAGGTGTTATTATGGAACCTAGTTAGGGTGTCTTGAGAGGGTGGGAAGGGTCTTTCATGTTCAGTGGTTTCCCAAGGTTTAATCCTAAACTGACAGGTGCACCGGCACCCTCCTGTCACTTGCACTCTCAGGACCTATCCCATCTCCTATCCTTGTGTTACTTTTGCACAATCTGTAGTTGTGTTGTAAGTAGCAATTGTATAATTTATTGTATTGTAATCTTAACCTAATCCCTATAAACTTCTGTCCTTCTATCCCTCTTAACCAGCTCACGGACAAAACATTTCATTGCCGACAACACCTCTGTATGCTGTTCTGTGGTGCATTGATAAATAAATAAACCTGGATTGTATTGTAATAAAAGACAAGCTTCTCTTACGTAAACTTAAGGTTAGTTTGAACACATGTAAAGTTATATCTGTTGATGATTTTCATAAATCGCGTTCTTGGTTATGTACTGTAAGTGACCAGAAAGAATTTGGGCAGCTGGCCTGAGCTTTCCCAGAGCAAATGAGGGAACATTGTTGTGCTCTGTGGTTCATGAACGTGAGACAGTGCAATAGTCTTGCCTTGACTGTAATTGCCTTGAAAGCAACCTGACAACCTTTTTTGTTGTGCACGTGAGGGAACATGTCCAAGAATGAAAAGTTTCAGCATTTTAATTCCTTTGGTTTGGAAATGAAACATTAAAAAATAAAAAAAAGTCTGATTTGAATTGAGTTATCGCCACTGGAAACAACTGACAATGAATGGGTGCCAGAGGTCAGATTTTAATTGATGGTCTCATTTGCACATGCTAATTGGTGTAAATGCAATGTTAATTTATTCATTTGTATTTTATCAACATTGCTTAGAACAACTGTATCAATTTTGTGTTGGAACTCTTGACTGATTTAATCTTTTTTTCTGCCCAAAATTTATAAAAAAATATAAACATTTGAACAAGCCTGAAGGCTCTTAGACACTTTGTTTCCAAAGTATCGTGTTCACCCTGAACAGATAACCATCTCTTTATTAAAAGTATGCAAATGATTTCAGTGAGAAAGCTGTTTCACAAAACATTATGGTACGTTAACTTGATCATCATCTTCTCATCTCCTCATTATTTTTTTTCATTTTAAAGACTGTATTGAGCTCCTCCATGTTTAGTGATTTAATACCTCTATTACCTCTATTACTGAAGTGGAAATATTAATTTTACCTTGAAAACTAATTTTCAATTTAAAAATTGGCAAGGACTGTACTGCACTGAGCGCAGTGTCAGATTTTTGGCTGTCACAGTTCAAGAAACACATTCTGGGGGTAAAACGGAGAGCTAATCTTCCAGAAAATCATCTTAATATGATCCTTTTCAATGCACTGGACTACTTTGTTTCATCATTTTCCTCTTGTCCCACCTTACTTATGTGTCTGATATTGTAGTTGATTAAAAATCTAAACAAGAGTCCAAATGGGGAATCAGGAAGAAGAGGTGTAGAAGGATGGTAGGAAATTAATTCATACAATCTCCTGTAGTAGTCCTGTGTGTGCAAATCGTGAATGAGATCTTCCAGAACAGCTTACAACTTTATTGTACTCTACTAACATGAATGTTGCTGAATAGCTGTAGCTGTAGGATGTGTTGCAATGTGGACACAATTGAAAGTTTTACTTTTTTGGCCTAAGAAAAAAAACAGAATTCATATTTTTTAGATAAAATTAGTCCTAGAAATCCAGCACTGGATCACAAAGGTTTCTTAAAATACTATTTTTTTCATATTCACTTCATTTATCCAAGCATTTGTTAAAGGAGATTTAAGGCTTTTCTTTTTTTTTCCTGAGCTACCCACACTTTTAAGAGTTTAGTTGAGGAAAATTAGGATTTTCGTGTTTTTTTTTTGCATTTGTGTGTATGCATTTTTCAGGAGATCATTAATTGGTAGTTCATATCAAGATATAAAAACTTGTAAGTTAAAGTTGTTCATGAAATTACGAACAGTACAGCTATTTTGACTAGTATACTTTGTTAATACTGTACATACAAATAATAATGACCAAAATAAGAAAGATGAGGTAAGTGGTTTCACAAATCATTATTTACATATTCTACAAGTCTGTTAAGTGATTGAGGTTGTCATTTGTGGAACAAAGCGACCTAAATGAATTTGGAATTAAAGCGGTGAGCACCAGTGTTTAAAAAAAGCACTTAGATGACATGGCTGCAGCTTGGATTAATATTGTCTGTGAGGATAAATGGGGTAATGTATTTTAGATTACCTTGTTCTTATTAGGTCTCAGTTAAAACAACAGAAAACATGAAGTCATTCAATTATACATTCAAAGTGGTGTTATTATGTTGTGTTCTGCGAATGCATTGATCTTAAAAAATGGCATGGATGAGTGTGGAATGCTGCTTTGATATGGGAATACAATTTGCACAACTGAAATACCCAGTTAGGGACTAATTAGCAATGATGCCAGACTAGAGAATATTAGTAGAGTTTCATCTTAGCCTAAACCCTTTGTACAATACACCTGCTGACCTGGTAGCCTGGTGTTTTGAGCAGCTGAGAGTGGTGCTGTGAATCTTGGCGAGATCTGCTCTGGTCATCAGTGGGTAGCAGTAGTCTTGGGTTGGGTTCACAACAGAGAAGCTGCTCCATTTGGTAATGGAGTCCCAGAAGCACCTAGCTCATCTTGAGCTTTTATTTCCTCATTAAAGAGCACAGTACAAGGCTGCAGATTGTAATCGTGTATCAGCAGGAGTTCGCACTTCTAGTCCTGCATGGATACAGAAACAGAAATATTGTCATGTTACATCTGTGCTAATTACAATTAAAGCCCATGAAACAATGATGTTTTTAAACATTTATCTATAAAGGCTTAGGGCTCTTTAGTGTTTCAGCACTTCAGGACTGCAGGATGTTTATTTAACTTGTTTATTTATTTGCACATCCATATTGGTATAATACAGTTGATAGTTTAACTATAGAATACATTTCTTTGTGGATGCATACACTTTTTTTCCTGGTCTGCTTTGGTTAACAGATGCTTACATTTTGGGACAAAAACTTGACAAAGTAACATTCTGTACACAGTGATTTGGTAATTGTGTAAAAACTCAAATTCTACAATACACACTTAAGGCTTTAAATGTCAATACTTACAGGTGTTTACCAAATATTCCTGATATTGTTTAGCCTCCTGTTATTTGAAGTGCCTAATGGGTTTTAACTGCAGGACAGTAGGCATCACTCTACTGCTGCACTGAATATTTCTACTTCTCAGGGAACAGTTTTAGATATAGCCTCTGAATTATTAATTGGCTTGTTATTCTATGTGAGAAACATAGATATACTTGATCTGTTTTATGGAGTGCATTTTGAGCTATGATTTCAGTATTAATTTTAATTATACATTTTCATCATTCTTACGTTGGTTCTATAATCCCTTTGCAGGATCTTGTAAAGGATTACACAGCCAGAATTCCTACTCCTTTTCATGTCCTTGAAGTGTCTGGTTATCAAAATACCCATTGGAAAATATCAAGTGAGATGTTGACTTTCTACAGCTTTCTGTGATGATTATTATTGGCATGAAAATAGCCCGGTATTTTTTTTTTAATTCTGGCAATGTGATGGACTTCTGAAGTCTTTGACTTGGGGAAATGAGAAAGGACATAGGGTTCTTATTTCAGCTGGTTTATAAAAAGCACAGCAGTGTGTGTGTGTGAGTTTTCCCCAGACATGAATGGCAAAGGTGTGGAGGAGTTTGATGGATTTCCAGTAGCTCCTAGTTTGGCAAGGTCATGTCCTCAGATAACATGCTCCCAATAGTCAGTGTCACTTAGCATTTGCTTGGGGAGACTGAGTAAACTGCAGCCTATCGCAGGTATCCAGCAGAGTGGAGATAATGTAATGTCTGGACTCGGGTGTGTTACTCAGCCTCTATTCTTTTAAGCAATTTGCCAGGGCCAGCTCAGTGCATTACAGGGCCATGATACTGTGTTCACATTGTGTGTCAACATCACTTGCTCATTTGAACTCCTTCACTTCAGACTTCTTTCATAAAAATGCGTGTTGTTACTGCAATGTTGTACTGATCAAAGATCTCTCCCTCCTAATTTCATGAAGCACAGATGTGATAGGGGGTTCAGTGGATACAGATACAGTATATGTCATTCAGGGAAGAGTCTCAGAATCAAACAGCTGTATGCTTTTATTACAACAACCCTTTACATACAACATTCCTGCGATTAAAAAAAGGGTTCAAAACCGTGTAAATTAGATAAAGATATGGTTTTATATATTCTATCTAATGTAAAATGTGTAATTCAAGGGATAGGTATAACACAGGATTCTGATCAGCTGTTTAGCAGTGCATGTTTACATTTATAATGGGAGATTTGTCAGTTGGATGTGCAGAAACAGAGGCTAACAGAAGAATTTTGTTAGAAGTTTAGGTTTTAGATTGTCTTAAGGTTTAAATTTTAGGAAAAAAAAAGATTTTTATGCATGCACTAGCTGTCCTTTGTGGCCAGGTATAATTATCTTGTCAGAACCAAAAGGTATCCTGATAAGGCCAACACTCGGGTGGGTGGAGCAGGTGTCTCAGGAGATATCTCTGGCCTTGCACTGCACAATCAGATCATAGTGAACTCTTGGATGCCTTTCAAAGCTTCCTCAATCTGACATCTTTGGGTTTCAAAGTGCTGAGTTCCCAGATATTCTTCTTCCATCTGCTTTCGATCAAGGGTTCCCTCAGGAGTTGCATTTCATGATGTTGAAGAAATGCGGCATTTCTTCGTGTTTGCCTGTGCCATACCTTTGAAGTGCTTTTCTGGCCCTCCCACGGTGAAATTGGCTCAAATGGCAAAACAGAACCTCCTTTGCCTGCCTGGAGATGATGTGACCAACACTGTGAAAACGATGGAGGTTGATCAGCTTATGGTTCTTGCTTGGGAGGGAACACTAATTTCAGTGTATCTATTCTATTCTTGAAATGTTAAAGCTTCAGCAAATAACATGGATAAAATAGCTCTCAGTCCTTTTAAGTGTTTCCTGTATGGAGCCTGCATTTCAGCTCCATACAGTAAAGCAGGAATGACGATTTCACGGTAGACGATCTAGTTTCAGTTTTGAAACCAGTTACTATCCTCAAACACCACCTTCCTCAGGAAGCCTCGGGCAGCACTTTCAGTTTTGAGGTGGTGTTCTTGTCAATATCAGCGTTCTGTGATCTAGTTCAAGTAGGGACCTGCGTCAGCATGCGTAGCTGGCAAAGGAACTTGTAAAGGTTTATTCTATGCTGAAAAGAGAAGAAAACACAGCGTCATGGCTGTGGAGCCTTCTTCTGGTGTGAGCTCACCTATTACTTATTCTGTGAAATATACTGCAACTCCAGTGCTCAGTGTTCATAAGGCACCTGGACAGGCTTAGAACTGGCTTAAAAAAACCTGGAAGAAGGAGCTCAGTGACGCTCATTTTAGGCAAGAGAGTTGTGGTTTGTGGGATTTTTTTCAGCCAGTGGACCAAGGTGAAGAACCTGGCTGACTTCTCTGTTAGTGTTCTAGTTTCCCAGAACTGCCAGATTATGAAAATTACTCCCCTTGAAATCAATTAAGTGTTCGAACTCCATTGCAATAGGCTCTGCTGACAATTGTATTTTTGCAGGATAATACTTTGTCTTTTGAAGTGAAGATGGTTAGAGAATACATCAATTCATACATTACTTGTGGTATAATGCCTTTCCTTCGCAAAAGAATTTACTATCAGAATTTTAGCAATAGCATAAAAACCAATAAAGCAATTTAGGAATAACATTTTCATAATTGCATTTTTCATTCATTTTGATTTGCTCTAGAGTGGTATTTATTTGTTGCAAATGTACTTTCCATTCTCTCATCAAAAAAGGTATATTACATTGACGTTAATTAGTCTTTTTTCTAACAATGGATAGATAATCAGCAAATTGATTTACAAATGATGTACATGCCATTTAGAGAAGTTATTTGTTGATATTTGGATATATTTCTAAATAAGATATCTGCCCAATGGGCAAGATAATTATCCTTTATCTGAGTGTAAAACAGTTTGAGCATGTGTTTTAAAAGGTTTGATAAACCCCGAAGGCATATTTGTTTCTCCTCTTTGGGCCGCCACAAAAAACAGGACTAAACTAAGCAATTATGCCACATTGTGTCAAAGACCAGAACAACATTTTAGCATCAGAAGCCATTCAATCAACCTAGAATGAGAAAATAGATTTTTAAAGTTGTAGTTATTGCACCTTTTAAAAGCTGAAATTCTCACCAATCCCGAGAAACCATTTTGCTTAGTTTGTTTTTCTGTATCTATCCTGGATTCTATGACCTTGTCCTGTGCTCACTGAGACAGCTTAAAAGCACATCATTAATTGCCACATAAAACACAGTGCTCTATAATGATAACATCATTACCATTAAATATTTACTCACAGTTTTAAATCACTGCAAGAGACTGGTGGGTGTTATGCCTTTTTCTTTAATTAGAACAAATAGAAATAAAGCTATTTAATCAAACCTCCAAATCTTTCCTTAAAAGGATACCTGCTGGGTCTAGGCTGATTTGAATCAATTCAATGCAATTCTATTTTCTCTTCAGCAATTTATAATGTTGAATATTTATACAGTAGAAGGTCATTTTATGTTTTTACAGGGAACTTAGTCTGCAATATCAGTTAAACTATTTTTACAGAAAAGGGTAAATTTTAAAATAATTCCTAAAACAAAACACCTACTTTCTGGATACAATTCCAACAACACATGCCATTTAAAAGTGTGAAAACTTTTTGATTAAATGTGCTTTTAATATTTTTCATTTTTAGAGAATTTCATCCTCACTGTCTCTGTATTGGCACCGAAAACAGACACACTGAAGACCAGAGTGCACAATCTCTAGAGATCTGCATTGCAAAGCCTTTCTCAGTCTAGATAGCAGTTTGAAACAGACACAACTGGGATTAATCTCAGCATCTCTAAAGTAGCTGGCAGACATACACTTTGTTCACTAAAGTACAGCATGGCTGCAGGCATGACTCCGTACTGTGACAGAGCTGTATCATAATATTTGTTCTTAGAGGACAAACCAAGTTCCACAAGGTAAAGCTCGGTGTTGCAGCTATTGTTGTTAACAGCTTTGGAAACAGTGGGCTGTCTGGTATAACATGCCTTATGAGATCATTTTACATGTTTTATATATATTCCTAGAAAAGTTTCCAGGTGAACAAATATTTTATAATCCAAGAATTAAGACAGGAGATTAATTAGCATATTATAGAGGATCACTCAAATTTATAAAAATGGGTACCAGCATTGTTGGAGTTACTCTAAGCTACCATTCCATTCAGGGGGCAGCTTTGAACTCTCAGCTTGCTTAGTGCTGCAGAAACTGGGGCATAGGGTCCAGTCTGATGTGCCAGTAGGCTTGAGTATAAAACCTACTTTATATACTGGTTACCAGCCCCCAAGCAAATGATTATGCAGGTTCCCAGTGGAGACACCCTCCAGATTTTCTTTTTGCATTAATGTAGGACTCCCAGCAAGATTAATTAGTTATAAATGCATTTAATGTGTTATGGGTTATTCCTCCTACGGCCAAAGAAAACGGTGTCTTTAAATGCGTGACCACCTCCTGCTTTTTCAAATTATATACTAAATTCAGATATGTTAGTTAGACTGAAGTGGAATTAATTGGACCTTGTGAAATGCTCAAGGTTATTTCAGCAAATATGAGCATAAGATATTAATTTGTTACACAGCACAGCAGCCCGGTAACTAAAAGTTAAATGGAATATTAAAAAAAACACTTGAGGATTTGGATATATTGAGAGAGACCTTACTTATTAAAGTCTCAGGGTTTATTAGTATGGCAGTGGCTGCATTCGCTGGGGACCAGAGAGGTGTTATTTTCTATTTATGAGAGATTCCAATCACTGACCCAGACATTCCCCTCTTTGCTATTTACATTATGCTGTCAGAGAAGGAGGCTTGAAATGGAAACAAATTAAAATCCCAAGCACTCCAGGTAAGATTCACTAAATCAATTTGTATCTCTTCAGAACTCTTGAACTGATGGAATTAACGTTTAGAAATGTAAGGGTCCCCTGAGTAATAGCTGAATGCAGGGGCTGACAATCTGCAAAATTTAGCAATGCACTGGCAATCTCCAGCACCCCTTGTTGTTTGGCTGCTTATCACTAATCAGTCTAAGATTGCCTCCAGGTTTATCATGATGATGGGGTACTGTGTCCCCACACTTGACGAGGGGCCTCCTATTTTCATTCCCACTTGAGTTTCTGAGTCCTTTGTTTTAAGCGGGTGGATCTGCGCCTGTAGCTGGAAGGTTGCCGGTTATAATCCCGCAGCCGGCAGAGGAATCCCTCTCCGTTGGGCCCCTGAGCAAGGCCCTTCACCCCAACTGCTCCAGGGGCGCCGTACAATGACAGACCCTGTGCTCTGACCCCAGGCTCTCTCCCCTGTCTCCCTGAGCAAGCATTAATTAAGCGAAAGAGGAATATACTGATCGTTTGGCTTTTCAAGGAATTTAGATTGCTATTCTATTTTAGAAAGCAAATAATAACGTTTAAAAGCGTTAATAACGTTTAAAAACACCACTCCAATAGGTGTCTATGCCACTCCAAATATAAATCTTGGCTGTGCCACTGCTTATCAATGCTTTGTTTATAATTAAGGTAATTTGCCCTTGAACTGAAATCAGTACTTTCACAATACTGTATGTCCAAGCTCTCAGGTTTCCTTTTCAATTTCTTCCCAATAATGCCTATTGAGGAGAGTGATACATGAACAAAAATAAATAAAATGCTCCTCGAAGATCAAAAGGACCAGCATTAATATGCAAAATGCACATTCCTGATCTCGGGATAGAGCACATTTCAACATTACTTTCTATTAATACTGATATTTTTAAAATTGTGTACATCACTTCGTGTACATTAAAGTTTCATACAAGATAAAACTGTAAGCTTTAACACAATTTAATTGTCAAACACATGATAAAAAGTATCTGTGTGGAAATGAAAATCAATTTTAAATATGGTATCTTGGAATTTACTGTTAAGATTAGATCTGCAATCATAAATCAGGAATGTAATTGTGTTTCGTATTTTAAGTCTGGCACAGTAACATCTCTTAAGTTAACTCGGAGAAGCAAAACTAAATTGAAATAGGAATTCATTTTGAAGAGAGACTAATCTTGCTTCTAAATCACTAATTTTAGATTAAAAAACTAAATACAACTCTGGGGCTTTCAGAGTACTTGCTTTGATTCAGGACCTTCCAGTTAGAGCATGCATCCGTCTATTTTCTAACTGCTTCACCCGGGTCAGGTCGCAGGGGAGCTGGGGTCTGACCTGGTGGGCAAGGGGCACAAGACAGGGATCACCCTGGATGGAAGGCCAGTCCCTCACAGGGCACACACACACTCACATCTACAGTAGGACAGTTTTTCCAGAAGCCCATTAACTTACCAGTATGTCTTTGTGGGAGGAAACCAGAGCACCCAGAGGAAATCCAGGCAAACAAGGGGAGAACATACAAACTCCCAGCACACAGCTCTGAAGGTTTCGAGCTGGACCCTGGGCCCCAGCTAACTAGAATAAATGTGCATAAAGACGTCATTCTTCTTTAGTAAGGAAAGAGTTAAAAATGAATAGTCACAACAGCCCTTATCAGGCCATTAACATGCATCTCTAATCTCTTTTAACTTGAGATTTGTTGAAGACTGGGAAGGTTTGGTTTGAAAATCCATCCAAAACATCTGAACAGGTGTACGATGCTGCTATAAGGTTTGGATGTGAAAATGGCTTTTGACCAGAAAAGGTTGCAAGATGTTTAAAAGCCCGCAGGCCTTGAACTTGAACTTCTACTGCACTTCTAACTGCTTTTCTTTGATAAATGTACTTTGTAATTTGCCATCCTTAGAAATGTTTTTAAAGCTACTTTAGTGCGAATTGTAATGCTAGCTTTAAAGGTGCTATTATTAGTAGCAGTACTATTAATAAGGAACAAGTAAAAGGTTTATTCCATGCTGAAAAAAAGAAGAAAGAGAGCACAGCGTTTCGGCGGTGGAGCCTTCTTCAGGTGTGTCCACGGTTGAAACGTTGTGTTCTCTTTCTTCTTTTTTTTCAGCATGGAATAAACCTATTACTTGTTCCTTTGCAGCCTACGCATGCTGACACAGCTACCCACCTGAAGTACTATTAATAATACTATTATAGTGTATTTCTGTGCTTCAAGAATAACAAATTGGAACAAAAACATGGATGGCACATTTAATTGATTTTACAGTCACAGTTAATGCAATTAATGGAAAATTGGCTGAAAAACTGTAGACAGGAACTTATATTCTTCAAGTTGTATGCTATATGTTCTTGGATGTGACTTTATTTTAGGGGTCTCCAACTCTGGTTCTGGAGAGCTGGAATCAAGGTTGTTTTTTGTTAATTAGGAATTTGTCTATGCTTTCCTACTCTGATTAGCATAAAAATTAAATTATGTAAGCACAGTGCAAAATGAAGACGATGAGCTCACCTTAAGGTGATGCATTAGTTGAACTACTGTTCAGTTGAATTACTGATCAAATAAAATTGTGAGATATCTATCAAAGAGCAGAGCAATATTATTTTTATATAGTATATAAAAACATTCCAGAACATGAAAACTAAAGTATAGTGTCAACTGAAAGTAGCAGCAGAATGGTAGGGAGTTGAGCAGACTCCAACATAAAGTCAAGACGTAACCATTAAATCAAAGAAGATGGAGGAAAGGCAAGTAATGTCACTCAATGCAGTGTGAAAAACACACGAATTAAGCTGTCATTGACAATCTAGTTGACTCTGTTCTGAGGAACATATGAAGTGTTGAGTGCTGAAGGTGACCCACTAAGACCTTATGAATATATCACATGTACTATATATAAGTGAAAATTATTTTTTTTGTCATGGATAAGATATGATATCATGGATAACAGTGCTATATGTAAATGTGGTATTTATGAAGATATTCTTCTTCTGTTTAATTAAAAGCTTTATTTAGGAGTCCTACATGAGCGGTATAATCTTAGCTTTCATTCTTAAAAATAGCATTTTTTATATTATCACACATGTGCAACTGCGATCTCCATTAAGACATCAGGACTTTGTCATTTTTTTAAGCAGTTTGAGTGAAGGTGGGTACAGAAGGTCTCAGCGTACGATTTAAACATGAACTACCTGAAAGACGCCATCTTGGGCTTTGCTTGTTAAGATAGCAGATTGCGCATAATGCACTTTGCTCTGGGGCTCTGGGAGTTGTGAGAAAATCAGAGCATGCAGCTCTGACTCCAGGGTGAATGGAATTTCCCTTGTGGAGCTCAGTTTGGAAATCCTATTCTCCATTTTATGATAATGTAAAAAACAGGGCAAAATCAGCCCTGCCAGTCTTCACTTTTCTCTATGTATTTCTTGAAACGCTTCTCTGTTCTGTAGAGTTGTAACGGTCAAGCCCTGTAACGATTGCCCTGATTTGTACTAAATGAAGATTAAAGGAAAAGCACAGGAAGTCAGTGAAATGACACTTGTTTTATATGTTCTGGTTACAGAAATACAATTCTAAATAAAGGATCCAATTGTTTGTTTTGTGTGGAGAAAATAAAGAAAAAATTGCAGGAAAGGTTTGTATGCGCTTTGAATTCAGGGAATATCGGTTATTTTTGGCAAATGCACTCGCAGATGTGGTCCAGCCACTTTTCGTCCTTTGTTACACTACAGTCCCTCTAGACATCAAAGTAAGTGGAAAACAGGCAAGCAATCAAGAAGCGGGTGCAATAAATACACGAAACAGTCTTTGTAATGGGGATAAGCGCAGGGCTGTGAATGTATGGTAACTGGCCAGCTACAGGACTTTGTATGAGAACTGGCAAGTGTTTTGATCTGTTTCCTTCTCCTTCTGTCTTTGTTTTCTTCCTGTTGCTGTAATGCAGGTCAGGTATCTGGCCTGCAGTGTACCTCAGCACACCTTAGACTTTTATCGTCGCGGCAACAGCATGTTGAGTGGCTCTGTGTGGAGGTGGCCTTCAGCCATGCTGATAACAATAGTGCGGTGTGAAGACTTTTAAAAGATAAATGTGAGGACAGCAGAAGAGGGACACATAATCCTTTGAACAAGCATAATGCAGGTCTGAGATATGGAACATTTGTTTTGGTCTATGGTTTTTAGCCATTTGCCCAATTGCAATTTAAGACATGCTTTGCTATGCACATGAGGACTCCTTCATCTGCAGAAACTGTGGCCGCAGCATTTGAAGACAAGAGTCAGTAAACATTGACATTGCAGTTTTACTAGAATTGCTAAAGTGACACAGAGTTTTAGGTTGATTGATCGGAAACATTTCTCAAAATGGTTTATGACTTTCTGTAGGTGCAAACATCGTACAAGCATTTCAGCTGCTTTCAAAAGCTTTTGTTTTCATTAACTGACAAGTTTTAATGCAATATATATGATCATAAAGGTTATTGAATAAATGGGCTAGGCTGCTGTCTTGGGTGACCCCAATTTAACACTTTATGTGTCTTAGTATATCTGCTTGAGTGATGTTATGCTCTGAATGCACGTGGTTTGAAAAGTGGCTATTATCACTATACAGTAGGTGCTCTGATTGGAAGCTTCATGAAGTAAGTGCTGGATGGTATAAGAAGCAAAAAAAAAAAGCAGCAGCGCTTCAGGAACCCAGACTTGCAACCTTATTGTGGAGCCAACATCCTTCACGTTGTATTCAAAATCTTTAAATCTTGTAATCATTGCAGCCGTAATTTAGATAGTTTGCACAAAATATGTTTTTGTTTTTGAAGTTACAAGGTGTGTTATCAGGTCAGAAAATGTATAGCTAGCGAGCACTGTCTTCATGCTGTATATATTCCTCAATAGAATGCAAACAGTGCTGTATGTTTTCCTTAAAAGGTGATAAAATGATCAAATTCTCAAAATCCTCCACAGTACAAATACAGAAATTCACCCAAGTCCATTAGATAGTCCTAAACAAATACATCTTAGTTAATCAAACCTAACCTTTTAATCTCGGACACATTTGTGTCTCCCTTGTGTTTTTACAAGATTTTGAGTACACACTCTTATTTTCTTTAAACACTCGGAAAGACTATATTATTCTCATTAGATAAAAAGATTGTTTAATTTTCTTTGGGGCTTTCGCTTGTCTGTAATTTAGAAAGTGTTGATTTAGTTTAAAATTTAAAACTTAATTGAGGTGCTTTGAGTAAAAGCTGAATAAAAACGATTTTCCAATTTAAATCAGCTTGCAATTAAGAGTGGAAGCTTATCTGGTTTCAGACACTAAATTATGAAGCTTTTAATTCAATCTTAATTCTTTGTTGCTCGACAGCACATCAAACTTCCAAAAATGTGCATAAGAACTGATAGGACTGCGATAATATTCTATTGTATTACATGAGCACAATGAATAACTCTTATTTAAATTGTTTGCCATTTAGTGGTTTTCAGCCTGAACCTTTGTGTCTCTTCCTGTTAGTTTATGTTTATGAGAACTCAGACATTCAATTTACAGTTTCATGTAGACTGAGCTATTTATTTTGATTATAAAAGTGCATTTTAAAAAGTTTTAGAACAGAGGAATCTAATTAAATAAAATATCTGTGAAAGTGTCACAATTTAAAGGTAGCAAAGCTAACCACTGCACCACTGCACCACCCAGCCCTGCAACAACTCTTCATAACATCTCCATCAGGTTTTCATGTTATAGACAGTTGTCAATAGAAAGCTTAGTTGTGCTACAATGAAAGAGGAGCAAAACAAGCTGAGAAAACTTTAGCCATATCAGATGCCTTTCTCTCACTATTCAACAGAACAGCTTGGTCTGCATTATCCTTTACTTTATGTTTTTGTTAAATGAGTGATGGGATTTTATTTTCTTGCATTGGATCCTAGAGCTTCAACATCTTCCTTTGTGTCAGCACCAAACTCTCCAAAGTCTGAAAATATTAAGATTTATTTTTCACCATTTATTATTCTGTTATGTTTCTGGCACCCCAAGCATTGTTAGTATTTTTTTCCTCTGTTCTTTTTTCTGTTTCTCCAGTGATAGCATCACTCATCTCATCTGCTGAAAAGAGATGAGACTATTATATTTTGGAAATATCTGCTGGCAGTGACAGAAAAGCAGACAGCGAGTATAGATTCTATTTTGCGCTGTCCATCATGGAGAAGAGACAAGCATTTGTACACACCCAATCAAACAACACTTTCTGCAACCTCCTTCTCCACTGCAGAACTGAATATGTTTTGCTTGACTTAAGTCTGGTGCTCATAGGTGATATTCCTTTTTTTAAAATGCATGGTAAAGTATATAAAACACACAATTTTGTATGGGCTCTTGAACTAGGTCTCAGAAAACAAGGTCATAGAGTCTGATTTTGGGCCAGTTATGATTGGATAAACATAATGTGCTTCAAAACCAGCACAACACATGTGGGCTTACTAAGTCTAGGATGTCTATACTGACAATCTAGGCCAAAAATGAGCGTGAACATAATTTTTAGGTCTTCAAGCTATGATGCAAACTCTTGGACTTTAATTAGCTCATACCACATTTAGGCAAAGTTTGAATCCTGTCCCTGTGAGATCAAAGTCTTATGTTGGAAGATTTTATATTATTTCTTTCATGTTGTAATGATACACAAGGCTGCCATGACAACAGATATATCCTCAATAAACAGAACAACATGAGCCCATACACTATATGCTAAATAAATGGTTCAATACGTTAAGATGTGCTTTGAGGGATTTCAGCTCAATCACTTGGAACTCTTTTCCAGCACGTTAGCAGTGAAGAGCGGAGGATCACATCGTTTTTATCATTAGCTCCTCCAAAGCTCAGGTATGAGAAGAAACTTACTCTTGCTCACTAGGTCTCCATTTTCTTTTATTTTTTGATGTCCAGTAAAGTTTTTGCTTTACATAAAGTGAACTGTTAGCAGTCTATTTCGACGCAGTCAAAATCCGCTAGTAGCAGAAATGTTCTTGCAGTCAGTCTTTGAGTCACAGTAAATGTTTCAGATGTCCTTAAAAATGATATATACTACTTAACCTCCCTCGAGATTTGATCTAAATGATACTTTTCTTTTGCAAAGCATTTGTTGTTCCTTTTTGTTTATTACTCTGACAAACAAACTAGAAAAACGTACCACTGGCTGAGAATCTAAACACATGCAACTCGAGCGGTGTATGGATTACAGCTTTTTCCATGGGATCACCACTCTAAATAGGACTCAGGGATACCTAGGTTAGAATTCATTTATAGCCGGATGGTCTACTCATTTCACTTTCTCAAGTGTGAAGTCTGAATCACCTTGGGCAGCTCCGTGTGACTCCACATCCTGCACTGTCTGTCTCCCTTCATGTGAGGTTGGTTCAAGTGCTGTCTTTGATAAGTTCAGTTATCCTCCATCATATTACAGCCTCTTTATCCTGCTTTCCATAATTGCATGTTTCATTAATATGATACAGGAAGCAATACAGGTTTTTTTTTAAATGTGTGGGTTTGCATACCTCTTGCTTGATCCATTGAGGAAGTGCCTGACAGTGAGTGTTTACACTCAAATTCACCCTGAGAAATATTTGGTTGTACTTTAAGTTGTTCTAAATAGGTAGTCAAATGTCAATTTGCTTTGCTTTATCACTGTACACTGTACTGATTTCAACATGTAAAGAATTCTGGATAATGCTTGAAAAACTCTCAAATGTAGCAATCAGCAGCAGTAGTTTTTCCTTTTGAAGAGCCTCTGTGTTTAATGACTTTCAAAAATAGTTTTGTTACTAGACCTACTCCTTTCTTCTAAAAAAAAAGTAATTTAAAAATGTATAAAATCGAACTGTGTATGGATGAGTTCCTTCGTGTCATCACACAAATATATCTCTGAGAAATTAAAGATCAAACCACTAAAATTACAACAAAACCTAAGACTCCTGTGCAAAAAAGTAATGAAATTGAAATGGATTAATAGCCTTCGGGAGTGGTAGATTGAATTACCATAGTTGTATCTAATTTACAAAGAAATATCCATGCAGTCAGAGGAAATTCACAGAAGTTCCATGTAGATTATTTACAGCTTTTGTGGGTGTGAAAAAGTAACAGGGACAGTTAGCACATTTCTGTAAATGAAACAATATAGTGAGGTGATTATACACTGTTTAGTTACAAAAATATTTTGTGATAGAAGGTTTTAATTTTAATGTATTATTCTTAAAAATAATCGGGGCCAACCTTAATGACCTGAAATGATCTGAAATATGAGCATTCGTGCAACCGTATGTTCAAGAATGATAGGATTAAGGGAAGAGGAAGTATTGCTTCATTTCAACTTTCAAAGACTTAAATAATCGATGACAGTACTACTACAGGGCTTGGTCGTACCAAAAACATTCTTTTGAGACTCTAGTTTGAATTTATAATATTAACGTAAGATGAAAGTGTAAGAATACGACATGGGTGGAGAGGGAAAGCTTATAAGAACAAGCTAATGGTGCCTGTCTTCTGTCAGTGTCTCATCAGTGCCTGGTCTGCCTGATCTGCCTGACCAGCAGCAAGCCTGGAGCCAGAGCGGATGTTGGAGAAGAGGGGTCGATTTTCAAATGTACAACAAGAAGTGGTTTGAGGTAATTAAAAACCCCTCTTCATTGCCTCTAATGAGGTGTTGCTTTTGATTATCGATTAGTGGTTGGCTACTTGTTCAAGCCAACAAAATGTTGGTGATGCATATCAGAACTTAAATCTGTGGTAAATACAGTGTGAAGCATTGTATCTAATGGGTGGGAACCAAGATCTTTGTCTCAGCTATTGAATATCTTAAGAAATACCACATACTGTACCTCTAGAATTAGACATGATGATGGTGTAATAGGGAACAAGACCAAGTCTGTATAGTCCTACCTCAGACAGACTACAACCATACATAACAAACAATAGACTTTGTAACATATTTCTAAGTTATCAGGAGATTGGAGACTACATGGTAAAGGTTTAAAATATCCCTTTATCTTTAATAGAATGCTGATTCTTTTGTTAGGAAACTCTGTTGTTAAGTGCATGCTGCTTTACTTATTTCTTTGATACCACCGCTACTGTTTAGCTAATTGAAAAGGAGACAGTGGGACAAAGTCTTAAAATCATTGAGAGCAGTGGTTCTCACAACATACAGTAAATCACAGTTCAGAGTCTTCGACTAAAACTGTCCGTAATAAGAAAATATGATGGAAGAATGCGATTCTGAGAAGAGCTGAAGGTTAATGGGCTGTGCTTCCTACTGCACATTTTAAACTAAGCACAAAGCAGCTCTGGTTTGTCCTCTAGGGGCTCAGAGAATATGGAGTGTTCTTGTTGCTTGAAAACATATTGCCAAACAGAATCAAAAATGCATGACAGCTACAAGAGTGAGAATGTTCTGTATCTACTTTTGTTCCAGCCTGACTTCATCCTAATGTGAATCTTGTGTTTTCTTTACACTTGGCAAATTTATAGCAGCGTGGGTTACACATCGCAGAGTCCTCAGAAGTCCTTCACATTTCTCAGGGCAAATTTTTCATTTCATACAATTAAAAGCAACAGGGGTCTTAGGAACAGGAAAGGGTGTAGAAACACAGATACAAAATGAAATGACACCTGCGCGTTTTTAGAATTAAATTTGGAAAATAAAGCAAGGATCTAGGCAGCCAAATGGGAACATGATATTTTGAAAATAAAGGAAGAAGCTGTATATTTCATAGCTCTTAAATTAGATCAGGAATTATTGTTCTTGAATATATTTCAAATGATGCATTATATACATTTTCATTAGTACTGCTTTCAGGAAAACATCCCAACAAAAACAGATGTACAAATTCCCTAGGATCTTGCACATTTAATTAAACTCTAAGCACATGTATTCCAGACTGATTTGAAACAAATCAGGTCCTGGTGATTTAATTCCTTTTGGCACATTCCATAATTCACTTTGTCTTATACAATCAGTTTCTACTTTGTTTCTTCTACAAAAACTTAAACAAAATCTTGAATGTTCAACTTATGAGCTGTATGCAATTATGGGACCAGATGGCATGTCTTTTGTGGTTATATATTTCGAAATTTAAGCTTATCTGAAATCTGAGAACTTTAGTTTTCACCTTGAATGCCCATTGTAATGCTTCTGTGAAGATGGTGAGTTCAAGTGCAAGGCAAGACTGTACTGGACTGTAGAAAGAACACAGATAGTAGAAGAGCTACAGAACTACTCCTATCTGAATTTCATTTTTCAAAACTGTCTTTCGGTGAAGCTGCTTGACACTGGATAATAATGAGCAACTTTAACTATCAATACAGAAACTGTGACAGCCTGGCTAATCACAGTTTGCTCAAGGACATATTAAACAGCTCCTTCTAAAAGTTGATCCACTTGATCTAATTTGAGGTTTTTTCTAGAGCTCCACCATACAAAATCTATTCTATAAAAAAAAGGCACTCAGAATTTCTTTTACACTGATGTAAGGTGCTTATAACGTTTGTCAAGTTTAACAACTGTGAAACATTGTGAAAATAAATAAATATGGAACAATGAAATTTCATAACTTACACAAATTAAGGTGAGTGGAATGTATTTCTGTTGCCAATGTTACAACACACCAGAGGGCACTCATATTATTGTTGTCAACAAAAAGATTATTCAAGCCATCATTGTCATAACTGGAGGTCACATTGAGCCAATATAGTAACATCTGGTGTGTTCTGTCATTGTCTGTGTTCCCCAGGGGTGATTTACAAAAACAAATTGCATTGTTCCACAGTGAACTGTTTTCTCACTACGATTTTTGTCGTACCTTTATAAGCATCACTGTATATTGTACCAGGCTGCCTGCAGTTAATCACTGTTGAATATTTGCTCCATGTCTAGTTCCACTGAAAGACTCTGGTTCTCCAGAAAGATTTACTCTGGTTTCTTTCAGGAAATGTCTGGATTATAACCTGGAACTACTAAATAAAAACCAGGCTAGATTGGACTGATAGGTTCTTCTCATTAGTTACCTTTAAGTTCTTATGTTCTTAGGTTTTGAACTCTTTGTGCACACCAGTGTTCCTTTACACCTTAAAAAGATTGATACCACTAGTATAAAAATATTGAAAGCACTAGCAGAAACTCAGTGCTTGCAACAGAATATGAGGGCATATGTCTAAGCAGATTCAAACTGATTTAAGCAGATCCAGATCTCAAGTGCAAAAACAATATTTTGCAAGGAGACTATATTAAGACAACGACGAAGTACTGTACTTGAAGTAACGTTGATGTGTCAAAAGTCAACCTCTGTTTTTGAACTGATATGTATCCATATCGGTATAAAATATGCACTATACTTTTAGTTCAATTTTAAATTAAACATTAACAGAGTTTTACCCAATAGAACATTTTTTTTGCAACTTTGGCAAGTTGGCAAGATTTGGCTCATTTCTGGGATACAGTTACTGTATCCCAGAAATGCAACATACGATGCAACATACAATATAAGCAGCCAAAATTCTCCAGGAAAATAAATTAAGATAGAAGCAAAGTATCACTTTTCCTGACGTTAATTTGAACTTCAGATCTGAAAATGTTCCTCAAAACAAATCTTGAACGTTTTTGCAAGGAAGAGTGGGATAAAATTGCAAAGTCCAGGTGTGCAAAGACTTACTGCTGTAAGTCCTATTTTTCCTAATAATTATCTGTTTGTTTTTCTCTCAAATTTTGTTGGTTGCAAGGTCACATTACAGATGACATGATTTCTGGCTTTACATCAGAAAAACCTGCAATTTCAATAAGGGTGTGTAGGCTTTTTATATCCACTGTATGTTCTTTAGGTAAATTTACCATCAGCTGAAAAAGGCAGTTCAAATGGTATTTAATGTACAGTATATGAGGATGTATTTTTAAACCAGGGTAGGGTTAGGGCTACAAGAGCCTTTAAACGTTGACTGCAGTTATGCTTGTAGTTGCACTTGAAATTACAGAATTAAGAAAAGTTACCCAATACAATAGGGTTTATTGCAACTTTTGATTTGACTCATTTCTGGGAAGATTTCTGCCAAATCTTCAGCTCCTGGCAGGGACAGAACTAGCGGTTGAAGTCGCAACTAAATCAAGACTAAACAACCTCATGATAATGGAAAATAGCAAAATTGTTCATTACTTCATAGACCCAGCTTATTGGGATTGCAAAAATACTGTTAAGAAAATATCCTTTCGTTGGAAGCACTTGCACGCTTGTTATTCATAAGTGTGACATACTCTTCTTACCAAGTAATGGATACAGAAAGAATCAACGTTATCTGTCAGACCAAAGTGCTTTTGCATTAAACTGGCTGTGCGGAATGAAAAGAGACTGCAAAAACAGACCTGTTAAAATAAATTAGTAATATATGCTCAGTGTTTACAGACTAACAGCAGTACCTGCTCTCTCAGTATTGGCAGTTAATCATCCCATTGGTTCAAGGAAGCAAACATTTCACTGCTGCCATGGTCACTCTCATCTAGAAAAAAAACATTATTAGCTTTTTCTAAGCCACTTACAGTATGAGCTCTCTTTACACAGTGACTGCCACTACCTTGGACTTCTGTCGGTTATTGTGTATATTGAGAGTAAAGGGCAAAGTATTTGTATTTTAAATTAGCTCCCTTTTTTGTATTTTCTCAAATAGCAATCTAGCTAAATTTAATTTGTGCCGCAGCAACTTCCTTGAAATGCAGATAGTACTCAGTCACACGTCTCTCCATTGAAAGGGAAATAGTTTTACACCGTTTTCATTAATGGTACAACTCCCGTTAATTTTCTGTTCCATATCTGCTTCTACCTTATTAACTGTGCAGCGAAGTCAATTAATTTCTGAAGTGCTGGCTGTTCTGCTGCACTTTTTCTTTTGTTAGCGGATAATGGACTGTGTGTCTTATGATCTTCCAATTTGTTTTTTTCTCAGTCTGTAATATATATGAGACATCTCTGTATGCATGCTTTATGGAAATATACTTCAAAAGAACCTCACAAAGCAAGAGACTCACAAGGTTATTGGGAAAATATTTTTTGTGACAGCAGTTGCAGTACTATTTATATCACAAACATAGGTAAATTCATTTACATTTCCCATCAATAGAGTTGAGGAAGATGGTGTCTATTGTGAAGCTACAGACTAGTAACGTGTACAGTCACTGATAGAAACAATACAAGTTGTACTTCTAGGATGCTTGCTTTTCTCCAGGTTGCGGCTGTTATCTGGGATTGTATCTTATTTGTCTTCTAGAACTTGGTTACTGCCTGCTCACTGGTCCTTGGAGATCAATTAATCAGAAAGGTCACACTTAGAACATAAAATACACTTTCTGTTTCCAAACAGAGTGGTACGTTTCTTCTGGTGCTCTACATGAGAACATAACAGTTAAAAATTAGAGGAGGGCATTTGGTCCATCTAGCTTGTTTGGTAGTATCTAAATGATCAAAGAATCTTATCCAGCCATTTCTTGAAAGCAGCCAGGGTATCTACTTCAACAACATGGCTGGGTGGCTTGTTAAAAACATGCTGCACGTGTGTTTGTTTGGGTAAAGAACTACTTCCTGTTGATTGTTTTAAGGGCACCTCCACTTAGTTTCCACCTGTGTGCTCTGGTTTGTGTTTACCTGCTCATTTTGAAGAAGCCTGCTTGAGCAGTGAAACCCAAATTCTTATGCTTTAAATTAAATATATTTAAATATATATCTTGGACTTATATCTCTAAAAGAAAAATCCATTGCATATTGGATTATTCACGCTCGCAGAAATGTTGCATAAATACCTCTGTATTGGAATAGTTTGAGGATGTTGTCAGTTCATTATTAAAATTTAGAGTTATGAATTTACATGAAAGCAAAATAAGTGCTCCTAGGCTTTCTTAGTGGTGACTTAGGGAGGTAAGAAACATAATTTCTATTTCCATCTTGCTTTAGTAACACCATTATGAACTATTTATGAACCCTGTCCCTTTTCTTTAAAGAACCGTCCTGCACTTGAGAAAGAGAAGCAACTCAAAGGAAATATGCTGTTGCTCTGGGAGACTGATCATCAAGCCAACGATAGCAATTGTATCGCAACCAAGCAGATGAAAAATAACAGTTTTTGTCATTTGAACCCATGCAAATTTCTCTTTTAGGAGTGCATTGTCATTTTCTAGGGGGAATTTCACTTGTACTGCATGACCAATATCAATAACAGGTCAATGAGAAGTGCTATCACAATGGTGTCTTTCAATTGAATTCTGCCCTGCTCATGGACAGCTAAGTACCTGTCAGATCTAAGGCTGGTTACGCTAATAGGGATTCGGTAATGCCTTTCCAATAATGTACAAGGGCTGTTGTTGAGTTTAAAAGGGTAAATTAAACAACAGACATCCATCGGCAGAAGTATAAGGGCCTGTTCTGATGTCCATCTGAAAGGTTATGTTCATTTTCTTGATAGAAGAAGTACAAGAGACTACCCTGGAGTGCTTGTCAGTGAAGATATGCAGACATTACTGTGACAGCAATGATAAAACTGTCAACAGTGTACCCAGTGTTTTGTTTTTTTCAATGTACAATCAGTGAACTGTTGGATACAAAGGCATGAATCCAAGAAGAAATTAAATATCTTAAACATCCCATGCTTTTCTACGTTTTTACCGTAGCAACAATATATACTGTATGGGCAAACAGTTACGGATTAGAAATACACATTTAAGAATCTGCTCATTAACGAAAACTCAAAGTTTTCTTCACAATCGTAAAGACATAAACCTTTTCCTGCAAACTTAACAGAAGTGAAATGTTAAACACACTCTAGTATTATTTTGGTGCACATTTCATTCGTTTTCAAAGCATTCCAAATTTTATACTGAATGTCACAGATTGTGTTTATCTTTCTGTCCTCCTACACAGTGTCTCTGAAACTCTTGGGCTGTAAAAACTTCAAGTGCTGGACCTTAGGTCTCTGTCAGACTAGGTCTAGATTTCTGATTTAAAATAACAGATCAAGCTTTGGGTTCCTGTCTCTTGTGTTTTTATCTTTGATTCCAGTTTGCATTAATACACCCTCTGTCCCCTTTTTTTACAACAAAGGTTGTAAAACTGAGTTTTACCAGTTTCCCATGTTCTTTGTAATGAACAAAATCGTATCGTTGAGAACGAGATATAGTACCATACCATAACGTTTGACAGTCAACCTGTGATGCAACAGGTGGAAGATCTTATTGTAAATAGATATCTTATAGCCCCTCCCTTTCAAATACAATCTGCAAAATATTATTTCACGTCAGTATTAAACATCTGGGTGATGGGACAAGTTCTTAGTACTGTAGTTTCTTAGATGCATAAGAATTTTTTAATGTATATTCCATCCATCTTCTACCTGTTTTATCCCACGCAGTGTTGCAAGCCAGGATACACCGCGCACTGGGGGCCAGTCCATCGCAGGGCACCCGCTGACATACACATACCATATGCTCACACTAGGCACTTTTTTCCCCCAGAAGTCAGTTAACCTGCCGGTATATCTTTGGGCTGTGGGAGTTAAACCGGAGTACTAGGAGGAAAACCATGCAAACACGAGGAGACCATACAGACTCCGTGCAGACGGCACCCTGGGTCCAGAATTGAACCCATTGCCCCAGCACTGCGAGGCAGCAGTGCCAGCCACTGCTGCCCCCTTGCAACTCAAGTCTGCACAAATAATAAATACATATTAACATTTATTTATCACATTCTGGGTAACCGGATAATGCAAAGTCTTAGTACTGTGGTTTCTTAGAAGCTCAGGAATTCCTTTGATTAAAATAGCCTCTGTCATTATATTCATCAGGTCTGAGTCTAGTTTATAAACCATTTGAAAGGAGGAGAACAGGCTCTTTTGATTGTCTGATTTAGCATTTTCTTAAACATGGACAGATTGGTGTTGCTTAAACAGGGACTGACAAGGCTGTGGATGTTTCTTGAATGGCATCTAATGAGAAGCTTTAGCTTCATGCAGTCTTGATTTTAGGCTTTATGCTTACTTGTTTTCCACTGAAGGCTAACTGATTTCTCCATGGTGACTGTATTAGAAGGACAGTTTGCCCTCCTTTGTGTGTAGATGCATTTTACCTCCCTTATCTATGTCTGTTTACCTAAAAGATGGTTAATAATAAATTTGAGCTAACTTTTTCTGTTCAGACTAAAAATAACAGTTCACTTTTGTTCTGCAAAATTAGCTCTCACAAGACCAGTCTATTATTAATTCTGATCAGACAGGCGATAAGGTCCATTGAAAAGAAAGCAAAGAAATGAGTCTCATGAATATTTAAAGCACTGGTAACAAAAAGAAGGATCTAATTAAGCCTTTGTTATTGCTATTATTTACAAATCCATATCCATCAGAAGAATGAATGTGAGAAGACAACCCAGCATTAGAATCGATCCTCCTGACAGAATTTACTGGGCCCAATCTTCTGATTAATCTTTTCTGATTAATGTCATCTTTGAAGTCAATTTCAGACTCTGACTGGGATGAGTACCTCACTCGTTTTCAGTTCTGTGGTCCACAGTATACATTTTGCCTATGAACATTTTCCATGAATGGAACCAGTACAGCATTCTTGCAATTTACAGGCATGAAAATGACAAAAAAGTAAAATCAATTATCTTTAGCGCTAGATGATGCCCAATTGGAAAAGGATTGACTCATTAAACACTGAGAAGTCCTGGGGTGCTTTCTAAGCAAAGAGTGTGGTTTTAGCAGCAGGAAGCAATTTTCATTCTCTCAGAGCAGTCTGTGGAACTGCCGTCATAAAGCCACACTCAACAAACTTACAGCCCACAGTTACCGACAGGGATAATTCACAGAATCGCTATCTTCCCTGGGGCAATTAAGAAGTAATCTTCTAGAGAAAAAAAGTTGAATAAGTGCACTTATGAACTGCTCTGTTATAGTTTGTAGGCAGAGACCAAGGTCAGGAAGAGTCAGCTATGAGAGAGTGCCTTAATTTTTTAATTGCCCTTAAATTTTATTGAGGTTTTTCTTCCTGCAGTTTCTTTTACTGTATCTATTTCCCTTTGAACAAATAAGGGAGTTGGCTCCGGAGACTCTGGTGGTGTTTACTTCAGGAGGCAGTCGTTTTTATTCCAGACTCCCTTGACTCCAGGCAGGCTTTCCTGTGCCGATAGCGATGCTCCTGCAGATCCAGTAGAACAGAGGTGTTCTGTCCTCAGACAGCAGGCAGCTCAGCAGTTTCCCGGCCCAAGACAAGCCCGTTCCCCTGATCCCTTACCTCAGCTGTGCAGGGGTGAACGATTCATACGGCTTCCCTTCCCTGCTGGTATTACGCTCACAGCTCATCCTAACCTAATTATCATAAAGACTGCTATTTTATCTCTCGCTAACATGTAATTCTTTTTCTATCCCTCTGACACTGACACAATCCAATTATGTGACTCGCTGGGAGCTCCGTGACAGAGAAACCCTTCTCATGCACAGACATCATTGCTCATCTCTACACATTATTTTACCACCTTGGTTTCTGTAGTGTGAGCAGAAATTGGGACACTAGTTGTCTCTTTAATGGCTACAGTGCAAGGACGTTCCTCATAGCGAAAGATTTTGGCTGTGAGCACAGTTAATTACACAATTACAGTAATGATTACAAGCATTTTTAAAGCACCTTCCATCCCCAAAAGCCTCACTGTTCTTTACATATTTACTTTAGTCACCATTGAAGTGCAGCAAACAGCTGGGTGATGAATCTGGAGATGTGAGAAATTGCTTAGCAAATTATGAATTTAGGGAAGCCAGATCATTGGGATCCTTAAAGACCAAGTAGTCAAGATCTCGGTTTAATGTCTGAGGATGGCACCTCCAACAGCAGAGTATTCTTAATAGATTAGTAGATTTCTTAACCCTGAACAAGAATAATTAATCCATTAACACAAAGTTACTGAGAAAACCATACTAGCTTATTACTAACTAGCTAACAATTTTAAAGAAATTAAACTTACATTTATCTTTTTTAATTTTAGACTCCAGTCCTTCTCATTTGTGTTGTTTTGCAATATTTTTGGGAGCATGTGAGCTAAAGGTTTGTCATGATTGCAGGAGAACTATAAATAGCAGTCCAAGGAAAATCTAGCTTAATCACGCAGATTCCAAAACTTGAAGTCCCGATGACATAGAAAAAAAACAATTAGTCATAAAGCAAATACAATATGGTGGCAGAGATCTATAAAATAATGGTCATATAAACAGTGAGGCAGGCACATGTTAGAAGTGCAATTCCTGTACATCGCAGAGCAAGGTAAAAACATGTCTATCAGGCAGTGAACAACATGCAGGTAAGGAATCAGTGATTACAATAAACAAAGAAGAAATGCCGTGCCTTGTACTGTATAAAGGCCCCTGGTTTTTGCGTAAAGTTACTGACAGTGTCTCTCCATTCAATATAACAAAAAGCAGTAGCTCCAAAACTATTCAAGCACCATTCTCCACCTGCATTAACCAAGCCTAATTAGCACATGCCTTTAATTATTATGCCAAACACACATGTGCCAGGGGATTGCTACGGTAACCTTTTCAAGGGATTTCAGAAAGGAATTGAAATGTACTGAAATACCCTTACTTTTTGCTCACCCTGACAGCTTAAAAATATGCAGTGAATGTTCTCTCAGACTGGCACAGTCAGTTGCCTCCACTAAGAATATGGTTCAGCTAAGTGATGTACAGTAATCATCTTCACTACAAAAAGTCATCATATCAGAATGGTGTTACAGTAGCTCAGAATTAGAAAGTTTAAGAGTTTTTTTTTCCTTTCTTTGCTTTTAAAATATGTGGTCAGAAATGACTAACAAATAGAAATTCTTAAAGGAAACCACAAGTGATCATCTGCTTTCAAATTCCCTTTTCAATTAAAAACTAAAGAATAAAAATTGCAATGATTTGTCCTCTCAGAGTGTAGATTGGTCATTTGCACGTATCAAAAACATGTACTGTATATCCAACAATTTAATTACAAATGTAATGCACTGTACCTTGAAGGGAAATTTCAGATTGTTATTGTAGAAACAATATGTATTAATCCAATTATACACTGATTATTAAGTTCAGTATCTTTAAATATAATAATTCTAGGAATTGAATTCTATTTATTTAGAAATACTGCATCTACACACCTTTACATTACAGCAGCAATATGCCAATATGCTATCATTAATTTGTTTGTTGCTGTCTTCTTAAAACGTCAGCATAAAATATATTTCTTTTAATGTATGGCACCAGGAAAATGTTTTTGGCCTCCTTTAAACTATCGCCCTGCTCATCTACGTTGTGTAATATTGTCTAGAAGACTGTGAGATTCCTCCTTCTAGACTTCATGCTGTTCCAAGGAGAAGGACTAGGATACTAGGGACTAGGCCAGCACTGTATTGAAGAGAAAACCACAATGCATCTTAAAACAACATTTCTTCATCAAACAAAGCCAGTCGAACGATTGCCTGACACTCACTGCAGACTTTGGGAGAAAGCAAAAGACTATTTTAAGGATACACTTGGATGAAAGTGTGAACAAATAACCAATAAAACCTACTGTACATTGATGAACTATTTCTTTGATTTATCACATTTAGGTTGTAATCTTTTGCAGGTTTTTCAGCTGTCATGTGCTGTTTGATCCAGCCCATTTCCAAGTAAGGGAAACACAACCCATACTACAATAGAAGCATCCAGGATATTCAAGCTTGAGGATGTGGGGAAAAAAGCTGTTAAACATCTGCAACCTGGATGGTTAAACACACTAATTACTGTTGCTAAAACGTTTCAAGATTAGTATTACAAGAATAGTCCATTCGTTTGCTTTTTTCAATGAAAAAAGGGGTTTAACATGGTATAACAATTCACAAATAGAGTGTTCAGTGCAGGGTTCGGATCTCAGGATGTCACTAAAACACGTGTCACTTTTGTGAGCACTTAAAATGAAGTATTTTATCACAGCAGGACTTTTTTTCTGTTAACAATAGCATGTCAGCCAGAAGAAGGCCAACAATAACCACTTTGGTGCCGTTTCACGGTAGACAAAAACTGTCAGTGCTGCAGCAACAATAAAAAGAGGACAGGGACGAGGATGTACAGTATGTGAATGGGATTCTTTCACAGTCATTGTTCAAATCCTAAAGGTCGCACTAGTTCACGTCAGGTGAGCTGGAGGTCTCTTTCAGTAGTGTCATGTAACTTTCTGAAACATCTTCAGAAATACTTAAGTGCATTGAAAAGACAGACAATGTACCTGATAAAATGATTTCAGTAGGAAATGAAACAAGAAAATGTTGATTTTTTTCCCATACTCTGGCTTCTATCAAGAAACACCTTGATGTGCTCCATCACTGCTAGAAAACCATGCAAATGTAAGCTAAATGTTCCTCTCTAATTGTTAAAATGTTATAGGATTCCTGAATTTCAGAATTGATAACTGTTGTTATAATTTGAAGATATTTTAGTGAGATTCTAAATTGTGTTTGCTACACTTTTATTCCATGAAGATATCGTAAAGGTGAATATGAAATAATCATTTCAGTCCAAAAAGAAATATAGTTGCAAAGAGGATTACACTACTTTTATCATGCTGAGAATTCCTGAAATTTCCTGGATTCGTGCAGGTTTAGCATTAATATACTAAGAATGTCAAATTAGGCCAACAGGCAGCACTCACATTGACCTTCTTCTAAGCACCTGGATCCAGGAATGTCACCTGGATTTCTTATCTCTGTTATGGAGAAAGATAGTCTTCCTTTTACAAGGAAAAGTATTTTTTTTTAATATCTGAAGGATGGGGAAAAAAGATTTGTACTGTATGTTACCTTCCAAGCATAGATTAAAATATAATGACCCACTAACCTGATGGTGACCATAGGTAACAGGGAGCTGGGGGTACTGAAAGGGACAGTATTTTGACCGTTCAAATCACGAAGGAAAAATTTCAAGGCCAAAGATAAATCAAGAACCCACAAAATATACAATGACAGATGGCTTAATGGAGCTGCTTTGATGTACACAGTGTGCTGGAAAACAAAGACTGTAGGACCTGTGTTACACTGCAGTGGTTTCAGAAAGACGTTATTTGAGATGCTGGCCCCACAGGGCGCTAGGATAATGACTGTAATTTGAACAAAGAAATGCAAAAGGTTTCTGAGACAGGTATAACTGGACTCCTGTGGGGACTTTAATTCCCTAAGCATTTAAACCTATTTTACCAGGATACTCATCTTTTGATGTAAATAGGTTTGTAATTCACTTGGACTGGCTTACAAGGAGGAAAACCTGCAGCTGTGAATCCACTGGTGTGTTAATAGGCTTCTGGGAAGACTGTTCCCAGTGTGAGTGTGTGTCTGTCTGTCTGTCTGCCCTGTGATGGACTGGCGTCCCTTCCAGGGTGTATCCTGCCTTGCTGGGAAAGGCTTCAGGTCCCCTGTGGCCCTGCATTGGATGAAGAGGAAAGAAAATGGATAGGTGGATTTTTCACAGTTAGCCACGTTTCAAAGATGAGCAATAAAACTGGTGATTAAGACAGACAAAAACTTTCCTTGTGCATTATTCCTGTGCAGCAGTATGACAGAAATTCTACTGTTAAAAGTAAGTTGACTGCTTTACAGGATGCTCTTAGCATCAAAAAAAGAAAACAGCCCCGCAGTATAGTGACTTGTGATTAAACAAAGACAAGGATCTACTGTGTCAAACAGCTATTTCATAAAGAGAGGATAACGAAACCTGTCAAGTTGCCTGCACATACTGTAGAGCTTTGATCCAAGGCTTTTACCTGCTATGTGAGTGTTAATAATATCCTGCATGAGTTCTCTGTAATTTCACAATACAGGTTGAGCTATTTTCGTTGCACCATTTAGTGTAGATGTTCTGATATGTGTTTGTTTTTGAAAGCATGTTGCACTGTAAACCTTTACCTCATAATGTGGGTGAGTACATCTACTGTATTGCGCTGTATATCTGCTTTATTAAGTAACTCATTGCATGACACTTAGTGCCTATTCATTAGAGATTTGATCTGAAACATTTCTTTACTGGAGATGATAAGTGCCATCCATTTAGGACACTCTGTGTCTCAAGATAAGATCACTTTATTGGTCATTTACAATTTCTTCTATAAGGTATTTGTCTTTTCGCATACCCCAGCCTGCTCTCCATGAGACACACAGACAGGGAGAGAAGCTGGGGGTCAGAGCGCAGGGTCGGCTATTCATACTGCGCCCCTCAACGTCTCATCCTCTGAGTTGTTCTGTAGTCTGTGTTCAAGTGTCATTGTTCAAGGTTGAGTTGGCAATAAAACAAATAAGGTGTGTTCAAATTCAGGAGAATGGCCCAAAAATTCGAAGGCAGGACTACAGCCATAACCACACAATTCTCATTCCTAGAAGCCTGCTGACAGATAAAGGAGTAGCATTTTGTGGACATTAGTAATCATTACTTCGTGCTGTTATGAAATAGCTTTGCCCACTCACAGAGGGATCCTTGGGTTTCACAGTTACATGCCAAGGCATATCGTAAGCACTTGTATATGAGCATTTTCTGAAGGATATTTAGAATTATGATTCTCATGATGTGTACATTCTTTATGTCCTGTTGGACAATGAAGGGAAAAAAATGTTCTTACTTCATAATGATGGCTTCCAGGCAGCTTGCGTGTGACGGAAAGTACTGAATTTAAAGGTCCTGGATGAATAACAAATTTCCAAGTAAACATAAACTATATCTAAACCCTAGGATAATGAGAATGTTTCTTTTCCCTGCTGCTGTTCTTTAAAGATAGCTCGCTATAAACATTTTGGCTTTGTTGGCCAACAGGGCTGATGAAATGCTTTGGGGCGAAATGAGGGGAAAATCAGCCTCGTTAATGCTGACGAAGGCATGCCTTGTGCTAGACTGAAATACAAATTCTTTTTATAATTATCCGAAAAACGTATTGGAAGAAGACATCACTCAGTTGGAGCAAAAATGCTAATTAACTTTCTGCCAGTAGGAAATGAGGAGCATTCTGTTTCTTTGGAGCGAGTCTGGATTGGAAAATGCATATCTTGCCAAAAGCTAAACAAATTGCCTAGGTCTCATCCTTTTTTTTTTCTCATCAAAACAGAACTACAATATTGTTTTTCAGATGTGGGAGGCAGCTGCTGCTTGTTCTGAGTGCACTGCAGAATAACAGGCACAAATGAAAGGATGGCAGTCGGTCATTCGAAACCTTTACTTAAAACAGTTAGCTGAATGAGGGCACATTTACAGTGATGACCTACCCTAGAGGTTCATGGTGCTGCTGTAGACAGCTTGATGAACAGCCTCACCAGAGTGCAGCAAGGCAAAATAAGACCACGGGATGGAATAAAAAAGCCATTCCAAAGCACATACTTCAGGTCAGGAAAAAAGCACCATATTAAAACCCTTAGGCCCTGGGTTTAATACTATCTCTTGGGTGCTATCTGAGTGGAGTTTGTATGTTCTTCCAGTGTTTGCATGGGTGTCCTCCCACAGTGCAAAGACGTGCTGGTAGGTCAGTTGGCCTCTGGGCCCTGGTGTCAGCATGTGTGTGTCTGTGTGCGCCCTGAGATGATCCAGCTTCCTGTCCAGGGTGTTCCCTCCCTTAGAGCCACTGCTGGCCGAGATCTGGCTCCCCGCTCGTCTCAGTCGGATGAAGTAGTTAGAAAATGGATGGATGGATTAAAAACCCATTTAAAAGGTCAATGACTATACATTTGAGTTCTCAGTTTCTGCGTGGTGCTATGTCTTGTACGTGTTCCTGGTAGGGGGGTGATGAGTGACGGATTATTTCATGTGTCGCCTATATGGAAAAACTTAAAAAATAAAACAATACCCTGAAATGAAAATAAGAAAAAAAAGGTTGAACTGTTCAATACCTGACCCTATTTATTCCTCTCAATTCTGTGAAATATAATGAACGCTAATATTCCACACCTGTGTGATGTACTGTAAGCATCCTTTACAACAGTAGCTAAGACTGAAAAAAAAACATAAAATGTTAGTTTCTTCACAGCTGTCCAATGAAGCCTTTGGAGAAGTAACCCGATGTACGAATACTGATGTGAAGGTTCTACCTTTCCCTCAGTGTCTTTCCTTGCATTCTGAACTCCTTGCGCATGTACTTTTATTTTAAAAAAGAAGTTTGCATTTCCCATGTTTTAAATATTTATACAGTAGAAATCCACTGGGATAACATATCTTGTTTGCAGTCCTTGTCAAGACAGAAAAATCAATATCTACAATGATATATATGCCCAATATTCACAAACCTGAAGCAAACATGTATAATATATGGATTAGCATTCTAGTGTTCCAGGAATGATGAAATGGATCTTCCAGCTTGACAGTTGCAAGATAAGATATTTTGCATCTCCTTCCTGTTCTACTTGTGTTTTAACAGTTTTATATAATGTATGTTGTAGGGGCGATGTGATAAATTATGTGGTTCAAGAAATTTAAAATGCTTGTAATTTAAAAAAAATACTCCGCTAACATTCCACTATTTCATTTGAGTGTCCGTTTCTATGACCCAAACTAAACGCAATACGGTCATCTATAAAACCTTCATGACCCATGGAGTCTATCAAACCACATTCCAAAGGGTTTGTCAGTCTCAGTCGTGGCAGAAACCCTATTGGTTTGAGCTTTTTTTCAGATTACACAGATGTGACACATAGTTGATCAAATTAAACACTGACACAGAATTGACAAAACAATTTTGAAAGCTAGGCACCTGCTGGCTTTTTGTGACATCGATGTGAGATACTCCTGCTTTTACAATTGGTGTATATTTCCATGTTATCTGTTACAGTCAAAGTGATCCGATAATGTTTTGGTGTAATAAAAAGCACAACAATATAAAAGTGAATGAGCGGCTCATTTACCCTACAGGGCGTTGAAAAGCTCTCTGATCAAACCAGCTCGTTATTTTAGAGTAAAAACGAGAAAAAGTAGCAGTGTGAAGAAAAACTTTTTGCATCTGACTCTTCCATTTTACACAAAAGTAAAACACAAAACTGCCTTTTCTCAGAAACGCATCCGCCTACTACAAACACAATGTGCTTTTAATAGACTGTACCAGCAAGCATAAGAGCTCTGTTGATCTCTAATAAATTAAGAATCTGTCTGGAGTAAAGGGAACATGCTACTGTCTGAGAACTGATTATCAATATATCAAATAATTTGTCATTAGCTTATATATTTACCTTCCATAGCGCAAACACCTCTCCTTTCATCCCTAGAATACAGACCAGAACTACTGTACAGTGTTGCAGTGGTCTGGTAGACCTGTGCAGGCAGTGATGTGCATTTTTTCAGAGAAGACAGTATATTGATCCCCTTGTAATAATTTATTACATAATGCCACAGTGGGTATAGCCCATGGCTTATGACAAAACCCTAAACCAGAGAAGTGGAGGTGTATATTTTATATAGGTATACCAGGCGACAGTGAAAGAAAAATGGTTTTCTGGAGCTGAGAGCTGGATATTTAGAGTAGTAATAACTTTTTTTTATATTTGCTGCAGAAACATTTTACACTAAACTGCAAAATAATTGAAGGTGGGTAGCAGCAAGTTCTGTAGACTGTAATGAAGTTATTGCTCCACAAAATAAATGCTTGGACTCTTGGACCAAGAGCTACACCCAAGAATTAAACTCATCCGTCTTAAAAGATTAGTTCCCTCCTAAGAAACATAATAAAACAACTGTATGAATGTCATATGCATATACTTAAGGTGTTGTACTTAGTACAAGTAAACAAGCTCTATCTTCTATATTGTTGCAGAGATAATTGAGCACATTCACCATGTGTCGCCAAAAGGAGATGTTAAGAAATTTTATTTTAATAGGTAATGTGGCTCACTAAATGTCATAGCCTAGGCACATTTCTTTTGAAGTCCTATGGTTAAAATGTAGACACTAAAAAAAAAAGCCAGTCAAATCTGACACCTGTGGGTATCCAAAAAAATCCTGAATAACATGAATATTCTAAATCTATCTCACATCATGGTATTATTCCATATGGATAACAGGAACCTAAAAAGAGAAAACTTTTTTCCAGCGGAGTCAAAGCTATCCAGATGGTGATGTCTTTAATCTCTCCATATGTTCAGATCTCAGACAAACACTGTTTACAGCTCAGTAAATACAATTGTTGCACAATTGTTGCTTCTTGCACATTGATGGGCATTTGGCTTTTCAGTTCTGTTTTTAGAAGCCAAGTAAAAAAAAGACAAAATAATAACATAATTATTCTGAGAATCATGCAGCTAAACAGGTAGTTCTCCCACTTGCTTGTTGTTTGCTTTGTTGGGACTATATGAATGTACTGTATAGCACAGATGTGGATATTTTATACAAGAAGAATGATTTGTTGGTAGTACTGTTAGATTGTAAAAACCAGACGAGAATACCAAATGTTAAAATGGGGTACGTATGTTATCACACCAATCATATGTTTGGTTTGAAGGCCTTCATTCACAGTTAGCACCACATTACCAACACCAGAGCAAAAACTCTTAAATTTATACACACTGTCTATACATTATTTTTAAAAGCAAGCCAATATTAAACTCCACCATTAAAAGGAGTGTAGGACACACATTTCCAGCATTAGATGAGAATTATTTGTTTTTACACTTTGTGATAACATCCTTTGCAAATGTAAGTGCCTTTCTTCCTTGTTTTTCTTTCTTTCTGGGCTATTGTTTTATTTTTACTGTTAAGACGATTATAACATTAAGATTCCAGAACACATACTACCTCTGCAGGCCCTTTCCATTTTTACAGCAATCCTTTAATCCACCTATTGTTTTTGATGCTAAACAAAGCTTCACCCCTGGAAATGAGCTCACACAACATGTGGTGCCATTCTGGCTTTTACCTCATTGAGCAATCCCCAGTTCTTAGTTTCTCCTATGACTAAAGAGCTAAATTGACTTACAGCATTTAATCTATTTTATTTCCATTAAATGATGTGTTGTCTTGTCATGAGTTCTTATCTTTTGCTAGTTTCATTTGCATGAACAGAAATGCAGTGCATTAAAAACCAATCAACACAGTTACAATCCCCTGCATTCCTTAATTTTCCTGTTCAACGTTCTAATATATTGTAATTAAGCCTAGTTTAGACCAAACACATTAAAACTGACCCCCCTCTCTCCACCTTTCAATTTAAAATGATTGCAAAAAGGACAATAGGCAATTTTGATTGCTTTCAGGAGGTTTTGTGTAAATAGATCTTTGAAAGTCAGCCAAACTGCATTAGCAACTACGCGTTTATTAGAACAGTCTCGGCTTTAGCAATCTCATTTGAATGCTATTAATATTTAAAGTTTGCTTGCAGGATGGAATTTTTTGCCCCTATTAGAAGTTGTCCTTTAAGGGAACGGCTCATTCTTAATCCTAAAGTTCTAAAGCTTTGCACAAAGTTTCATCTTAGATGTTAACCTGTACATTTCTATTAAGAATTGTCAGACTGCTACCCTCTAAGATTCAGCATTTTGCTATAAACACACTGTAGGCTATATTCTAAAATAATTGAGACACCTGTATAATAGAAAATGTCAACCTGTTTATTGAAACTTGGTGTGGATGTAACAAGACCAGGTTTCAAGCAGTCATCCATGTAACTGTCTGTCATTACCACTCTATATTGTGATGTCATATGTATTATGCATGACAATAGGCAAGAGGTAAGATAATTAAGAAAAGTTTAAATGCAAAATGCAACCTTCTGTATCTCTGTTATAATGCACTGCCTGCCTACAAATGGGAAATATTTCTCTATATTATTTTGAGGTCATTGTCAATGGTTATTATTTCATTTTCAGAACCCCATTGTTAAGATTAAACACTGGCCAACAGTAACAATCGAGAAGGGTTTTTATCAGCAGGAGAAGTCATCAATAGAAAAAGGAACATGGCAAACAGCTCCTGTAACAAATGGAGTATTGAATTAATCCTGGACTTTTCAAAAGGGAACACACCTGCTGCCTTTTGATATTCTGGTGAGTCAGAATTGGAAAGTAATTAAGGATTTACTAGTTTCAGTACATTTTGAATGTGTCTGATAACACGACTCAATGTTTCAGCTGTGGAGCCTTCTTCACACCTGAAGAAGGCTCCACAACCAAAACGTTATGTCTCTTTCCTTTTCAGCAGGGAATAAACCTTTACTTGTTCCTTTGCAGCCTGCGCATGCTGACGCAGCTCCCTGCTTGATAGATTCAATATATTAATTCTAAGAAAAATGTGTGTCAATAGACACACGATATCTGAATTTTGCAGCGTTTTACTTAAAACCCTCACTTCTGGGTTACCAGTTGAAATGTAAATGCAGATGTTTTGGAAAAATTTAATTTAAAACTTAAACCAACCCTTTTTTACCATCATGACATTCCAGTGCGGGACGTAGTGATCTTCTGGGCAGACTAAGGGACTAGCTGGTTCTTTACACTACAATCATCAAAAAACGTTCTGATGTGAAAACATTCAGCTCTGCTGACAGTTGGCCTTTTAAGTTTGTTTTATTCTCGCTGGCTTTCACGAGAGCACCACTGCAACCAGCAAATCATCTTTGGCATTTTTATGAGCTGTTTTGAAATGCCTTTCAATCTCTTTTTTGCTTTGCCATTGCCAAGTGCGTACAGCAAATTAAACAAACACTTATCGTTCATCGGTACTCGGATTTGATTCTGCTTAACTGCTGCTGGGAAGCCACATTCAAAGTGAGGCTTCAGAAGACTTAACTTTGCCATCTGTGAGCTAAAAACAAATGTAAAAAAAGTGTTTGAGGATGTTGTGTTGAGCAAGCTTAGAAAATAAACAGTGATTCAGTTCGCTGAGTGTGGCTTATAAACAGTTTCTTATTGCTACAGCAAATTGTAAACATTTAACATAATAATTAGCAAGAAAGTGGATAAACATTGTTTTGTTTTGTAGTCAGTTGCCTTCTTGTGCATTTAGTACTTAAGAAGATTTATCATGGCATGAGATGGCAGATAATTATATAAGTTAGTAGGTTTTTTCTACTTCATTTATCTCAGCCAAAATGCAATCTGTGCACTTTGTGACATGGTTTTCAAAGCATTTTCATCTTAGAATTGCAGCAGCCTTAATAAGACCAGATGAACTTATCAGGTAATGTCACCGCCAATCAAGAAACTCTTTTCTTGCAAATGTGATTTTAATGCTCCGGCACTTTTATTTATTTATTTTGTTATCGGTGATAGACGGCGAACACTGTGGCAATGGAGGGGGGTCAGCCAGTGAAGAAGGAGGAGATTAGAAGTCATGCAGCCTACCTGTTCCTGCCTGTGGTGTGTCCGCAAAAAACACATTTCATAAATCTTTTCCATGATTAAAGTTATGACACTTGTTGCCTCACTAAATGTCATTTTTATATGAAAAATTTACCACTTGTCATCTGCTTATCTAAAGGTCTGCCCTTCCAAATTCTTCTCACCTGGGGATATTTTCTACTTTCTCATGTAACTTTCCTTGACTTGCCTTGACAACTGGCAATAACTACATTTAAAAATAAAGGCACAACTGAAAAACACATTTTATGGTTCATTTCAAAATAAATAATTGTGCCTGGATCTGAACATTTTAAAGCCAGTTGAAACAGGGCAATAGTGGGATCAGTTTAAAATACATTTTTCACTGTTATTCAGGACACTGGAATGCAAATACTAGATGCTACTGTATTTTAGCTGTTTAGTCCTACAAGAGTTGAATGAATAGGTTTTGAATATGCTTAAAATGTGTTTTCCATTGTTACAAATATTAGTATTGTTATAATATATATATACACAATATTTTCGTTCTTAGTACAGTAATAAAAATTATCCGTCGGCTTCATCAGGATCAGTTTCTTCTGTCTGTACATAAGTAGATGTGTTAGAATAAGTACTTTCAATATTTTCAATGCTTAAACAACTAGCATTTTTTCCCGCCCTTGAACCGTTTTGTTTGATCACACTTCAGATGCTTTCCTGGGAACAAAATATCAATTACCCGCCTTCCCGAGTGTTTCGAGCAGTCAGGTGGAGCTCTGCATCGTGTCCTATGCTGTCCCCAGCTGTGACGGGGATTCTCCTGGTAGCTGTACACTGGTGGCAGGAGTAAGGGAGCACTAGTGAGCCAGCGTTCCTCAGATCTCAGACACACAGCAGCTCTGATGACTTGCTAGGTGCCTGCAGCTGGTGATGGTTTCAGGGTGATGTGTTCTTTCTGCAGCCAGGAGCTTTCCTAGCTTTCCCGTCGAGACATGACTGGTTCTGACGTTGGAGGATCAGGTCCTGATTTTTCTTGTTCAGGTACAGGCGCCAAGTCTTAAACAGCTGACTACTCCCTGCTGGTTGTGCATATAATATTATAAAATTGTGAATTTCCAAATGTTTTTTTAAAAAAGAAATAAACTAATTGGCTAAACAGGACATTACTGACACAGTAAGAAAATATGAAACTGCAGTTATATTTGTTTTAAAACATTTGTTTTTAAATTCAAGTATTTTCTTCAAATTTTCTTGTACTGAAAACCAACACTGTTGAAAACTGTGCTCTAGGTTCAGAATCCAGTACTTAGTTCCTCCCTCAAGGTCAGTGGTAGCTTTGTAAATTAACTGGCCTCTGATTTACTTTTTTATGTGTACAAATTTAATCAAAACAACTTTCCAAGAAGGCTTTAGAATACTATGCAAGCATAAGTATTTAGAAAGGTACCAGGTCATATTCTGAAAAAACACATTTTACCCTCTGTGAATAGCAGAAATACATATCTTTTTTTAAAATATTTGAAGTCAAGTAGGCTTGAGTTTCTCAAGAGCGAGCAATAACTGAACATGAAAAAGCTGTGAAAGTTACAACACTCCTTTTACGGCTCTCTAACACTGATGAAGGTGGAAGCATAATTTATTTTTCCCTTCAGTTCTAATGGAATTGATCATACTTCACAAAATTCTAGAACTGTGAGGAATCATATCAGTTTTTAAACCTGATATAGATGAGTGCACTAAGACAGTGCCATTTGGATTAGTAAAAGAAAGTCTAAATCGGTATTTTCTCCTTGTGATTCTGAATCTTTCAGAATTTGGCCGCATTGGTGGAGACTAATTAACAGAGTGAACTGGATTCACCTTACTGCGCCTTTTAGCACAGTGTTATTATGACAATGGTTTAGTTATTACAAAAAAAGGCAACTTTGTTAGCTTGTTTCCTCTTTTACCTAAATCACTTGGGGTGATTGGGCCGTAAAGCCTGAAATTTTAGAACATACTTAAGCATTAATGTCTTTTTTTTCTAGTTTTGCCAAACTAGAAACAACAGGAATGGTTAAAAATCAGAGGTCATCGTTAGGCTCATCTACTGTAGTTCATTTCGTTCCTTGTAGCTCGTAGATCTGTGAAAATCTTATTTGAGAGCTGCTTCCTGAAAGAAGCCAGGGTTACATGTTTGTCAGAATGATTCAATAGCTTGGGTAACTTTCTCTTGAGGATTTTGAATATGTGGATCAGTTCCTTTCCGTTCTTCTTTGTTCAAGATTTAAGACTAACTCTTATAGTCTTTTAGCACACGACATTCCTTTATATTCCAATTGTCACCTGACTCTGAGTATTCATCCCCTACCTGTGCCCTTTTTTTCTATAAAGCATCTCTTATTCCAAATGCAAGCATTACTGTGAGTGCAAACTACCTGCAGCATAATAAATAATCATTTTGAGCATCTTTATCAAAAGTGTACTGACAATCTAAATACATTTTGCAGTAATCTAAATTTGTTTACTGCAATGGGGTATCTAAATCCACATTGAACAAACTTCTGTATGTCCAGAATTCAGCAGCCAGATTTCTGACCAGACCTCGCGTAAGACATCACATTATTCCTGACCTAGACTCCTTGCACTGGCTTCCTATTTGATTTCGTGTCGACTTCAAAATGCTCATGCTCATCTATAAGTCTCCACACGGCTTGGCAACTTAGTAATTCTTATTATATTATAAATATACCATATTGTGAGCTCTTTTATTAATCATTAACCGACGACAAGTGGTAACTTCTTAAAAAAACTAACATTTTTTAATACATGTTTATTTTAACTGAGTGTGCGTGGTTTATGGCCAAACTGTGTAGGATTTGACTTTCATTGTCGTTAAGGCTAGCTAAGAACTCCACTGGGAAATGCTGTGGGGCTGTGGACAATTCAACAGGAATCGCTTGTGTGGCAGCCTTTGAGAAACTCAAGTCCAACATTAATGGCAGTTAATGTATGTCAGGATGAATAAAGACGCTTCAGACAGGGTGCTTGCTGTTCTTAATACCTTAAATGGTACGTTAGGGCTAAGCAGTGTCTCTGAACTGAACTGTTTCAGTAGTTTCTTCCTTCCCACATTCTGTATTTCTCAACAAGTTTTCATAATCCCCCGTGTAGTGGAAGGCTTTTGTGTAATGCCTATGACAGGTTTAGAGTTGTTTTCTTTTAAATGAAGGCCTTTAATATGCCACAGATGACTTGGCAAGGAATGCTCATGTTGCGTGCTTGTTATGTATCCACTGTGCCAACTTCTTTTGGCTAGAGAACAGGCCGGCAGATCCGAGTTTGCTATTTATTTGCATTTTCCAAGGAGAAAATAAATCCCATACATAAACTGTAAATTTTCTAAAAGATTTCTTCTTTAAATATTATTGCTTTGCTCATATGCATGTATTTTTAACAGTGCTGGTTTTAAGCATTTTACAAAAGCAAAATGACCAGGGTTCAGCTGATCTTTCCTCTGGAAGTTTTCTCATATCTGTTTTCGACAAACCCAGAGGCACCACATCTTGCACTGTAGCTTCTAAATTACATTAGCCATGTAAAGGTATGTTTTCACAACACATTACTTACTTGAATCATAACCTGATACTACTAGAAAAAATGCTAGGCCCTTTTTTTCCTTAAGGATAAACCTGAGGTAAAATCGATTGGCAGTTTGGGCAATTTTCCTAAGAATCATTGTCCGATGTTTTGGAGAGGTACCTGGGTACATCAGATGTAATTTCTTCTTCCCTTGACCCCTGTTGGTGTCTGATATAACCCTGTCAAGGGGTGTCAGAATGATGCATTGCTGCCTCACAGCACAGCACAGTTTGGTGTTCGGTTCTGAAATTGGGGGGCTGTCTGTGTGGAGTTTGTATGTGTCGGGTGCACCCGTGTCTTCCCACAGTCCAAAAACATGCTGGAAGGTTAATTGGCTTCTAGGAGAGTTGGCCCTGGTGCGAGTGCGTGTCTGTGTGTGTGACTGATAGCTCTATGAAGGACTGGCATCCCATCCAGGGTGTATCCTGTTGCTTGCTGGAATAGGCTGCCCCATGACCCAGAATTGGAAGAAACGGTTAGAAAATGGAAAAAAGAAACATCACCAGTTGGATAAGACCCTGTCAAATTCATTCAGTTTTAAAACCACATAAGAACAACTACAAATGGGAGGAGACCCTTCTGTTAATCTAGTCGATTTGGTAAACTGCGATTTCAACTTCTCTGAGATACACTAGCTGCTCTCTCACTATGAAAGGATAGACTGTTGTTTTCATTCTGTTGAGGCTTGTCAGAGCAGGGAGTGCAGATAAAAGACACAGAGAAGTAAACTGAAGAGTCAGTACTTCTCTCCTAGCTCCACACCTGCTAAAAGCAAGATAGAAGTGGAGCATCTTTGAAAAATCAAATAGTCACAGAATAATTCAGAAACAAAGACATCTGTTTTCCTCTGGCCATGCAATAAGCGTTGTTAACTTACATGTAATTCACTCGAATATGTTTCTGTTTACACAGACAGTTAACTGGGCACTTTATACACAATGAATCATCTATTTTATGAGTTATATTTAGGAGATCAAACTAATTCCAGCAGCCCTAAGGTTACGGGTTCCCTAATGTTGGTTGTCCTCATGTTGACTGTTATTACAATGCAAATCTACCTGAGAATATTCAAACCTAGGAATATCCTTTTTTGTAAAACAGAATTTAATTGCTAGCTGGACACCTAATACACATGACTGAGCATTCTGCTTATGGTCAGCAAATGCAAAAAAAGATAATCCCCAATTTTCCTCCCAGTGTGGAATTCTGCTTCACTTGACTTAAGAGGTTAAGGTGTAAATATTGTTATTATGATGATGACCTTGATTGCATAATGGTACATGAGAATGTGTCACTCACTGTTATAAGTAAATGGACCCTGGTGCACTGAAAAAGCCTGTGAGATGGTTGCACAGATGTAGTTACAAATAACTGTTAACTAGATGCTATATTCAAAATACAGGAACTTCTATTTCAGTAGCACTAGGCAAATTCCAAATGTGATAAGTCAACATTAATGGACAGGATGGCTTTAATCTTATTTTGAGTGACAACAGCCTGGCAGAAGCCTGAGATAGAGAGAACTGAGCACGACCCACATACACCAATGCAGAATACAAAGCATAAAGACACAAAGCATTAATATACAAGGTAACAGACTCAATACCAGCAATATCTCTCTCATCTCTCTCCACCTATCTACCCTCATTTAACATCATCTTTCATCTCAGTGGAAGGATGAACTTCCATTAATTTATACTTATGACAAAAAATACAATCACGAGTAAACACTGATTATTTCTGATGGAATTTGACCACATCAAGCAATTCTGTATCTGATCATAGTTCAGTGCATTTATGCTGGGAGGCCCAGTCTGCAAGTCTGACTAAAGCTGACAGGCAAAATAGCTTTCAGTGCCAATAAATCATATTCTCAAGAAAAATCACACAAATGTTTATATAATAATTTCTTACTCTTATTTAGTGCCCTTCTGGACACTACACTTAATGTGCTTTACAGGTAATGGAGACTCCCCTCCACCACCACCAGTGTGCAGCCCCCACATGGATGGTGCAAAGGCAGCCAGAGTGCACCAGCACGCTCCCCACACACCAGCTCTCAGTGGGGAGGAGAGCAGAGTGATTAAATCAGTTCATAGAAGGGAAGGGTGTTATTAGGATGCCATGATTGGTAAAGGCCAAGGGAAATTTGGCCAGGACACCTGTACTATTTTTGAGATGTTTAATGTCTACGGAAAGTCAGGACTTCCGTTTTACGTCTTATCCAAAGGACGGCGCCTTTTTCTTACAGTATAGTGTCCCCATCACTATCCTGGGGCATTATTCTTTAGGACCCACGCAGACCACAGGGTGAGCACCCCCTACTGGTTCAACTAACACCTCTTCCAGCAGCAAACTTAGCTTTCCCAGGAGTCTCCTATCCAGGTACTGGTCGGGCTCACACCTGCTGAGCTTCAGTAGGTTGCCATTTGTGAGTTGCAGGCTGATATAGAGGCTCTTTTATTTTATTAATGGATACCTGAGCATTAACACCTTACTTATTATATTTAGAATGTGTTATTTCTAATCCCTAAAATAATGTTACTGTTATTAAAATATTAATTTTTCTGCTTTCAACCAATTTTAGGTTCATAAATGCACCACTCTTCTTGTGTCTGTGCGCCACTGCTGGGATTCTTGAGAGTGATGTTTCACACAGAGGGCTTGGCATGTTTGTCAAGGCACAGATGACTTCAAAGCTTTTTCATAAATCTTATGAAGCCTTAATTAGAGGCAAACTAAAGCAAAAGCTTAGCAAACCCTGTTTTTTGTTAGTTTTAATTCAAGTTGTAGCATGGAGTTCTTAATTAGAAAATTCCCCTGATCTCAATCTGAACTGTTAACTTCTAATGAACACAACGAGTCACCACTTACCAAAAATATTGCTGTTGACTTTGTTTTTTAGTGGAGTTTCAGTTTCAGAGTCAGTTTTGTTGAGGATTCAGGCACTTTTATCCAAAGTACAGTTATAGGAGTTTAGTGATGAATGGTGCATGGCTGGGGTACACTCCCTCTGATAGACAATTAAGACACGAAATACGAATCTAATATACTAGTAGCTAATATAAAAGGGCAGAAAGAAAAAAGGGAAAACTAATTTCCAGTCAGACTTATGTCTCTTATAAAAGAAGTTGTGGAAATGACAGTGTAAACGAAGCTAGAGGAATTTGAGGAGTTAGATTTAGGAAGTCTTGTTTGATAGACACAGGAAGTAGAACATACACTAGACGCATGACTTGATCCTGAGCTGCAGGAGGATATGCATGAAAGGGCTCTGGGTCCCCCATCCATCCATTTGTGAACCTCGTCATCCAGTTCATGGCTGCAGGTCAGATGGAGCCTATCCCAGCAGCAGCCGGCAGAATGAGGGCTACAACCTGGATGGGACGCTAGTCCCAGTGTGTACAGTATGTCACACACTGACATACAGTAAACTCAGACACACTCGCACACCAGGAGCAATTTTCCCAGAAGCTTATTATAATTTACCAGTATGTCTTTGGACTGTTGGAGGAACCTGGAGCCCATGTGAACTTGGGGAGATCATGCAAACTCCACACAAAGCATGTCCGGTCCAGATTCGAAACCCGGGGCCCCAGCGCTATGAGGAAGCAATGCTCACCACTGTGCAGGGACCTGGTGTGATAAGCAATATGTGTTCTATACCAGTGGGTTAGAGGAGTGAAGTCTCTTCAGTTCCAAACAAAGGAGATTAAGACAAGAATCAAATCCATCTGTAGTGAAACAAGGGCATGTACTACAACTGGAAATTAAGCCCAAACCCATCTAGGACAGAAAATAAGAAACGTTTCTTTACAGAGACGGGCTTTCCAACCAGGAGACTGAGGCCCGGACCCTAACCTTTTGAAACAGCTGGGGGAAATTTTAGTTTCACTTGGCTACTAAACTACCAGATGAGGAAGATGGCCCCAGACGGCCTGCTCTTTTCACAGCCTTTCTTTTGTTCTTCTAAAAATACACAGACACATCCAAACAAAGTTTATATCTGTTGAAAACCTAAGGGATTCCATGATTACTAATGAGATAAATAGCAAAGTGAAACATCACATAGATTTATGACCTGTTTTGCATAGCTGTGCCTGTTTGAATTGAAAAAATAACATTTTGTGATCTCCACACCACCTCCAGTTCTGCAGGGAATCCAAGGGCAGGGTGGGAAATGAGTGTGTCAATTAATGCTTTGTGAAAACAAATGAAGTCAATGTACAGTTAACGAAACAAACAAATATTTATTAGAAAAAAAGGTGAAGGGTTTTCTTCAGAATAATGTACAGAATGCTGCAGTATAATAATAGTATAAAAGTAATACAGAAGTAGGATAGAGATAATAGATTAATAACTGCTTTAAATGTAGCATCCTTCTGCAGGTGCAGAAATCCTAAATCTATACAGTGAAATCATGCACCAATGAATACTGCATCCGACAGTATCCGACAGGACAGACTCTTATGAGCCAGGTCACATATTTTCATTTTTCTGCATTCAATGGTGACACAGAGGTCAGCATTGCTGTGCTGGGGCCCTGGGTTTGATTCCTGGGGTTCTCTGTGTGGAGTCTGCATGTTCTCCCTGAGTTCATGTGGGGTTTGTCCAGGTGCTTCGGTTTCCCTCCATAGTCCGAAGACATGCTGCTAGGGAAATTAGGTTCTGGGAAAATTGGCTCTGGTGTGTCTGTGTCTGTGTCTGTGTCTGTGTCTGTGTCTGTGTCTGTGTCTGTGTCTGTGTCTGTGTCTGTGTCTGTGTCTGTGTCTGTGTCTGTGTCTGTGTCTGTGTCTGTGTCTGTGTATGGACTGGCGTCCCATCCAGCATGTACCCTGCCTGGGTCTGCTGATTGCTGCTGTGGATTGTGCTGTCCCAGACTCAATATTTAAGGTAGTGAGAACCTTTCAACGCCAAGGCTTCCTTAAGAAAGGAAGATTCATAACAATTACTGCAATTCTTCACTACATTGTGAGTAAAGGTTTTAATAATGCTATGGGTTTATGGGTTTGAAGGTTTTCTTTTTTTATGGAAGGCCTAAGGCAGGTATTATATGGTAATATTAAAGTCCATCCATCCATTTTCTAACTGCCTCTTCCAATTCGGGGTCCTGGAGGAGCCAGAGCATATTCAGGGAAGGAAAGGGCACCTGGCAGTGTGGACCCTGGACAGGGTGCTGGTCCAGCGCAGGCACAAACATACAGTAGATACTCGCATACCTGCACCAGGCCCAGTTTTCCCAGGCCCAAGCCCCTGGAGGAAGCGCACACGAACACAGGGAGAACATACAGACTCTGCGCAGGTCGCACCCCAGGAATTAAACGTAGGGCCCCAGAGCTGCTAGGCACCTATGCTAACTATGGCGCCACCTTGCCAACCATAATATTATTAGGAATTGCTAAAACATTACAAAAATAAGTACATACTGTATGCAAAACAAGTAGGAATTGGTGTATTAAACTTACAGTAGAGGAGGACTGTAACTTGATGTTCTTCCTTGCTCATTAGGTTGGTTTCCAGACATTCCTTAAAGGATGACAGGGTAATCCATTTCCAGCAGTGTGGCTGGGTTGTTACCAATGGCTAATATGCACCTACATATATTCTCACATTCATTCAATATTCAGTGTTCAGGAAAAGATATCAAATACATAAAACAATACACAACAAATGTGTACTTTTGTGGCAGAGGCATGAGTGCGGGAAATGGCTGAGATAACAATGTAATTCGGAGCAGGCTAAAGTTATCGCCATCAGAGAGCACACGAATAGGCCCTGCACATAAACCAGTCGAATGGAGCATCGACGCTCAACTGAATTTTGTCATTTTTCTCGAGAATAAAAAACCTACGCACTTAAATTTTCATGAGTTATCCCTGAAAGGGCATTGTTTTTTTACATACAGTTCCCCTTCCTTCACAGAACACAAGATTTTCCATAAGTATTGAACAGGCTATCTGAAAAATAGGGTTACTATGTAAGGCACACTGCTCACAGTACTACAGTGTGTTCTGAAACCCAGTTATAACCTGCCTAGGAAGGTATACAGTATGTAGATTTTACAGATCACTGTGTGTTGCTGCAGCAGTTTACATAAACCTGTAACTAATCACTGTAACACATTTTAATTTTTTTGAGTTATGAAGTGTAGTCAACAGTTTCAATCTAGTGTATAACCATTCATCTGCTGTCATTTAAAACAGCAGGAAAAACACAGAAAATTATAAGTACATACAAAACGAATGGTTGCTTTAGATTGCTAACAAGTAATTTGCTGAAATTGTCTACCTGTTTCTTGCAATAAACCAGGGCATCAACTTTCTTCATATCAAGGTTTACAGAAAAATTCCCTAGCAGTGGTGTCTGAAGACAGAGAAAAAGCAACCTAAGACAAATACCCTGTTGTTCTGAAAAGAAACTGAAGACCTTACAGTGGGTATTGTAAATTAGACATTAAAAAACTGTATCCGGTTGAGCACAATGAAAAGAAACAGGTCGAATGGTTGCTGCAAAAGGCTGTCAGAAAACCACTACTTATCCATCTATCCATTTTCCAACAGCTTTATCCCATACAGGGTTGCAGGGTAGCTGGAACAGGAGCAAGGCAGACTGTGGGAGGAAAGCAGAGCTCCTGCAGAAAGCTCATGTGCACGCGAGGAGAACGTACAGACTCCTTACAAACATACAATTGTACAAGCAATACAAACATACAAACCCCAGCAAATGAGCCTGGAGCTCCAGTGCTGTGAGGTAGCGATGCTAAGCAAAGCTTCCTCTTTGATTTCCTGATATTCCTGAGTTCATAGTGGAGAGGGTTGGTGTTACGTAGTGCTGCACATGAGTGATTCGCATCTCTATCGATCTGCCCTTGTGAAACGTTCTGCTGCTTTCAGAAGGCAAAGGGCTGCCGACATTCCCACTTCCTCAATTCAGGGGTGACTATGGCAATTTTCCCCACCAGGGCTTGTGGTGAGATCTCGGTCAATGAAACACATCATTTACAATAAAAATACCTCTCTGTTTTTAGAGCAACCGAGCTACTTTCATCTGCCTTTAGTCCTAGTCCCCATTTTCTTAGTGTTTCTGCTGCTTCCACCCCCCCAACTAATCTCTGTGTTCTTTTATAACACGAAGGGAGATGTCTTATTGATCAAACCTGCTTTTCCTGTTAGAAAATATTGAAAGAGAGAGAGTCTTTAGAGTTTGTAACTACTGCTTGGGAGGATGTGAAACAGATGAATTGTGGCTTCAATAGGAAATTAAAAACATATAAAAGCAATAGACTGTATAAAACAATCTCACCTATCAATTTATTTACTGTAGATAGTCTATCAGATGTATGCACATCTGTCCTCATCCAAGAATGGGACTATACTTAAATTTGTGAAAATTACACTCTATTTGAAGTGTAGTTTTTCAGTTGCAGATATCTAATAGAGCTGATTACATTAGAATAAATCAATTTTCCACTTAAATGATTGTGCACTAAACTTTTTTATTTATGCCCAAATAGCATAGATGCCACCTCAAATCCCAGAATGCAGAATGTCAAGAACAAAAAGTGTTGCTTCTTCTTTTTTCATTTTTAACACAGGAGGAAAGCATTGCTGTAAGAACTGTTTAACTTGATTTTTTTTTCTAAAGCAAAGAAAACTGACTGCTCTGAAACAAAGAACAAAAACAGCTTTGGTTGTTGAACAACAATGAAGGTATCATATAAACTGGGCTTTGATGTGGTTATTCCAAACTGATATTGTTTTAAAATTGTCAGCACAAAACTTCTTCAATGCCAAATAAATAAATAATAAATAATACACCACCAGTGCTTTTTAATTATGCCTGTAAAGTTCCAGTTATACAGCACTTCCATGTACAGGTAACACAGGTGTCCTGCAGTATCCCTAAAAGCACAGTACAAGGACATGACCTAGAATTTGTATAGCCAAGCTGGAGCTGTTACACACACAGAGGGAATGAAACTCAGGATCTCATGTCATGTTATATTCCACGATGCAGATTAAATCCTGTCAGATCTCAAAAACTGAAGCTTGTTTAGTCGGAACATCACTGTCACAGAAAAGAGTTTAGGGAATTTCAGCCAGTTGTTTTTTTTTAATTGTGAGGCAACATACTATTTGAATTTTTCCTGGGCTCAAAACAGAAGCTTCTGACAGAGAACATTAACTTGTAGAGTACTGTAACTCTAATTGTCAAGATAGACCTGTGTTTTTTTTTTGTAAAAAGTGCATATTATGGGTCACATTCACAGACGCCAGTAAAGATTTCCAAAAAACGAGTGTAAAGTGGTATCCCGTCAGATGCAATCGCTGTAAGTTTGTATTTACAAAGTTGTGTGCCTTCCATAGCAGCTGTATCCTGCGACTCACAACTGGCAGCTCCACTGAAGCTCAGCAGGTGTGAGCCTGGTCAGTACCTGGGTGGGAAACCTCCTGGGAAAAACTAAGGTTGCTGCTGGAAAAGGTGGTAGTGGGGCCAGCAGGGGGCGCTCACCCTGCGGTCTGTGTGAGTCCTAATGCCAGTATACTGACCGGGACACTGTAAAAAGGACCCCCTTCTTTGGATGAGACATAAAACTGAGGTCCTGACTCTCTGTGGTTATTAATAAACCCAGGGTGTTTCTCGAAAAGCGTAGGGGTGTCTTCCTGGATGAATTTCACCATGGCCTTTACCAATCATGGCCTCCTAATAATCTCCATCTGTAAATTATCTTAATCACTCTGTTGTCCTCCCCACTAGCAGCTGATTTGTGGTGAGCCTTCAGGTGCACTATGGCTGCTGTCGTGTCATCCAGGTGGATGTTGTACAGTGGTGGTGGTAGATGGGATCCAGCTGTGAGTGGAATGTCCAGAAAAGACTATATAAGTGTAAGCAATTATTATTATAGTAGAAAACAATTGCATGTCATTAGAACATCTACACATAGGTCTAACAAAAGAGAGAGAGAGTCTTTATCATCCCCAAGGGGCAAGTTGTTTACCAGCAGCAGACAATAAAAAGAAAATCCACAAACAATACACATGTACATTCAGAAAAGAATCATTTGTTGAGCAAGATTATAGCCACAGTTATGAATGAGAACTTACAATAAACTAATTTGTTTTTAAATAGGAAAATCTATATCTATGTTCTGAGGGGAGTAAATGCAATTAATTCAGTCCTCTCGGATGGAAAATGCTATACACAGGACTCGTAACTGATAGAGGTGGGGCAGGGCCAAAAGATCAATACCAATGACTCTCTGACACAGTTTGACAATACTCGAGCAGTTTGTTCTTAGTCCTCAGATTCAAATTCACAAACCAGCAAATCAGGATGAAAGTTAAAACAGAACAATTAAAGACACAAGCAATAACAAATGATCAACCTTAAAATGTTTAAGCTTCCATAAGAAAATTAGAAATTAAAAAATTAAAATTACTGTTTTTTGGCAGTAGAATCAAAGTGTGCCTGAAAGTTTAAATTGCAGCCCAGAATAGTTCCCGAATACTTATGTTTATCCGTCTTCTCTACTGATTCTCCTCTGATGCAGGTTTGAGTTTATTTTTTACCCTCATGTGAAGGAAATCAGTAACCTGGCTATGATGTTTAACGTCAAGACCAAAATTAGATAATGGCTTAGTAGCCAGTAAATAAGCTTCAATACAAATAGACATTGAAGAAAATTCCACAAATAGCAAACTAGCGTGAGTTTTATTTTTCTCAGGATGCTGGAGGACAAGGTTAACATGAGTGTGATGATGTACAGTATGTAGGGGCCAGAGATTGCAAATGCATAGTGTGCATGGTGGCATAGTGGTTAACTTTGCTGGGGCCCTGGGTTCAATTCCAGGCCTGGGGTTTTTCGCTCATAGTTCAATAAAACATACTGGCAGGTTAATTGGCTTCTGGGAAAACTGGCCCCGGTGTGAGCGTGTTTGTCTGCCCAGGGTGCACCCTGCCGTGGGCATGTTGCTAGGCTCTACAGTACCGCTGCATCGGAAGAAGTGGTTAGAAAATGGATGGATTTTTATATTATGTGTTTAATATAATATTATCGCTATTGCTGCCCTTAGGAAAATAACCTCTAGGTTTCTACTGAAATGTCTGAGAAATGGGACATTTCTGTAGGAACCTTTAGGCTATTTTCATAAAGGACGACCTTCCTTCTTCCTGTTTCTCAACAAAGACACCTCTCCCTCCTGTGCAAGGAGCATCTCCCAGGTTGAAAGAAACCATGTGTGCTGCACAGCAGTTTTTTTCTGAAAACAAATCTCAACTCTTACACTGTTTTTTGATCTGTGCAATAAATCTGGCAGTGTATTATTAACGTTTAGGTGAATACTAGGTGAACATTGTCACTTGATTACTTTTATCTTTTTCTAATCATTATCATGTGTTTAGCTCACTCTGCACGTGTATCCTTACATAACTGGTAAGGTTTATGTATGCACACATGAGGCTTTCACACACACTCCTTTTCTTGGTTTCTGAATATAATTTTGTAGCATTGGCCCCTCGATCGACACACTTTTTATTTCAATAGAAACCTTTTGTAAATGGGTCTCTTTAAAAGTGCATTTTGGACAACAGTCCCTTGAATCTTCAGGAAAGTTTTTTTCTTTTACTATCGTACTAATGCTTGGAATTAAGCCCTTCCATTAGATGTCCATTCCCAGTCTTTGATTTTGCAATATTTGAGGCAGGAAATAAAAAAAACTTCAGCGTTCGCAGTCAGCTCAACATTAACGACAATGTGACATCAGTGGTAGTGTTACAGTATGTCATACAGACAGGTCCCAAGTCTGTGCTTTACCCTCTTGCAACTTATGCATAAACTTCCTAACCATCAGATCTTTCCTCCTCTGAGATTTCTTTCTTTGCATTTCTTTAGCAATGAGAAATCCCTCCAATAATCCACATCCCAGCCTCACACACCAGAATGAAATAAGCCGGAGAAGATTTATACTCATCTCTTGCTCTGTTTTTATTACACATGATCAAAAGGCCTTTCTGTTGTCAGTCAGTATGCAGCCAAGCTGCCTCTCTGCCTAGTAATCTCTTAGTGTTGAAGTTGAGCTTAGTTAAGGTTCGGGTGGAACAGCTTTATCATCTGTCTCTCTCTCCCTCTTAGAGTTATATGGGATACATCATTATTAGAAGGCAAAAAAGTGCTTTCTGATCTTTAACATGTTTTGGTTCAGGATATGAAAAGCGATGAGAACATTATCCTTCACCCATTAGTCAAAATATTTCACGCTAGATCACTCTGACTTTCCCTGCAATGCCACATGCAGCTCTCACGGGAAAGCACTCAATTTCTTCCCCTTTCAAAAGAAGTCTGGCAGTAAACCTCAAAAAGAATGCCTTGCAGATTAAGTACTAAGGTGACACGCTTCACAATAATTCCCTTGATTCAAACTGGCTAACTATAACATTAATACTAAAGAAAAATAATTTATTAGAAGAACTTAATTCCTTCTTAGGCCTTCTGACAGAAAACTGGCCCATGATTTAAATTGATTTTCATTATCATCTCATTTTGCACCCTAAACAGAAAATATATTCTTTACGGAAAAAAGAGAGATATGCTATAGCCTCTACTACATTCCTTTTCTTCTAGACAATTTTAGAAGGGAAGGTGTAAATGAAGGAGGTTCATTGTTAGAAGGTTCACACAGCATTTAATGTACTGTTGAATGTTCATGTAGCATGTAAATACAGTACATGCAACATCTTGTTTGAATTGTATCACATAAGGGTGTTTACTTATGACAAAGCAAGATTTTAAAGTACATATTTATGAAATAAGATGAATGAAATAATCTTTGTAAAATAATAAGGAAAGCATAGCTTATTCCATTCATGGTGACAGTACTGTTGTATCAGTATTTCCCTTGATGTTCATTCTGATGTTCTGGCAATGAAAAGTAAGATAAATTAGACTTGTTTTCTTCATTAATATCTGACGAAAGCATATGAAGTCATTGCAATGTATTTAAATATTTGGAAAAGCAATATAATTAATAGCACTTTCAAACATGCAGATTAATTGAACGTTTTTAACAGATGGTAACTTGACTGTTACTTGTAAGAAAATGTTTATTTTTTCAATTTAATGTTTTAATTATTGGGCAATTTATTAGATGTGGTTGAATCTCTGTGGCTTGCTGTGTGTTGTTTGCAAATGATTTCTACTGGCCCATCAGAAATTAATTTCTGAAAATAGCTTTCCTTTAGCAAGGCCCTTAACCCCAGCTGCTCCAGGGGCACTGTATAATGGCTGACCCTGCGCTCTGACCTAAAGCTTCTCTCCGTGTGTCTCATGGAGATCAAGCTGGGGTATGCTAAAAGACAAATTCCTAATACAAGAAATTGTATATGGCCAATAAAGAGATCTTTGTCTTACCTTACCTTATCCTGATGTGACAGAATTCCAGTAGGACAGCTCATGTTCTCTTGCTCTGCGGATGAGGATGTGACAGTCATGCTCTGGGTTCCTTATCCACTGAACATGTGAGGGATGAATCATGTAGCATCTAGGGCTCAAAGACCAGTGCCACACACTTGTCTGAACTATATGAGAAAAACAGGATGGAATCCCTAAAGACACATTTGTAACCTGTTGCAAAGCATACTGTATGTCACTGATGGGTACTGTAGCTTGTATTATTTCAAAGAATAGCAACGCATACTACTGCTCTCTGCCACTGTGACTTTCACAGTAGACTAGATTCCTATTTGATCACAAATCCTATTTAGCATAATGAATTTTGCAATGTCATGTTTTATTCAATAAAATATCAGGGTACCAACTGCAAAAAGAGTTTGTCCTTTTCCTGATAATAAATTTGAATGTTTCAGAAATATGAAATCAGTTTAATTTTCGATTCTCAGTGAAAAATCTTGATTTTTGGAAGGTAATGTTTGGTCTTTTGAAAGTTTTAAAAAACGAGTTAAAAAATAGGGATGATCTTTAAAATAAAAAAAAACATTAATATTATAAATCAAAACAAAGAGGAGAAGAAAGGAGATATAAAAGGTAGGAAGTGAGTGAACCGGTTCAGAAAATCCTTCTTTCTCATTTTTATTCTGTGCTTTCTGGTCTAAGAGTGTGAGTGATAGACTGCTTGTGCAGTTTTATTGTGTATCCTAGAGCTTTTCTCATTATTTATTACAATCATTTTTTGTCTGACATTCATGAGGAAATTGCTGTTTTAAGCTCTCTGTGGCACAAATAATAACAAAACCAATAGAAGACAATGAGAACCGTGAGCCATTATGAATTTATGTGCTGTACTGCACCCCTGGGAGAGATTCAGAATGCTAAGTGCCCTTCTCTTGCTCTGGTCTCGCGTTGGGACACGACATTAGAGTGAAAAATAAGCAGATGTTGGATGATGCTGCAGAAAAAAGTGCTCCCTCCTTTGGTGTTTGAGTATCCACATGGGACAGCCAGTGGAAGACTTAATTAAAACTCATCTAGATTGAAATTGCTTCAGAATGTCATTTACCAGACACAATATTTCAAAAAGAATCAGGTTGCTCACCAGGGTGCAATAGCGGTTTGTTAAATAAGAGATGAAAATTGAAAAATAATTACAATTAGCTTAAGCTGGTCATTTGGTAATTTGCAACAACTTACGTAATCATGGAAAAAGCTGACAATGATTTAAGGCTGTACCATTGATTTCTAAAAAATAAATACATAAAACCTCCTAATGTATTTTAACTCCAATATCTTTCACTGAAAATCTATCTGTAGGCCTAGAGAGAAAGTTGAAAATGCAGCTAAACCGTTATAAAGAAGAACATTTTCTTTCCATTTGAACACACTGCAGATAATATTGTGCATGATCCACTTAACTCTTAATTTACCCCATTCTATTTTAAAAACAGTTTTTGATCCAAGTGTCACCACTAAGTCTAATTCAGATTCAAATGTAATCCAATGGTCATTACCTTCTTAAATGCAGTCCTGTGACCACATAAATGAGGCCCAATTACAGGAAAATGTTCCTACAGTATACAAAGTTTCTCATTATGATTCAGTAGTGATGTGTTTTCTTCCTGCTGTTATCTGTCAACATGCCACAAGAAATCTTTTTGTGCTGATCGCATTTGACATGTTAAACAATACATGGAAAAAGGATGCCTGAAAAAATATGAATGAATGGAAGAACATAAACTAACAGTGCTAATATACTGCATACGGCATTTAAAAGCTGATTTAAAGGATAAAGATCAAATACCTCTATTTTAGATACCTGATTTGGTATGCCCATTTTAACTAATCCATAAAGAAGTGTGTGAGAAGAAGCTTAGAACTGATTCTTTTAAAATGTTCCCTGAATTTGTTTGGCTATAACAGCTTGTTTACCTGTAAACAACACAATTTCTGTCAAATTGCTTCACCCCTTTAGTCATTTCAGTGAAGTGATCAGAAAAAACCGTCCATAGAGGTTCTGTTGGAAAGCCATTTCAAATCAGGAGGTTAGTTTGAGATGTTTTTCTCTCTCCTGTAGTTGTCGGGCCAACTCACTGTTGGTATCCATGGTAACAGACACAGGTGATAATTATTACTGTATTACATCACCACCTGACAAGTACTGTCTTCTAAAATTAAATTTGACAAAGCAGACATTACTACTTTTTGTTCATCTAACTGAGATACCTAAAAAAGAAAATGCTTGGATGGCCAATTTTGGCCGACTTTGCTGTTAAAACAAAATCATGTGTATTTCCAGACAGTCTTTGTCAACAATTAATTCCACCAAGCCTTTGTGTACACCAATAAAAAAAAATACAAAAACAAATATCCCAAGTAATTTTACAAGCAGCCAAGCACTAAGTTAAAGCCATTATTTAAAAAGCAGTGCCTGTTAATTTAAGATATTGAATGTTGTATGCGTGGTGTTGTCCAGCATTTACTTCAAGAGTTTTAAACACTATTTACCAAAACACATAGAACTATTTTCCATCCAAGAGTAAGATTTTCCTTTTGCATACAGCATGTTATATAGTCTTCTCATGTTAATGCTTTCATTTCTTATCAGCTTTCGGGGAAAATAATGGAGCCATAAAATTGGGAATAGCACCAGTGACACGAGCAGGTGGAAGAAAATTGAACAAATATGAAACCAGATAACAAATGCAAAGTAACTGATCACAGGAATCGATTGTACCGTATTTGCACATACTGTATGACTGTTGTTAAAATTCCTTTTTGACTGTATTTCTCAATGTGCTCTCAGCATTTAGTTATGGCTTGTGAATCAGCAGTGAGCTTGTTTCTAATTGGATTAGCAGAGCTGTTGTGCCATTTGACTTCTGTATTCACTAAATGATGATCCACAAAGGCAATTGTATACAATTAGCGAAGGTTAAAAACATGAAGCCAGACTTGTGCTCAAAATACATTTACAAATACTGCTCACATAGTGGAAAGACTGTTTTCGCCCCTGTTCATTAAGTCTGCTAATCACATTTCTGCCAAAACATCGAACTGATGATTTTACAATCTCTGAAAGTGGAAAAAAACCCAGGTACTGTATGAACAGGTGCATTTGACTGATACGGACAGAAGTTGGTAGAAGCGTGACTTGCACATCTCATGTTTCTGAACAGGGGTGATTGTAATTTAAGATTACAATCGTAAATGCTGTTTTAAATGGGGTTTACCAATTCATTTGGACCCATGTCTAAAATAGTTTATTCTATAATTTAATACAATAATATTAAAGGAACAAAACTGAATAAGACAGTAAATGTATAGTGTATGGATACACTCAAAATAATGTTTGGTAGGTGCACACACAAAATAAATTAAATCTTATATTTTAAAGTATGCATTAACCTATTTTGTTTTTGGCAAAAGCAAATTCTTTAACGCCAAACACTCTGTTATTCATCTCCCCAAATGACAGAGGCTTTGATCGACACATTGATCAAATTACCATCAAGTAAAAATGCAAACATTACGGAAAATGGCTCTCTAGGATTTCTGCACCAGTGAGAGTTAAGTGGTGCAGTCTTTTGATCATGCAAGCCTCTTAACATGGCTTGGTCTTCCTTTGTGCAGCCAGTTTTTTCAAACTATGTCAAGACAGAAATCACCTGCAGTGCTTTTTAAAAAGCTTGTAAAGCAAGCGGTAGGACATCAGTAGTGCACTGGTGAATCTGGAAGTCTTCCTAACATTCTGCTTAATGCATTGCTAATATTTCTACGCATTTTCTTTTTTAACAGAAAATGTCTCTCTCCAAGTGTTCTTTGGAATACATCCTCTGCTTGTGAGGCAGAGATATATTGGGTTATTATGCAACTTGATTTTTTATCTCCTGAGAGATAGAGCCCCATAAGAGCCATATGCTGTAATTAAGTGTGATTTTTTTACTCATTCACCTTTTTAAGAAACAGTGTAAAATTACGATGCAGTATGAGATTTATTAATTTGTGTTAGAGCTACCTTCCTTATGTGGTATATGGGGGTGACTGGGCTAAGATACAATACACCTGCTATTTGCAATAGTAATGTGGATTCCTGAATAACATCATTTTAATGTAATATTCTCTGCCAAAGACATAATCAAGACAGTATACTTTTAGAACGTTTATACGTGTTTACTTTTGAATCTGTGCTAAATATGTATTTTTTTGCTAAGAGTAAAGTCTGATTGGATGATTAACAAAGGAGTCAATCACATTTTCTGGCATCTTGGAAATCAAGATTATAACCTGCTTTCATTATGTAATACTGTACCTACAGTGATGGAAAGCAACTTGTTTCCAGTTCTAAGCATCGCTGTGTTGTTTAAAGTTGACATTTTACAGGTCATAATTTGTGCAAAGCTGTAAGAAACAAGCAATTTTCCAGTTTCTCATTCTGTAACCAGAACTAATTTACTTATATGATGTTTTATGTTCCTGTTTCATTGGAGGTATGAATTAATCTGGAAGGCTGTCTATGTACTATTGACCAATATTCTAAAGCAATGACACGCAGAAAGACTGGGTGAGGTTTGAACTGCTCAATTTTCCATATAGACACTGCTGGCGTTTACAAATAATCTTGTTTTGCACTACAGGAAATACAATAAATCGCATAAGTCCAAAGGCATTTCATAAGAACTACAGGCGACCAACACTTTCTAAAGATTAATTGAGAACAGATAAAACCTGACATCACATTCAAAATAAGAGAATCTTACGCTTCTTTTTCTCTGAGTGAAACACAATGACCATTATTGCAAAATTGTAGACAATTGCATCTTGCTTTTCTCCCACTAGATGTCAGAAGAGGGAGGTGGAGATTGCCCAGTACAGATGCAAAAATGCTAAGCACTTTAACAGGAACTCTGTTAACAGAAGCTCACACACATATGTATCAGCAACACCTGGAGATTTACACAAAGCAAACAGATCAGTACAAAGCTCCAATAGGCGTGCACCGTCACATTCTAATGCAAATACACCCCAAGTAACTAAGACTACAGAGGCAATCCAGGAGAAATCTCAGAGCAGCACACCACACGCTTGACACAGGCTTCCAAGGAATTTGTGGAACAGTGACCACTTTAGATAACATTGTGTTAACCCTATGCAGACATTTCTCACTATACATCTGAGGTCAGTGGAGAATAAGTCTCATTTCACAAACATCAAATTGTGGCATGTCATAGCTCAGTGGGCATGCTTTTTGCTGATTCAATGAATACATTTGACATTTCCGCATGGTTGCCAACAATGTGGAAAATGTCCTATTTAAACCAAAACAGGAAACATTCAGCAAATCATGCTCCCTGATCTCGACACCAATATCTCAGTACCAAAGGCAAAGGGGGTCCTGTCACATGCTGAGCGCTCAATAATGACACCGAATGGTAACACTTTAGAAAACCACATATTGCCACATATTGCAGGACACACAGTAAATTAATCACATCATTCATGCAAAAAAGTAGGAACAACTGAATATTTCCAAGGTACAGGCATTGATTTTAAAAGAGAAGCATATGAGAATAGTCAGCCTGAGATATTATTGGCTTTATAGACAGAGGAAGTCAGTATGCTGATTTACTGTCTGTGCTGGATAACACAATAATAATCATAGACTGCAGTGCTTGCACACACTAACCATCATAATTACAACCCCATATCACACCATCGGCTCAGGAGCAATGAAAACTATGAAGCACATTTCTCATCCCCTGGAGATACTGTAGATAACACTGGGATGAGCTCACTTCACCTTGTTTAGGTCTGTGACTTTGAGACTACCCACTCACACATGTTACACCTACATGCCATAATTAGAGAGAGATGACAAAGACTGGAAAAGAAAAACTGAAAACAGCTGAGTTTTCTAGAACAGAAAATGCTAATTAAAAAACAAATGGAACTATATAAAGTATTGATAATAGGATTATGAGAGACATGTTTCTAAAAGGATGGAAATTCTTCCCATGACAACAAAAATTATTTTGGTCTGTTTGAGTTCTTCAAAAACACTTTTTTGATTCAGAGATAAACACCTTCTTTAAATTCAGCCCAGACCCCGTTAGCACTAAAATCATTTGAAGTTAGTTTTTGTATGATTTTATAACTAACGCCTGTCCTCATCTCTGAGGAATATTTTCAGAAATATCGAGTCCATTATTTTAATCAGAAATAAAAAATTGGCACCGCAGTAGATGTTAAAGGAGGACATCTCACAAAAAGTGTCTACCTTTGAATTGCAATGAAAGGGAAATTGTAAATATTAGACACTGCTGATTTCATAAAAGATACATAGTACAAGGAGAATTGTATAGGTTTGGGAATAATAATACATCTGAATAAATACTGGCAAGAATTTAATCCTATTGTGGTTAAGCATCAAAGATTCACCAGTATTCTGTTTGATGCCGACTTGTTAAACATAAAAGGAAAACCTCACTTAGAAAGAGATAACTCTAAAGGATGCCACAGGTGAAGCATGCTCTTGAGACCCATCTTCCCCATAGGAAGTCATTGTGCTGTAGCTTCTTGACTATTACCTATACTTTTAAACTCTAATTGCTATGCAGCTTTTCTTTGTTTAAACTTCTAGTTATATCCATTGGCCTCCAGTCACCTTCTCTTGAAGTGTAATGAACCTCATGACTTTATCAGTGCAATATAGTCTATAAGACAATCCATTATAAAGGCCTTCAAAGCTATTTTCAAAGGTTTAAATGGCAATTTAAATGGGCTTTTAGCATATCTTGCAAATACAATATCCCACATCAAATGCAAAATAGTCGTACTGACAATTGCAAGTTACTGAATTCTAGTGCTTTAGAGATTTAGCTGAAGTGGAGTCCAAAGTACATTTCTGCTGTGACTTTAAAGACTGTGACGAACACACTACTGGTACTGCAAGAAACATAGAGACAAAAGCCTTGGTTTTGGAGTTAATGCAGTTTTTCCTTAATATAAGCAATCTGGATGACAACAACTAATGCAGAGGTTCTTAAAATACTATATATATAAATTTTATTGATGCCTTCCTGCTGTCTGGGGTTGGAGAAATGGCTCTTGATGCTGCTATTACAATACAATATTTTATCTACCACTTTCTCAGTCTGTGATGAAGCTCTTGCTAGAGGGATAAGCAGTTTGTGTGCCTTGGGGAATCGTTCCTTATTTTTAAAATTTTAATGTCATGTACATGGCTGCACCCAGAACACATTTACTGTCATACTAAATTTATACCTGCCTTTTAAATGCAAATAAAAAGTGAAGTTATAAAGTGTCGCATAAGTCATCCACAACTCAAATTTACCACACAGTTCAATAGCTAAAATGTTTCTTTTTAGATTTTGCAAACAGAGAATTTTAGTTCTTCAAAAACAAGTGTTGAAATGTAAAATAAGCATTTGTTTAAATAAGGTATACATAAGTAGCTCCAATGCTAATACACTTCAAATATGTATTATGACCAACAATAAGACCATGTCATGCATCACTTTTCCACATTCTATAAGACCTAGTTAGGTTTGACACGAATGCATTAATGTGGCATAGTAGAATTCTTTAGCCATCTCTGGAGCCAAGATTTAAGAGTCCATAATTTGCCATTGGTTGCGAAGTGTCTGCTGGGTAGATACTTCCTTAAGGAATGAAGCAATGGAAATCACTGTTTGCTGCTTCAGGACTGTAAGGAGTGGTCTGGTATCTCCCTCTACAGTAACGTCTATACTGAACGTTGGAGCTGGCAGTGTGTGTCCTGGCAGTAAGCTGGAGCATTCTTAAACTGGTGACTGGCATTGGAACAGATAGGGCAGTGTTAACAGCACTGTAACTCTTCAAATCCACTGGGGTCACTTATTTTCAACTGCACCAGACATCTTGGTACCTTAATTATTGAACAGCTCTCATGGATACACACATTCACACTGTCTCATTCAGAGACAGCTGTTTTTGGGATTGTAGTTTTCGAGGATAAACAGAAAACATTAGTTACCTTAATGGAGTATTTTATAAACTGAATATACTGACCAGGTGCTGACAAGATAATTTAAATCTTTCAATTTTTTAAGGCTAGAATTTAATCCTTAAATGTCATAGGGCAGTTCAGTGATATCACACCATAAAAGTAAAAAAATGGACAATGGACAAAAATACCGTACAATATCACATTAATTTGAACCCTTAGGAGACTTGTTGACACTAAAGTTTTACAAATCTGTATTTGTTTGACTGTACGGCACAGCAATCCAAGCAGAAGTAAAGAATGACAAAGAAGCAATTCTCACGAAATAAGAAGTGTGACAACAGCGGTAAGGTGAATGACATCATAAAATGAAACTTTGCACACTAAATTCCGACAACTCCATCAGATTAGTTGATTAAAAATGGAAATTTCCAACTGCATTTTGTAAACATAAGAACATAAAATAAATAGCTCACACTAAACTGGAACCACAAGTGATGTGTGCTTTGCTTAACTAAGCACAAGAAGGCATGAATTAATGCTCTTCATTATAGCTCTCACTTTTCCGACACACACATTACAATAACAAAGTAGTTCCCTTTAGGTTTGACTGTTCTGCCAACGCGTGGTTTGAATACTATCTTTGATTCTGTGTAGCATCCACAGGCAAGCCTAGTGTGAAGCCTTATTTGTATGCAACATTGAGATCTATTGCTTTATGGCATTTTAGATGTTAGTTGTAAAGTGGATGTAATTATGCTGTATGTCTCTGTCAGTGCAGACTCCACCTGGACCTTGCTGTTAATGTGATTTAACATCCTGATTGGTCTGCCTTGTATAATGTCCTTATAGAAGAAGGGGGATTTAAGAAGCTCTCAAGGTACCAGAACTGTAAAAAGATGGTTCTTTTTACCCACCTGTGTGAGAAGCTGGTGAAAAACTCTATGAGCCCAGGGAGCTTCAGAACAATTTAAATAACAACTATACCCTTCCCTGTTAAAACAGAATGATGCCATGTAAATAAGAAATGAATGAGCTGACATTGCAGACTTCTTTGCATTCATTAAATCTTGAGCAGACCATCACAAAAGTTCAGAAAGTTGCTTTCAATAGGTGGGCATGATTGCATTACAGATAAACATTTGTCAGAAGGAACAATGGTGGAATATAGTTAAACTGGCACCCATGGACTGATTGGATTTTAATGAAAAGCAGGAACTATGATAATATAACTCGAACTGTTGCTTTGTCCAGCACAGAAATTCTGCTTGAATACAAATGTCTAGCCATTTAGCATTCCTGGCATATTTATGAGAGAAACTATTGTTCTCACTTATGACTTTCAGAATGATATCTTTGACAACCATCTGTTATCTCCTGAATGGCAGTTATAAAAACAAATGATCAATTAAAAGTAAGACAGATTAATAATTGTTTTCATTGTTGTAACAATTATACTACAGGTATAAGCTAATACAGTACAAATGAAAGAAAATTAAGGATGTCTTTTATTAAGATTCTTGGTATATTTAATCTACAGTACATCTACATCATCTGAAATACTAAATATATACATAACAGAGACAATAATATAATACAGTACATTATAGGGTTCTGAAAGTACCGTTTAAATAATAATCATTCCTTACACTTATATAGAGCTTTTTTCTGGACACTACACTCAAAGCACTTTACAGGTAATGGGGATCCCCTCCACCTCCAACATGATGGGTGGATGATGCGTGGCAGCCAGATTTCGCCAGTACACTCCCCACACACCAGAACAGAGTGATGAAGCCAGTTCAGAGATGGGGATTATAAAAAGGCCACGATGGCTTCAGACCAGGGGGAAATATGGCCAGGATGCCCCTACTCTTTTCGAGAAACAGCTTGGACATTTTTATGATCATGAGTTAAGACATTGGTTTTATGTCTCATCTGAAGGATAGCACAGTTTTTACAAAAAAAAAAAACAGTATATGGTATAGTGTCCTTATCACTATACTGGGGCATTAGAACCCACACAGACTGTAGGGATGGCACCCCCTGCTGGCCCCACTACCACCTCTTCCAGCAGCAACTGCAGGTTTTTCCAGGTCTCCCATCCAGGTACTGACCAGGCTCACACCTGTTTGGTTTTAGTATGTTGCCAATTGTGAATTACAGTGTAATGTAGCTGCTGGCTACAGTCTTGTTGTTTTAAGCACAATAACTAATCCATTGCAAATATAATGTATTTTGTATTAGTTTTATTTAGCTTTTTTATTTTAGATAAAAGTTATTTAATCTTTAAGGACAAAGAGCTGCTTAAATGTTGCATGAGCTGCTTAAATGTTAATGCATTATCTGGCTTTAAAAATGGTCTTTTTTACCTTTTTCTCAAAGACTTTAAACACTCTTCTCTGCTGGTATTAATATAACCCATTAGAAGTCATCAGAACTATAGGACCTCACGATATGCAATCGAAACAGCCTGAGAAGAAGACGGTGCTGGAACTGAATGGTAAAAAGAACACCTGTAAAAAATGGAGGAGCTCCATCTACTTAGCAGGAGTGTGGTTGTGAATGATAGCTTTACTGTGAACCGCCATTGATCTGCAAATTAGAACTGATTGATTGCAGAGCAGCATTCCATTAAGGAACTGTAACTACATATTTTTAATTACAATTCACAGTTTCATTCCATGCGAAAAAACAGCAGGTTTCATTTTTTAATCTGAAAACCACAAACCGTCTGTAAATGCAATCATTAGATCACTTAGGTTTAGTTAGAGCATCCAGACATCTGAAAATGAATAGCACCCATTACCTCACATGTGAATGCAGCTAATGGCAAACGAAGCATTCAATCAAGCAGGCTGAGGACTTGTAATAAATACAACAAGAAATGTCATTAAGTAAGGGCTCTGCACAGAAACGTAAAAGCTAAGCATGTACAGTATAGGGTGGAGAAAACGTGAAGGGTATATTTCTGTTGCTTTAACTGGGAAATGAATCCTGGTTACTATCCTCAATGCCTGACATTAGGAAGCCTTATCTTTAATAGGGAGCATAAATTAGCCTTTTACTTCAATTTCCAGTTTGAAAAATTCTCCTGAATTGTCCACTTTTGAGACATCCTGCTTTATACTTGTTAAGACAATTTTCTCTATGCTTAAGAAAAATGAAATCTCTATGCACAAGCTAATAATCACTTTGAATTCTACACCCCTTTACCCAAAGAATGCACTCTAAAAAGAAATGTCAACAACAGTAACGTTGTTTTTGGTTAGACCATCCCTATCAATACAACTTAAATCATCCGAAGTTTCCATTTTAATCATGTATCGATTAGGGTTTAATTTAACCTTGTGTTAAATGCCATGGTTTGTCTTAGATGGCTTGATTAATCTGAAGCTACAGCACTGCATATTTTATTGCACTGTCTATACATGCACATTGGAGAGTAATAAAGTGTAGTAGAGTCACACACTGTACATGCCAGATGAAGTCAAGATAGCATGAAGAGCAGAACTCAGGATACTGCGAAACAGTATTATACTCTTGTAGCTTTTTAAATCACAAAGCTGTAATTTATTTTCAGATTGTTAAGATTATAACTTTTTTTGTTCTGAAAAAGAGTCTGAACCCACCTCATTTTCAACGTGTCCTTTCATACGTACCATGCTTTCACAACAATGGGAGTTGTGTGTTTCTCTGTTGTGCCTGTATATTTGACCAGTATTTATATTCAGCTCATTGCTCTTTAAATTACATCTAAGGTGAGGTAAGAAAAATCAAACAGGGGTTGTGTCACATGCTTATTAAAATGCTATCGGTGAAAATGTAGTTTCTTTGTGCTGCAACACATTATCACTGCAGACTTCCTAAAGTAACATACTTAATGGCTGTGGGTAATAAATGAGTAATTTATGGAGTGTTTTTTGTGACTCTCTGCCCAGTTTGTCCGTAAATCCACAATCTCCTTACTGTTTCCGAAAGTGTTCTTTTGATTCCCCGCGCACAATTTTCATCACACCAGTCATGACAATGAGAGTAGCCAGGTGATCCAATTTGATTGAATATCTCAAACGCAAACAAGACAGTAAACATGGATTGCTCATTTTGAGCTACAATACAGAGAATAAAAGGCATTTTTCTCGTGCTACCAATTACTGGCAGTCAATGGGTTTTGGAGGTTGCCGTTTTAATTTTGATTAAAGACTGCTTAATATAAATTAAATGGGATGCAGAAATGTGGCATTCTAATATTTTGCTTCAAATATGACTCTATTCTCATTTAATCCTGATTTAGTCAAGTGTGGCATCAGAACATGCCTACTGGCTCTGGTAAATTGAGGATGTGCTGTGTGCTGCTTTGAAACTTTGTTACATTTCCAGACATGAAGCCTAAAGGAGGGGGTAGGTTAAAGCATTAGTTGTTAAGAGTTTTATATCTAAAGACCCAGAGACAAGGTTAAAAAAACAGGCAATTTCAGTTCAGTCTAGTTAATAAATGGGACCTCATATGGAGGGCAGAGTGAAGACCAAGGGTTATAGAAAGCATTCTCACTCCCTTTGTACTGGACGTGATTCTAGGAAAAGGTGGAGACGTATTGTATTAGGCAGGTGAGATTCTACTGATGCAGTTACATGACCCTGCCATGCAGAGCAAACCAATCTTCTCGAGTTTTGAAGACGTCAATGGCTGCACCAAATTTTGAAAGCTGAGAACATTTTCCTTCCGTTACCATTAATTCTTGTGGAGATAAATGATTTTAAGTCATGCAAATTGTATGCTTCCCCTGCTTTGTGAAGCATGCAACAATGGATTTGAACAAAATGAATGCTTGAGGGTGAGTTTGGGCAAACAAATAAGGCAGCCTTCCGAGGGGGTTTAAGAGCCCTGGATGGTGGTAACTGCTACAGAGATCCATGGAAAACTCTTACTGAAGCTGGAACTTAATTAGAAAAATTATTAAGGTACAGTAGACCCTAACAGACAAATGTGAAGGCTTAGGTTTTCCAACATACAGTATTATATAAAGAGTTAGTGTAGATGGGCCGTGATCTTTAGGCTGTCTTTCTGTTGTAATGAGCTGCAAAAAACAGGATGGGGTAGCCTTGTAGTCTTTCTTCACACTCAGTGTCTGCAGGAATAGTTAGGCATGTGACAGCAGTTGTTCACCTTCACTGAAATAGCTGGGTACAGGCAGCTGTCATGTCAAATACCTCTGCTGTTAGACAGGAAGATCACATTTTCCATAGCTCTACAAATATATTATCTATCGCTTTCTAACAACACAAGTGAAATGTCCTCCCCACACAAATACACACACACACACACACAAGCATGCAAAGTGTGCTATGTCAGAATGTTTCACTTATATAAACCAGATTTTCTTTTTATTTTCCAAAAGAGACAGACTCAAGACTTAGCATGGACTAAAAATATAATATATTGAAAATAAGGGTAAAGTCACATTCTGTGAGATCAGAAATATCCCAAAACAAAAACAGTGTCTGTTCAGGTTACTACAAATATCATCACAAACAATTTGAAATCCACACTCATTAACAGCGCTCGGGAACAAAAAGTCAAAAGGCATCAGTCTGTACTCAATATTTTATAACTCCCTCAGGAGACAAAGCAAAAGTGCAATGCAGAAACATTACCCCAATTCAAAAATCTCTTAGGTTACACTGATATTCAAAATCACTTTTAAACAAACGGGTGGAGAACAAAACTATGCTCACAGTTCCATGTGTGGACAGGTAACATTTTACAGGTGTCAATAAGTATTTTGTTTATTGTTGCCCTTCTGTTTAACTCCCACATAGATTTAAAAACATGTATTTACACTTGTCTTTTCCTGTCCCTGACAGCTTTCAGCAGTCCAAAGTGAAAGCTTCTAGTCTTTCTAGCTCTCATGCAGTTGTTCTAGTGGGCACGACCACAGCTCTGGCTTCAGGAAGTACTGAGGATAGGAAGGGCAAGTCATAGAGGTACAGGAGAGGAGCTGGACGGTGAGACAGAATATCCCATGAAATGAAACCTTGCAGTCTTGTTTAGAAATATGCAGTGCTTATCAAACATCAGAAAAAAAAAACCAATTAAGGCCTTACTCTTATCGTAGCAATTGAACATTTACTAATTGCATTTGGTAGACGTGTCAGGTACCCCATCAAACAATTGCTTAATACAATTTGTACTATATTAACTAATCAATTGAATTTTGAACTCAAGCACTGTGCACAGTATGTATTGAACATAGAGGTCTATGGTAAGTGCATGGGGTTTGTATCTTGTCATAGTATGACATCTTTATAATAAGACAAGAAGCATAATATATTATCAATTATCAAGACAGAAATGTTTTTTTTTTTCCCTTAAGTGTGCTTGTCATGAAAGAAACACAAGAACATAAAATGTTAGATATGGACATGTACAGACTGTTTATATAATTGACACTTTAACTCCTTTTCAGATCTACTCCTGGCTAACTGGAGTCAAAGAAGTGTATGTGTATTTATCAAACTAAAATATATAGATGTTCACTGAGCCACACTGTGCTTCACTGTGAAATACTTCAACAACTAAATTACTAGTACTAAGAACCACAGACACCCACTGCTGTAAATGAAAAATACATGTGTTCTGAACCTCAGGTTTAGGAAAAGAATAACAGTTGTGTGGAAAGAATTCCTCTAAAACGTAAAGTTGTTAAAATACTTGTGAGAGTGAGGAACAAGCACCACAAGATTTGAAAGAGAACTGGAGATAACATGGCCGCTGCATTGCATTGTGTGCTGTATATACTGCACAAGGTTTTATCTGATGTGAGTAGGTACGCCTGGAATCACTGGATAATCTCAAAAGGGGGTTGCAGACAGTAGAGAAAAAATACAAAAAGTCTCTGCACTTCTTGTTTTCCTGAAGAGAAACGCCTATGGATTGTATTCCTGTGGACACATATTGTTTGCATATATATCCCAGAGGAATATGCATTGTCCCACACTAAATTTCTGTGTAATACTGAATTGAAGTCTTCAAGATGTTTTTTCTTTTTTGTTAGGGATGAGGCAGAGGTGTGGTTGACACATGTGGCGATCCCTGTGCTGAGCAGTAAATACAGTAGTACTGTGTATAGGGGGCGTAAGCAGACTGAAAAAGGCTCTACAGGGAATCTTTCTACCTTGTGCTCTATCTGATTATACCTTTATTCTTACAGGAAAGTTTGAGCATCCAATGTTGACTGAAAATTGTTTACAGTCTATTTTCTGGATTCCATCTGCTCATCGTTCTTTCATGTAGTCAGGAACAAATATCAAAAGAACATAAAAAGCACCAAAATGTCTCATGTATGTCTTTAAAATATTGGCTAGAATGCAAAATTGGAAGGTTTATTCTCTGAGACGCATTCAATCCTGTTTAATCAACAGAGATGAGGAAAACCTAATAAGGGTTTTAAATCCTTTATTTCGAGATATCAGGTTTAAAAGAAGTAGCAGGGGTCAATTCCATGCTGAAAAGCAGAAAAAAAATATAAAGAGCCACAGCAGAAACACTATATTGTCCTGTTTTACTTTTCAGCATTGAATTAATGAAAACACATCAGCGGACGTTTGTAACTAAAATTTGGGAGGGATGACGCCAACCAAGCAATTTTATATCATAATCATCGCCCACGTCATTTCTCATAGCTGTATATAATGGCTTTTAACCCTTTCCTTTTCACATTTCACCTTGCACCTCATCCTTCCCACTCTGTCACTCTCTGCAGAGACCCCTTGGTTAAGTTAACTTGGGGATTCCAGTGTCTGCATCCTGTGGTGAGAGGGCTGGCCCTCACCAAGTGGCCTAAATACTCAATCAACATCCTCAAACGCATCTAATTCTTGGGTGCCGTGATTCCTCCTGAAGTAGAATATGCACAGTAGTAAGTGAAAGTGCTGGGACAAATTACAAAGGAGACAGCTGAGTGTTTGATTTACTGTAGCACTACAGCCTCACAACTCACAGATTCTTATTTTGATATCTGGCTGGGAGGGGCTGGGGCAGGTAAGGTCGACACTGTATCTCTACATTTTTCCTGTGTTTATATGTGCATGGTGGGCTGATGTCCAGTCCAGGGTGTGCAGCCCATCTTGGAGTCTGTGTCGGTCAGCTTGGACTCATGCTCACTGCAGCCCCCTATAGGATAAAGCAGTTATTGATAAAGGCTGGATGGAAATTCCAAAGGCATAACAATCAAAAGCCCCCGAAATGCCAAACACTACTGCAAGACTGTAGAAGAACTGGATGGAAAATGCATATGACTTATTGTCAAAAACTCATGATAAGAAAAAGTTATACAAACTCCTCCATTGCAGTAAAATAATCAATGAAAAGTCAAAAGACACAACTTTTTGATAACAGTGAAGGGATGCAAATGAAATAATGGCTAGAGATTCTGACATTGAAAGCCTCCCTGCAAAGAGATTCTGAAACTGAAGTTAGTCGTTTCTGGCAACGGACTGTACTCCTTATGCACTCTCTGAAATTTATCACTGTAGGACAAAATGCCAATTTAAATACATAAATGTCCAAAGAAAAGACTAGGGACCAACACAGTTTACTGTGTGAAGCCATAGCTGTCCCAGACTGTTGTTAACATAAGGGTGGAAGAGCATGCTAACATAGAATACATTGTGACTAAGAAAGTTTGGAAATCAAAGATTTCAAGAGGCAGTAATGACAAGCTGTGTGTTGAATAGGGGTATAGACAGAAAAAAGCAACAACTTGGAGACTTCAATATACTTTGAGGGGAAAAATGACTTGGATTGATTTATTGTCCACGATACTGAGCAGGTTTCTGTTAGCTCAGCTAGGCCTGGAGTAATAATGCTTTCTAATTAGGCTCACTATGGCACCAACCAAAGCTCTCTAGATTGAAGGGCTGGAAAACATTTTGTTGGACTGAAAGGAAGGAGGTCCTAGACTAATGAATAAGAATAGAGAATTAAAAAAATCTATGTATATAGTGATTTTAAAGATAAGTGTACTGTGTTTTTTTAAATATTAGTATCAAACAATTTTATGCCAAATTGGTTACAACTGAAATAAATTTTCAAACACAGCTTGAAGCAAAATTAATGACGTCCCACAGAAGTTACAGTGCATCTCCAATGCACTCTCCATGATCTGCTGAGCGTTTTAGAATTTCATTTCTAAAGGGACATAAAACTACCATCACTGCCAATCAAGTTTTACTCTGACTTCGATTTGACTGGATTTTCAATGAGAAAAATGGGCCAAATGGTAACAAGCCCCTGGAATTTTTCAAAACCAAAAGAAACACTTTGACAGATCCATGCTTACTGAATTCAATTTGCTGATGCTCACAGTACCTGAAGTTATGTCAGAAGAATTAACTGAAGATGCCATTTTTTACCCATCCACTTAAATCCTTGATAATAGGGGATGACAGGAGGGTGGAGTACCATCTGAATGCTTTCGAAAAGGATTTGATCTAGTCTTTCATTTCACTCCACATTTCTGCTGGAATCAAACTATACGTCCTAACCAGCTAAGGTCCTCGATGCAATAAAAGGCCTATAGCGCAGGAGTAGCCCCTGTGCCCAGAATGATAAAGGATATCTTACACCTTGTTGTAAGGGATACAGTAACGGGTTTATTAAATTAGTGCAAAAGACAGATATAACTCATTCATAACGTCATTTTCGTTTGCTCATGACTTATGGGGTCTTTCACACACAATTTACGAACACAATACATACGACCCTAAAAAAATGGCCTTTGACCTTTTATTCTGTATTTGTGTGTGACCCGAAAATGGCATAACTAGCAGGAAGAAGGGGAGTGTAGCAAGTGCCAACTTGAAAACTATGTCTCACACAAATTAGAGGGAGACTAGAGGGAGTAAGTCAAAGAAAACACATAATTGTTTAAAATAAAAGTTATTTTTCTTCTTTTTTTGTGGTGAAGGTTGGGCCTGCTACTGTACCAACAGTACATCACTTAAAAGTCTAAGCATGGTAAAAATTATACCATGTAATTTTTACACTGTTACTAAACAGGTTATGCTGTATTCCACTTGATAACAATGCAATAAAAACAGAACGGAAAACAAAATTTAAACCCAGAGTTCCATCACCGTGTGCCAGAATCAGGGTTTTGTTGTTGTTTTTTTCCCTCCCAACATTAGGAAATGGCATCAAATACAGTACTCCGTGACAACATTGCAAAATTACAACAGAAAACGTCACTCGCTTTCTTTCCAGAAGTTCAAGTTTGTAGTGTTGATGCCCTGCATATTCTAAGTAAACGCCGAAGAAGGAAACGGAGGAAACGAGAATGAAAAAACAGATGCAAAGTTAATTCAGGCAGCGAAGTCCATTTGTGGAGATAAGCAGAGTAGACCGAGGCAGCAGGGCAGCAGTGGAGTTTGTAAGGAGAGCAGGGTGGAGGGCTCAATAAGATCGTGCTTGGAGCAAAGTCAGGCTTACTTGTATGTAAACTGGAGACCTGGCAGACTGTATTCTTCAGAGGTTGGCCTTAATTAGCAAATCTAATATTTTTTACTGTTAGGATTTTTTTTTTGTGTGTGTGAATTTCTCTTCCGTGCTGTGACAGGAACACAGAGCGTTGACTTTCAACTTCCAGCAAAACTTACAGGCCTAAGAAACGAAAAAGAAAAAGAGAAACAGAAACATGACGTTAAGATCCGAAACGTAACAAAAAACACAGGATTACAAGTTATTGTTTTTTGTTAAATGCCTTACAATTATTTGCAATATGTAATATTTGCAATATGACTCTTGATTTAAACAGCTTGACAATTATACATTTGTGTTTTCTTAATGCCTATGAAAATGAAAGCATTTTTAACCAGATGGATGAAACAGAAAACACCCCAAATACTGTATAGACATCAAATCAACTGAACAGGAGGCACCACTTTCAACAAAGCGTTTTGGGAGTTTGCAACAAGCCACCATTCATTTGTTGAATCTGTTAACCTGGGATCCTTCAAAAAAGATTTTCTTAAACTGAAGTGCATAAATGCAGACTCAAGGACAGCATGACCTCACTGTATGTGCTTTTTGGAAAACGAGTAAGCAGCTATCTTATCTCAGTCTATCATGACCTAGGAGAACCAGGGTCAGTCTGGGCTTCAATCGAGGAGTCTTAAGGATGCATAAAAATTATCTGAAAATAAAGTAAATGTCTAAAAAAATTAAGAATATACAATGGTTAAATCAATCTGATTTTTCTTTCAGGACTGTTGTTCTCAGTTTTTCTCTTTTAACATATTCGAAGTCAATGGTTAACACGAAGTGGAAACAACATATTAAAACCTGCTAATTGGATGATGACATGTACTGCATTTTTTAATATTTTGAGTCTGCACATTTCTTTCAATCAGCAATAATGAGAATTTGTTTGGGAACAATCATAATTAGGTTGTGCCTCTGCATTAATATATTTGCTAATTATGGTTGAGAGTTTGGTTCCTGATATTGTAGTCAATGATTATGCAGTATTTTTATAAAAAGGAAGAATATGGGATCAATTAAATGCTGCAATTTGCTCATAAGGAAGTTGATCAGGAACTTCACATTTGTAAAAGTGTAATGATATCACTTGTACATCATTAATAAAGTTCATTATCACTGATTAGTAATGAAAAAGTGAATATTAACACATTCTAACAACTTCTCGTTTTAAATATGATTTGGCTTCAAACATTGTAAAGGGATAATTTAGATAAAAACAGCAAAAGAAAATTTCAATGGAAATGTAATGAATTAATGATAATTATAGATCAATTACTTACCTTCCATTACTTACCTTCAACCACTTTAAAAGTTGCTACATACAGTATAATGCAAATGTGTAGGTAAAATTACTTTTAAAACAATCTGTGCTAAAAAGCTCTCTCCTATCCGTGAATTTCAGATGACAGCACTTAAATACATTTTGTTGATTCACGTAATTGTATGCCATTTGTCCCTCTTCACAGTAAGCATTTTGTCAGCTGTAGGTAATATGAAGGATGTTATTAGCGCTAGAGTTAAGATGGAAATATAGTATTGTTGAGACTTATAATTATAAGCCACATGTTTCTTGTATTTTCTCACTAATACAACCCACAGACAGCTTGAATTCAGAGCTACATTCAGGCTTGGCTCTTGTTTCATGCACAGCAATCCCATGATGCTTTGAAGAGGCAACACTTTGCATCAACCGACAGAGCAGAAGCTACTCTGTCACTCCAACCAGCACATCCTGGAATACTCACAATCGCAACGAATGTAAATTCCTGCCTGGACTCTACATATAAATCTTCAATGAATATGAGCAATGTGCGGTTTTCTAATGAAGGCAATTAAGGAACATATCTTGTCTTTTTGGCAAGGCCATGTCGGCCCATATCTGTAGAGGGATGAAGGAAGATAAGGAAACTGTATGCAAGGAAGCTTTGCATGTATCCTGACCCTTTTGGTGATGTACCATTGGTGAAATGTGCATAATGCACAGTGCTCAACACAAAGACTTTTAAGGCCAACACTTGTACTGTACTTTGCCTAACCCACAAGTCATTTATTAAGCAGTACGATTAAGAAGCCAACAAGTGTAGTAACTAATGATTACAGTTTTTCACTTAAATCTGTCTGCTATGCCTGGTGAAGAAGTAGAAAAAGCATATTGAGAATAGCAGTCTGATGCATGTAATTGTCTGCCTTTAAAAAGTAACAGTTTTGTACAGTCATTTGCCACAGCAGTAAGAATGATCTGAGCTTGACAGACCCCCTGCAAATGTGACCCCCATGACCCCATCTGAAGAAAAAAAATAACAGTGACCCAAATTAAACATGTTTGTGTTTCACTGCAGGCAGCTCTAACTCCATTAAAATGCACTGAAATATTCATTTGCAAGAGGTCAAAGGCAGTTAATCTTCCAGTGATCATGTTTGGAATCTGTTTTTGGTTTACCATTCTATACGCACTCTTCTGCTCTGGCTTTTCAAATTAAATTATGAAGCCGTTTTGAAGAATGCAAACCGTAATTTTGGGAGACATTCTGAAATCATTTGAGAGCAAACTCGGAATCTAGGAACGATAGAGAGAGAGAAAACTTAGGTAGATGAATATTTAAAAGGTGGATGCATCGATTTTCCAGCCTCCTTTTTATGTAAAGTTAAGTGATTTTGAAGGAAGAGTTGAGCTAACCCCAAAAAGATATCAAAACCTCTTTAGAGAAAGGTATATTATAAACCTGACTAAAATGCTTTTTTTAGGTTATGCATGAGAGAGGGAATGCTTCTGAGCATTTCATGTCCTCAATCCATATATCAGGTGTATGATATGAAAATGGGGAGAAAAACTAATTGCCTTCCCTTTTAAAATCGATAAACTAAAGCAAACAGAGAGATAAAACCACAAGAACAACAGAATCTATAACACACACACAGGCCCTACTCAATGAGCCAATGAAGCCAGTAGCAGAATAGACTGATGCCTTTTTGTAAGGGCTGTGATAAATGTTGTTTGATCTAATTATGTTTACAATGATTTTGCAAAATAGATTCTGAAGCCTTACATCTGGACTTTGAACAAACACAATAACTCACTCTGTTTCCTTTTCCATTTTCCAGATCTGTGATTTTCAGTTTCTGCCACTGACAGAAGGTAAGCAATCTCTCCTTTTTATTCGTTGGAATGAAAAAGAAAGTTTGACAAGAATTATTTTTTCTCTTTCAAATTTATTGTGCCAGTGCTGCTCACTCTATATATTTTTTATCCAAGAGGAACTCAAATAGCCAGTCAGCATAATTTTGATACTTTATAATTAAAGTGAATGACTGCCAGAGACCTAGACTACTCAAGTCAAAATAACATCAGAAGAGTGAAAGAAAATGTATAGCAAACTACCAAGATTCTTATGAGAGGGTCATTCAAATATCAGACTCATGGATACAAATACAAATACAAATAAATACAAATACAGTGTTACATGAAAAACCAGTAAAGGTAGCGGAGTTTAGGAGTTTCAGAATGAGGCACATTGAGTAAGACAAGTCTATCGATTTCCCTTTTCAAACCAGCCAAGTCCTGTAACTGACTGAATTAGATTAAAAAATGCCTATCTTTACCGAAGAGGGAACTCAGTTTTTTGTACAGAAATACTGTTGAAAAAACATTTTTGTATGCTCTGATACTGACAGACATTTTAATGTAAGGGGTGGTTATGTTTTGCTAATATCTAATGCCCCCAATAAGTATTCCTGGGGTACTTGAAAGTTGTATGCTACATCTTGAGTACACATTCAGTTTCTGTTTTATTTAAATTGAGGAATCTAGTTTTTATCTTATCTTCTCAATGAAACCCGATTTACTTGCAAATGTTAAATAAAAATGTTAAAGTTTTATTTGTCTAGAAACGTTTCCACTTGCATCTTGTCGAATGTCCACTGCTACTGAAAAAGATCTGTGCTCTTAGGCCACAATCTCACATACCAAGTTTTGATTCTTTCAACATGTTTGTTTAGGGAATTATTTTCATTTTCCTTGAAATACTGTGTTTTCCAGTGTTTTATTTTCTTCAAGGAACGTCCTTTTCTTGTTTTCCATAATCATGGACACAGTTCTTGGAGTGCTGACTTCTTTTTTCACAGAACAACATGCAGTAGCAAGCATCCATCTCTGCAGACAAACTCTGCAAGTTCACAGCGCAACAGTTGTTAAGCCGTTTTCTGTTGCTAATGGATACTGCTTCCACAGATTTTCGCTTAAAAGGGATTTAGAGAATCACCCGCTAGTGGGCTTAATCCTGACCACTGCATTACCCCCACTTGTAAGATTAATCTTCCTTGAAGGAAATTAGTAACGTGCAGGTCTAAATAAAATAGGGACACAGCAGGTAATTGATTGTTTCAAAATAGAAGAGTTACGTACAGTAGTATCTACAGCATAACTACAGCAGTACAATTTGAGCTTGTTGGACATCTTGTCTTCTGCACAGAGATTCTCCTAGTGAAGGTTCCCAATTGGCAGAGAACTAAATTTCAGGATAGAGGCAAGGCTGGGGTCTAAACACCATCCTGTGACTTCTGGAGTGCTTGGAGGCTTGCAGTGATATCAGTGAGGGATGTACAGTAGTGCATTTCCAGTGAGTACTGACCCACCTGTACTGCACTGTGGAGGCTACAGTGTGTTAAAGAATAAATGACTGGCGGATAGGTGTGTCAGACGTGCTGCCCATCCCCATTCTCACTATATTGTTGCTGTGTGAGCTGAGGCTTTAAACAAAGCAACATCTGATTCTAATCCCCAAACTAGTGACAAAAATGGCTTTGTTAGGGCCAGAGGAGCTTTGAGAGACTGCTACTGTAGATCTGGATAAAATGTCAGCCTGTTCCTAGCAATGCCATCCTAGCACTGCTTCCATTGTCATCTTTGACACAAAATCCAATATAATTCTTCATTTCATGAAGAAATCCTAAAACATAATCCCAAACAAAGAGAAAACACAAAAATCTCGGGGGGATTTGCATACATTTGCATTCCTTTGCCCCGAAACACCTTCACAAATTCAAACAAGATTTAATTTATTCCCACTTGTAAGAATTATCATTGTGAATTGCCTTTTTTCCTACTCCGGCAGGTTTAATTTACTGAGAAATTGAAAAAAAAGGCAAGGTGCTCTTTATCTTCAAGAAGTGCAGCTCATAAACCATTTGGATTCTGCATATATATTACCAGCATTCCTTTTATCTAATTTGTACTTAGGTTGGTAATGTATACCGCTCAGATTTATACACTTGGTAAACCTTAATTACAATAAACCTTTTTTTCCCTGAATTCTTATGAGACTTTCAATAGCTCATTTGTAGTACTAAGTTCATCAGAAGGAAGTATAACCCTCTTGATAATGGAAAAAGACTGTCTGGAGCCCCTGTTTTGGTGCATTGCAATATACAGTAAAACAGCATTTGCCCTCAGAGTCCCTTAAATGCCCTGTGTCATTAAATACATACTGTAAAATAAGCAACATCCTTCTTTGAGTTTCCTAGGCTCGTGTTCTGCAGTGTAAAAATAATGCTTCTACATTTTACTGAGGCACAATACGGGAGCTTGCACAAAGATATAAGTAATTAATCCTGTGGCTCTGACTGTGGACTGTCTTGCACAACAAGAGAGACCAGGTATCCAGGGTGAAACTAAAATGCTGTGATGAAGGTGGATTGTGACCATGTACAGTACAGTACATGGTATTGATATCAATGAATCATGACTGACTGGTGTGTCTGCTGTGATATGAATCAGCATGCTAACAGCAGAAGACAGAGCAAGCCCTGTCTCTATATCATCTTGGTCATTATCAACACAGCCCTATTTTAGGCATTAAAAGGAGGTTTTGCGCATGTGTTAACTTCATTGTGTTTCATCTAATACATTAATATGAGTTACAGAAGTCTTTAATTATCTAATTAAATGGTCTTTACAATTTTAATTAATCACAATACAAGGAAAAAGTTTATATACAGTATAGTGCACACACAATTGTTATCTCATTCTAACTTAGTTTAAAGTAAGATAGTATAGGATTAAAAGATTATTTAAAAGTTTTAAAGGTAACAAATGGGAAACAACTAAAATTTACGTTGAAGAAGAAGGCAAGCTGTAATTAGGGTAGACTGATTTCCTGATTGACTGTAAATCTCAGTGGTTCCTAGTGGCTCAGTATAGAATGGAATGATGGGTAAATGTTAGTAAAATCAATGGAACAGTGGAAAATGGCTTTTCAAAAAGGATGTTCTGCCTTTAGAATGGGTGTGCATAATAAAAAAAATGCATTAAACCGTTATGTGTATGTGTGGGAGTTTTTCATCTCTATGGGAAACTGTAATATGTACCAGTACATGTGATTATCTAATTACACTGTAACTGATACCTTCAGACTCGTAATTGGCTTGAAATTTATGCAGCTGTGTTTTTCTCTTTCCAACTATGGTCTATAAAAATGGCAGTGGGCATTCACATGAATTGATACAACTAAAGCAAAAAACCCCAGCTGTACTGTGGTGAGTAAGACAGAGATGTATACTGTTATATATCTTTACTAAAATCCTTGAAATTCTAATGCCCTTACTGTTTGTACCACAGTATGTGGAAAACCTTGCTCTGCTGTAATCTCTCAGAGTCATACTCAAGAGCACAAACTGTACAAGATATACAGTACACCTCTACAGCTTAATATAATTGTATTTGGTTAGATTCAGTTATAATTTTCTGACACATTGCCTTAATTTCTGTGTTATTCTAATAAGCAGATCTGGAGTTTTGAAGAAAAGTTGTAAAAATGTTTTTGTAACCTTTCACTTCTCTGTTAAGTCATCAAATTCAGAGGCTGAAATAGTTTTATTGCAGGGAATTATCATTTTTAATGGGAGTATGGACTGGCTCAAGGTGGTACTGGGTTTCTTTTTTACAGTTGCTTCTTTCTGTCTCTCACTATGCTTGCTGAGTGGAAGACAGGTTTGCAATTTACCTCAGAATGAATAAATCAATTCCTCTTAAAAGTCAAAACAGATGAACTCAGTCCAGCATTAAGTCTCTAATTAACCCTGTGCTTCATCTGGTGTACAAACTTTAGCTGGCATTCAAAGTGTCACTACAGTGTGACTAAATATTAACAGACCTTGAATAAATCAGGTTGAACTATTCTAACAGGATAAAAGACATATTACAAAGACTAAAGACTTGTGAATAAAATCTGTTTGCTTTACTTTTCATAAAAGAAAATGACTTAGAAGTACTTCGCAGATCATTATGTTACTAATAGCAAACATTTAACAATCATCTATGTTGGGTTTGCTTTTCATTTTCAGCAGTGTGTTCTGCATTAAAGAAGTCAGACTATACTTTACAAGCAATGAAACATAACAGTGCCTCAGATTTCACAAACATCTTGTTCTGGTGATGCTCCTTTACATCCAAGTGAAGTGCTGTGTGGTTTAGATTACAATACAGTGTAATACGTATCATGGAGTTCAGCTACAGACAGTGAGTAATTTTTTATTCTTGTATAGTATAATCTTCAAACTTCTATTTTAGTCTGTCACGGAAAACAAACACACAATTGAAACAGCAATCTCATATTTACAGTAATAATCCATTGAGCACGTACAGTACATAAGGTTTACATTTCATAAAGTGCGTTTATGGATTGAGCAGAAATTTTCCTTGGGATAACAAAATTCTGAATAGTAGTCAAGTGTATTTTTGGAAATGCCAGGTGCGCACTATTTGAGTTTAGATACAACTGACAAAATTATGCGCAAGGGGAACTACAAAACCCAGCAAGGAAATGTGTTTCAGGAAATGTATTCTGAAGTTTAGATTTACCACATGGGACCATGCGAGAAATTACAAAAAAAAATAATCCCACATATCGGCACTGACTGTCGCACTTTGTCTGCAATACAACAATCTTGAATGAAGATCATTAATAAATGAAGCCGTTTAGGAGTAACACTGGCACTCAGAGGACTTCTTCTGTGGACCAGGTAATTTATGAAGTGGCAATAGAGAGACCAGTGGAGTTTTGCCGCTGGTTGCAGATTTACAGACCCGAAGGAAGATAATGCATGAGGAGATGTCATGGAGAGTACAGTGTTGACCGTTGCTGTATCGAAACCAGCTGGTGGAGCAGTGGAAGGCTGACAGTCTCACCAGGAATGTAAGCACACCTTTAAGGCATTTTGAGGGTAATTTTACTACTCAGTGACACATTATTACTGTCGTTGTTGAACCAATAAGTGGCACTTTTCTCTCTAAACCACAATTTCTAAACCTATGACATAGTGGCACAGCTGTTCCCACTGTTGCCTCACAGAACTTGGATCCCGGGTTTGAGATAGTTTCCAGATAGAGGGAACCTGCTGTGGACAGTTTGCACAATCGCCCCATATTCCTATGGGTTTTCATTTTCAAAGCAGTGTGTCATTTTTCATACTGAGAATTACTTTGATTTGGACAGCTACAAAACAACACGAGGTGATATTATTTTACAATAGCACTCTTCCTACTTTCCAACAACAGAAGCAGAAAAAAGCCCCAAGACAATGAAAATCAGGACATGCATGATTCAGGATTTTGAGTCCGAGGACTGAATTCTTTATGATTTCTTTATGCAAGAAACTGAGGCACAATGATGAGACACTATTCTTACAGACGACCAAAATGAGTAGAAAGTCATCAAAATCTTTCTAAGATTCTTGGCACGTAATTATTTACCCTTTTTACTGTTGACAAGTGTCTGTTTCAATGCCAAGTGAAAACTAGCATTCTGTTACATACTGTGGTAGTTTATTGTATAGCAGACAATGTGAATTATTATAACCAGTAACAGATACAGAGCTGTTGGCATCACCGTCTGACAAATACAAAATATACCAAAAACCCGAGTGATAGGAGGGTGACACTGCCACAGCAGCTGCCTGTTATCTTTAAAAATAAACAAAGCAAGAAAGAGAAACACTTGATACACTTGATATGAATGGAAGACGGCGGAGATGAACAGCCTCACAAACACAGACAAGGACGTGCATTTCGAGAGGGAACGGCCCCTCATCTCTCACGCCTCTGGCTTCTCGGTGGCAGCGTGGGCGCGCGCCCGCTCAGCCCTGCCATGCGTGCTTCCCCCTTTCCCCCACTTTCCCATCTACAGGCCTGAGGTCAGCCTCCCAATAAGGGAATTTAAATCAGATCTGCCGGCAGCCTTTCCAGCAGCACTCAGCTCTGCCCTGACAGAACTCATTTCCTTCTGAGACCTGCAATGCTCCTTGTGGTAAAAAGACCTTTTGTGGCCCTCCTTTTCTGCTCAAGATTGACTCTCAGCACAGCGAGATGAAAAGGATTGCAAGAAAGGATTGTCTCAGGCTCTCTCGTTGCCTGCCTGCCGTGATGAGCCTGGTTGATCTTGCAAAGAGGATAAAGGATCTGGGCTTTGTAGCTAAAAGCACTCCTCCTTTTTGAATTAAAAAAAAACGGGATGTAAGTTGCTCCTGCATTCTGCGTTTAATCAGTCTTTGCAATTCATTACCACCATGACCTTAGGATGTATAGCGTAGGTCTGGTAATTCAAGCTTTTGATCTGCAAAGCTGCTTTAAAAAGAGCAGAGAATTAGTTGCATTTACACATAGATTGATTTAAGGTAGGTGGTTAAGGTGAAAGACTTATTACTAGGAGGTGCCCATTTCAAGTGCATGATTCTGCTCACTCACTGTGTGTTATTCTGAGAAAGATACTCTGTAGCAGCTGTTCATGCTTTTGTACAGCGGGTCACTTTGGGCCCTGGTTTGTGTGGTCATTTTGGATAAAAGTTTGATAATTATTATTATATGAACAGTTTTTGCAAGGTCTTTGGAACAATAGTGCCTCATAAAACCAACAGCACCTAATAAAACCAGGAACACAAAATCTCACCTAAGCTGTTCCATCAGTATTATTTAAAGGTTTTAAAGAAAATGTATGAAAATCTCTTAATAAAACAATTTAATCCTTACATTGCCACCTTATCACATATCTGCGTTCTGTGCTCTTATCTCAAAAAACCACACAACATATATAAAATATCATCCACAGCTGATAAAAAGCAAATTAAAATCACTTCATAACAGCTGTTAAAAAATGGTTAAGAGCTAAGTAAAGAAGCTTGTGCAGTGTTTCAGCTGCTGCTTATAGTCTCTTTTTCTTGGTTCAGCAGGGTAATCTCTTGTGCTGAAACATCTCAAATGATATGAAGTGATTTAGCCTATTTCTACAAATTCTGCCACATCCATCAATAAATACTATCTACATGCAGAGACAAGGAATTGGGTGTATGCCATGATCTCTCAATTACTATTCTGTAACCATGATCTACAGCCACTGTGAACCATATGATTAACTACAGTGCAAGGTAACACTTAGTAATCCAATTTTATTACTTGTTAACTAGTGACCTTACTAAAATGAGGGTAAATTGAACAAGATGATCTACAGTACACTGTTCTCAAGGAATCACAAAACCGGAAGTAGATCTAAAAATAGTGATGGGAATCTGAACTGTGTTTCCAAGGCAGTTCTTTAGCCTCAATGGGAAACTTCACAAACTACAAAAAAGACACGTTTTCACCTGTGTAGCAGAGGTAGATATTTATAAAAGCATATTTGTCATAAAAAATGTCTCATAATACTTATCTGATTGATAGTAAAACATATTTTATGAAGTTGTCTGGTCATTTACAGTATGGTATGGTATGAGCACAGAGCAACGTATATTTTCTAAAAAAAAAAAGTTAAGAATACGGTTAATTTAAAATCCACATCCTGACCAAAGTCGGAATTTGGCTTTTGTAACTGACACCCAAGGAATATCACTTTGGTTCATGGGTTCTGAAAATCTACTCACAATCTGGATACAGGGGGTTTGCAGTAATGCCATCTGTGAGACAATGTAGCACAAACATCAAAGTTTAAAAGTTAAATGTAAAAAAAGCAAATCATGTCAATCAGTTAGAGACCTCACTATTTCTGGCTTTTCCCATAACTTGTGCTGGTACAGAAAAGCTATGAGGTTTCCAGCTCAGATAAAGGTGAGTGTCCCTCAGTAAATCACTTAACACGTGTTGTGTGATACTTTGGCCTGAAAGACCCAGAAAAAAAGTCTTCCACTGGAGCAATGATGGCTTCCGGCAACCACATGACTTTCACACGACTGATTTTGACATCTTAATGTCTGCCTGCAAGCATGTAAAAATAAGGAATGAAAACTCACAGAACAAGGCGAAGAAGGAAAAGCAGAGGACTAGGGCCACACTGATGTGCAGGGTGCCAGCGCTGCTGCAGTCCATCTTGTTCTTCTTGCAGGTACACACTTGCACTTTGATTTCTGTGCTGTTGAACAGGGGCGGCTTGCCGGAGTCTGTCACGATGAGGGGCAAGTTGTAGTTGGCTCTTTTCAGGTTGTGCAGGAGGCTGACCTGAGAGTGGGTACCTGGGGGTAAGAGCAGACCGATTAAAAGAGAGTACTGTAGCCTGTGTTTGTTTTCATCTCATGGGAGACTGTCATGAAGGACCCACTTGTCTTCGGAAAAAGCACGCACCAATCACTTCAGAGACACCACTTCATATCTTTAACCTTATAAACTTCTTCAGCACCATGACAAGACCATAGGGATCATTTCTCTGTTGTTAGAGGTTCTACATTTATCCTTCTGTTCTTAAAGTGACTTCAAAAGGTATTCTGGAAATAAAGCCAAAAACTTTATAATGCAAAATCGGCTAGTGCCTTATTAAAAAATCTGGCATCTCCAACCATTTTCAGAACATGTAAACAACAATTAGTACACTATTTTCTGTGCTGCATAGCTGGTCAGATATAATAGGTTCTGTCCTAAGAAAGTCAAAGACATTTCTTGTGAAATAGACAGAGAAGGAAAGGACATTGTTAAGAACGTGTGCATTATTTATTTTGTTTCAGAAATAAATCTGTTTCTACAATGTTTCCGAAACTGTGTATTGTAATACATTATGCACGTGAATATGGATGTACTGTAGTGCAAGTCGGATATTAAACAAATCATTAATGATTCACTATTGACTCTACGTATCCCCTTGCATCATCTCAAAAGTACAAAGTCAATGTGATTGCAGTAGAGTAGAAAAAATATTTGAAAATCACAGAAATTCACAGCAACTGATGCAGGGCCAGCTAGAGATATTGCATGTGCAAATAGTTTTAGAATGCACAGCACTATGCTGCAAAACTTCGTAACAAAAGCATATTAATATAGCTGTTGTGAAAATCTTCATTTGGTGATTTTCTCCAAATTTTCCAATTTGTTGTATAATACCTTTGTCTTTCATATTCTCATGATGTGTGATTAGCAAAGCGGGTATTGCAAACTATAGTGTGCATGTTGATCTCTCCGGGTATGGCACTAAGTCCATTTCAGAGTTGTGTGAGTTTGGTCACAGTCTGATGAAATCTGGTAATAGAATGTTTTACTGCCTGTCCCCATGGCCCTACAGTTCCAAAATACTTCAGCAAAGCTGGTTCATTTCATGTTAAAGACAGAAGAGAAATGATTTTTTTTTAAACAGTCCCATGATGCTCTTATTACATGGAAATGATGCAAGCAAAGAGCACTGGAATGAGTTTAAAAGCATAGGATTAGACCATATAAAGATAACAGGAATTAATATAGCCCAATTCAGGACAAGCAATTTAAGGCACTTAATAAGACAGGGACAAAACAGCTTTTTAATAGCACCCAGTAAAGCAGCTAGGACAAATCCTTTTAAAGCATATGTAAAAAATTATACTGTGGGGAATTAAGATGGAACACACACAGTATTATTGGTTCCAATACTAATAGGATGTTTTTAAGACCTTTCAGTATATAATGTAAAAAACAAACTCCATAAGTCAGACAGAGAAGAAGTTTGCCCTACGAGAATTGTCTGGATGAGAATTTCATATGAAGTGGGTCGGATTATGAATCATGTTCTATAAAGGGTGAATGAGGGGAGTCTGACCGTGCTGTGTAGAAGATTCACCCTGTTTACAACTAGAAGCTGTACTTGTAAAAGCACATTCAAAAGCTGTCCTTGTAAAATATACAGTGTATTGAAGTGACAGACAAACTAATAGCTACTATTTTGTTGAACCACAATCCTTAAAAGATGCTTTATTTCAGATGCTTAAATCTCTAAATCTCTGCTTTTCCCAGGAGAGGGCCCTAAAGAGTGTAACTTTATGCCTTCAAATCTGCAAAGATGCCTTTCTGAAGAGTCCCCAATATGAATTGTAAAGCAGTCTGAACAGATGTGCTCTAGAAGTGTTAAGACTACACAAACACGGAGGCTCTTTTAAATTGCATCCATTTCTGACTGGATTTGAACCACTGTTATACCCACCATTTTAATCAAATCAATCTGTAAATTGTGGAATTAATTTTAATGCTCATATATTCCTCTTGATCCAATATGTAGTTCCGGGGGGGGGCAGCAGTCTGATATCCCAGATCAAGTTTAAAATAATTTTTAAAAAGTCAAATTCAGTCCTGATCTATGCATTACTATTATTCTCTTAATTTCTTGTTGTGCAGGTCAGCGCAAGCAGCTTGCAAGCTATGATGATCATGAAATATTACTGATCCTGCGACGAGTGTGGGCCTGTGGGCTTGAGATGGACTGGGAAACAATGCAGTGTGCTGTCTCACCTTTGCAGTACAGTATGTGTCCTTCAAGGCTGCTGCGACCCTCACTACAGATATCCCTATTCTTACAAAGTACAAGACACGAACTACTGGAACGATTTCACAAAGTAAACAAAATGTGGAGGGCAAGAACACGGTGAGCTCTCTTTGGTGTTCTCGCTTTATTTCTTACTTCTGACATCTTTGGTCCTCAAAGCGCTGGACTCCTTGCAAAATATTCTTCCTCCAACTGGTTCAGACAAAAGCCATCATCTCCCAGGGACTGGATATCGGTGTTGCATTTCTTCATGTTTGCCTTTACCACATCTTTCAAATGGTTCTTCTGGCCTCCTTTGGTGCAATTGCCTTGGTTAAGTTGGGAGAAGAGAACCTTCTTTGGGAGCCTTAGTCTGACACCTGGAGGACATGACCAACCCAGCAGAGCTACTGGTGGATGATAACAGTTTTAATGCGTGTTCCTGCTTGGGAGAGAGCACCTGTCCTCATATTTGATGTGTAAAATCTTCTGCAAGCAGTGCTGACGATATGCCTCCAGTCCTCTCTAAAGCATCTCCTGTATGAGCCCAGCAACATACAGTCAAACAGGAATGATGCTGCACAGTAGACCTGAATCATGTGTTAGTTCATGTTTTTATGCCTTGCCATATTGTGTTACATTACACTTTCCAACATTTCACACCAATTTCACCAAGTGAAACTTTCCCACTTTACTACATTTCACTTTGCAAGACCAACCACATGATTTGTAATCCTTGGTAACTTTTCTAGCCCCAGAAAAGAGATTTCTAGCTTGTGGACAGAGAATGAATTGGCTTCATTACTCTGTTCTCCTCCCCACTGATAGCTGGTGTGTGGTGAGCCGACTGGTGCACTTTAGCTGCCATCACATCCTCCAGGGAGGGGCTACACCTTGGTGGTGGTGGAGGGGAGTCCAGTATTCCAAGTCCTTAGGGAATCTTGTAAGGCGCTTTGAGTGGAGTGTACAGAAAAGTGCCATGCAAGTGTAAGGAACTATTATTATTAGTGGATGTACAGTACACCTCTGACACACCCAGATACATGTGGCGTATTGATATTTTGCTTGACGTATTTGTTAATTGCATAAGTGACCGTCGCGGTTCCGCTTGTCCTCCACCACCTGGGGCGTGAACCCAGGTCTCCAGCGTGACGCAACAGGGAACCAGCCGCATGAGCTAAAGGAGACCTCCCTCGGCCCAGGCGGCTGAGGCGCCTGCTACGCACAGGGAGGGCGATGATGTCACCGTGTCCGAACTAGCTCCGCTACACATATACCATGCACTGCATGGCAGTTGGAGGGACCAGACTGAAATAACAAGAGCTGCTACAAACAGCGCCAGATGAGGACTAAAAGAATGGAAAGTGGGCATGACTCACTGTTGACTTTGGTGACTTTCCATGTCTTTTCCAGCCCAGGCTGCTTGCCCAGTTCGATCTTGAAGGGAGCAGCGTTGGGGCTAATGTCCTTGTCCCTGCCGCCCACGATGACCACGTTCAGGTCCTTGGAGTCTTCGCAGACCCGAGCCACGTCGGGGAACACGGACGGGGGGTTGTCGTTGTCGTCCTCCAGGGTGATAACCAGTGTGCCTGTGCCAGTGGCAGGTGGATTGCCTGTGGGTGGGAGGGGGGAGACACAGATGCAGCTCTCATTAGAGAAACTCAGGTGCCCATTTGGCGACATTTCCTCCTACACTAGACACTGCAGAGATCCTGCCATACAAAAATAATGGCCTGGTTGCACAAGAGGTGATGCCTGCCTTCAATGCTATGACAGCTCTCTCTATTTGAGTGGATTATCTTGTGTAGCCCCTTGCTCTTCAAGCCCTGTCTATTGTTTTTTTTTAAAAACACTGGTTAGCTTCAGAGGGATAATCGACTCTATTGTTGTTGTTTCCCTGTCGACACTATAAGATGCAACTGTCTAGATGAATGTTTCTGATTATCTTAATTGACCAGATGTGGTTTATATCAATCACTCATTTTTAACTTGTGCAACCTGTGTTAAACTCTCGTGCGTTCAGAATGTCTTTTTTTTCCTAATTCTGTTACTTTGTTTTGTAGACACTGCCAAAGAATGTCATTTACAGCTGCATCAGTGCACATTTGTTCCGTATCAGTGACTAATTCACTGAAGATGAAACATACAATAATAGCATGATGGACCTCAAATCACTTTTTCTAGTACCAGTATTCTTTTTCAATGATTCTTTTAAAATTACCTTTTTATATTTAATGCCCTCAAAGTATATACTGTTTTGTTTTGTCTTGCACAGCATTCTGGAATGCATGAAAGACATGTCCTTAAGAAACAGAATTAATTAACATTTGCACTAGCAAAATGAATTAATGTAAAGTCATTATGAAACCAACACAATTAACTGCTTGTTGTAAGTACAATAAAGCTGTGCAGAATGTGAATGATGTGGTCCTGGTATATAGTTCATCAGCAAAATCTGTTGACAGCTCCTTCTAGTGAAGATCCCTGTGAAGTGCAAGCTTTGAAGTCAAGCGAGCATGGGCTTTTTCAGATTAGAAATAGAAATTGATTTTTGCTGGCAGTTGTGTAGATGGATGACTGTGAAAGATAGGTCATGGATCGAATGCAAGTCCCAATGCAAGGTACAATCCGATGCCTCTGAGGCACCTGAACTGGAAAACGGAGACACAGCAACTGTCTGCACAAAAGGAATATGCTTTTGTCTGGGAAAATCTCTAAAATTCTATTTAAATTATGTGAAAGCAAGTTTAATATCCAAAATGTCCATATCCTTTTGTACTTCACATCTCAGGTTAAACTGCTTTTTTCCCAGCTAGAACATATATTTCATTCATAAAGCTCAATTCCAATTCAAAAGTACACTCACTGCACTTGTGCAGCTGTATCAGAGGGTGGAAGCAAAGATGCCTAGTCAAATATTGGAATATACGTAGCACCATTCCTTGATTATTCATGATCAAACTACAAGTAGCAAGTGTCACATGCACGTAGTGTACATTTTCTTAAACCTAAAGCTAAAACCAAATTCTCTTTACAGGAGTGGTGTTTAGAAGTAAATGCTTTTTGAAGCTGATCTAACCTGGCTAGTTTTGACCATGGTTCTAAAAAGACCTGAAAGGGAGTGGCTATGGATATTTCACATCACACAAAGCCCCCACCACCCAGAATTCATTCATTCTAGACAGTCTGCAGCTGCTCACCCAATTTCACCGTATTTCAGAGATTGATGAATTTATTTAATTTTTTAAGAGTGAAAGAAAAATTAAATCTCCAATAGTTACAAAAAAATAAAAAAGGATCTCCCTAGTACCATCATAAACTGTGAATAGTTTTTATAATGCAAATACAGTACGTTGATACCAAAAACCATTATATCTCTATGCAATGTTACATCTTAGTAAAACAGTCCATGAGCATTCTTTTAAATTACTAATGGTCCACTGCCTTTGAAAGTTATAAGACATGAGCATTAATTCGTGTCTCTAATGTGTTAACAATATTGGGCAAATATTAAATTAAGACAGACTGAGCACTTACAGTGATGCTCCATTTCAAATTTTAAGAAACAGAGATGTTTCAGAGATCCTGGGTCTTTCATGTAACAGAAAGTAAAAAAACTAGATGTCTAACAGAATGAAAGTTGGGACAATAATAGAATTTAGGCCTCCATCTTAACTGACTTCAGTTTCCCAGAAATATATTTTGAAATCTTTAAAGATGCGTAGGTGAGATGATTTGTGCTGACTGCACACAAGACATAAACCATCATACTTCACATCTTAACAGCCTTTTCAGTTTTCTGGATTTAAACCTGGGCAGTTGCCATTGTCCATTTGCAATCAATAACTATCAGTGAGAGGCATTGAACAGAAGTAAAAAATTAAAACTCTTCAAGAAGTTATTGTAATTTAAATGAACTTGTTAGGAACACCTATACCTGGAACAGTTAACGACCACAGTCAGGATCACAATTTACTGTCTAAAAAGCCAAGCTTTTATATTTGCTTTAGACTAATATTTAGAAAGCTGTGTGAATGTGTTAATTTTCTGAAAAAACACAATTTTCTGATTTTGTTTTGCTGCTGTACAACATCTGTCTGCGGAGTGAACGGATACTGTAATTTCTCCCCCATCACATGGAGCTCTGCAGATATTGTACTGCTGCTACAATCTCCATATCATTAGCTACAGTATAATAATCAGCCTGGAATCCATTACTAGTGCAATTCTGACTTTGTAACTCACAGACAACTCTAATAAATACAGACATTCTACATATTATGTAGGCATAGCTCAGAATTTATCATCAAAGGATCTGAATGAAAAGAATATGAATCAAAATAATTCATGTCATACGCAGGAGGTAGGTAGAATTATGATGTGATTGTCTAAGGCTTTATAAAGAATAAAACAAAAACTACAAAAATATATTAATTGTACTGTACGTTTAGATACACTTAGATTACTAGCTTGCTATTTATCATATTTTTATGACTGAATACTTTTTAGTCTAGAGCACCCGAGGATGAAGATGGAGCCTCCTGCTTCAGTTCAGAAAACTATGACAGCCCTGAAATAAGAACATCACAACGAGCTTCTTCCAAAGATCAGGTGTCACTGAGCCTGCAAAGAAAAGCTGGAGAACTCTTCTTTGCCTGCAAAGTGGTTAACACATGCACTAATGTGACTCAACCGAAGGAAAGACCCGCTCATCTGTGACAAAATCTGGACTAGGCAGCAATTCAAAAACTGATATGCTATGCCTCACTGCTTTAAGACACTATTCACTGCTCACTGAGGAAGTGCCAAATGTTTAAGTATCTTTTTCTACAACAATTTATAATTCTTCTCAAGCTAATCATTCCAAAAAGAGGATGTATTCAGTGCTTCCCTTTTATACAGTACACAGTACCAGTATTGCCAAGGACAATAAATTGAGTTGTTTCAGTACACTGTATTGGAAATTCACCAAAACCTTATAAGATTTTTTATTTCATTTTTTATCTTACTCAATAAAGTAAGCACTATTTCTTCCAATGGACATAATAATGAAACCAATTTCCAATGTGCCTCTCTGGGGAAACAGTTTCGCTTTCAAAAGGAAACGATTCAGTTTCCTACAGATAACCAAGGTAACTGCTAAATCAACAATACTGGCCATCGATGTCCATAATTCCACCTAGGCACTCTCAGTTTTATATTCACAGGTACTGTATAGCTGTTAATCTCGGAGATATGCACACATCTGTGCCAGTTGGAGGTTATTATAATAGATGTAAAGGGTAACATGATGAGATGTATAAAAAACAACTGTGATCTCTTATTTAGTTTCTTAATTGAATTTTCAGTCTGGTTCAAACCCATTCCCTGGCCCATCAGTTATAATCACATATGGTTACTGACTCTAAGAGATGATAGCACTTACAGGAATTTGAAACATGGTTATAAAAGCCATCCTTTCAAGCATTTAATTAAACGGCACTCTTTTAATTTTAAATGTATTATTCCCTTGCCCATTGATGATATCATTGTCATTCTTTTATCTCCTAATATCTTTGGCTCCCCTGATGAGCACCCCCATACAGCCTGTCAGAATTAAACAGTGGGTGAATTATGATATCTGCTCATTTATTTGCAGTGGAGAATGCTTTTATTTGCTGTGTTTTCTGCTAATGACCCGATAGAATACTTTGTATTACTCTGAAATTAAACTGTTATTGTATGCAGTTGCTATTAGAACAATCAAAAACTAAGGATTAAAGAAACAAGATCATCATGGAATTGCTGTGCTGGATGTAAGAGTTAATTAAGAACAGGAATGAGAAATTATAGTAGCAGAGTCAAGATATCTCCTTTTTCATTTTCCCTCCATTTTAATTTTGGATTCCCACTGGGATATTAAATTGCAGAGCAATTCGTATAGCCATGGGTCAATTTATTGTCTCTTATAATCATGGGAGGTGAAAATCACAGTCTGACTTGATGAAAACCCCTTTGTGGGAAGTGGAAAAAGAAAAGAAAATACAAATTCATACTGTACATAAAGTACAGATATTTCTATATAATATATAAATAAACCTGTCTCAACATTGTCTGCAGTAATCAAATCAGTCTCACAAACGGTGGCTGGAGACTCTTCTAAAGTAAGTGCGCTTGTTAAGATTAAAACCAAAAACAAAACAAGAAACAGTGAGAATATTTTAATTGCAATCCAGGGTTATATTACAGCCTAGACCTGGCAAACCTGTTGACACTATCTGTGTTGCAGGGGGCTGGTTCTTTAGGTAAGAAAGCCTGTCTCCAGAACCGGGGCTGATTTGCAGTTAATCTATTACAGTAACTCGTTTCCATTTGACTGACTTTGAGAATACTAGGACATCACAGCTGAAAAGCTACAACATTTCTTTGTCAAGACCTTGTGGAATCCATTTTTCTGACTGAATCAAAAACATATCAATGGCCTGAAATGGGCCAGGGTCACCATGTGACTAATTTATTATGCTTTCCCAAACCGTTCAGTTAGAAGTGTTAAGCCTGCCTGAAACTTGACTGTTACTGCAGTAAATGCAGGATACTATGCTTAAAACAATTAGGGCAGGATAAAATAAACATATTAGTACCTGTATTGCCTAACTCGGAATCGGAAGTGAAACACAACCTATAGTGCTACGAGCTAACATTCATCCAGTACATTCTTTGGAAAAAATAAAATTACAGTTAAAATTACAGTGTAACAATAAAGCATAAGTAAGTGCTTAATAGACCATGAACACATACAGTAGCATATTAACACCTGTCAATAGACTACTTACAAATATCTATGAATGTTACTTTTATCAACACATTTGAATATATTCAAAACACAATCTGTAAATTGTTTTAACTGCATTACAGTCAGAGAAGAGATGATCAAATAATAAAGCTGAGGGTTTGTCCACATTTCACTCAAAGGTACTTGTATATATACACTTTATGTGTAACAGACTATAAGAGGATAACTTGAATAGGTAACCACATTTAAGGCTAATCTATTAGTATTTAATAAACTATGAATTTGTTATTTCTTCAGGATTAATAGGGGGCTTATTTTTTAACCTTATTAAAAGTGTTATCTGAAATAAAGCAGATGTCTGACTGTAGAGTTTGAAAATATTTCACATTTACTAATAATCTGCCTATATTTAGGAACATAAATTAAATGCCATTAAGAGAACAATGCAGAAAATATAGCACTGCGATTTTCCTCAATTTTGTGTTTCTATAAAGTCTGATGACTACTGAAAATACATGCAAATTACTCCCATTTTCCCATCCAATAATAAGCAGAGCCCCAAACTGTAATGCTGTATTTCATGTTCTGCTGCCTCATAAGAATTAAAGTAGCTATTTTGACCTAAGCTGAAATCAGTTATCTTCTAACTAGAATTTCAGCAAATGTTAATTTTAACGTTAATTTTTGTAATGTTACAATAATTCTACTCATTACAGCAATATGAACGTGCTAAGCCACAAGCTGCGAGAAACATTTTTGCTACTCTAGTACATAAAGGCTTTGCCAAAAATCATCATTTACGTAATGAAATACTATTATGTGCGTAATTATAATTATATTTATTCATATTCACTTCTTATTCAGTTTGGCATATAATCATTTTTGGTGAGTTTTGCAAAATGTGAGAATATACTCAGAAATGTCAAATTTATAATGATCGTTTTAGTGTTCATCTCATTTTCAGTATTGTAGCTGTTCTCTTTTTCAGCTAGTTTGACTCTTTTGAAGGTCATAGAGCAAGAAAGGGGAATGCCATTTTTTGGGGAGCTTCATCAATAATTTATTAAATTCACTATAGTTTGCAGAGAATTAACTAAGATCCTGCAGGTCACTTTCTTAAACCCTCATCAGAAAAGCATCCTTTATAAAGTGTTCAGATATCCTTATTCAGAGTAAATAAAATGTGTACATGTTTTTATGTACACAGTACATACTGTACTTATGGCATGTGCAGAAATTTGAAAATTACATTCGTAAAGTATTCTACACAGGTATTTTTGCAACATTTCTTGCAAAAGTACAGAAAATTTATGATCACATTTCATACAGTACTGAATGCGTTAGAAAAAGCTAAGCTTAATTCAGCCTTAGCTCACCTTGTTAGAAAACCTTCCTTTCTTAGAAAAAAAATATTTTAGCTGCATTCTTCGTGAATGTGAACAGACGTCTTCAGAAAGAATGGCTTCTGTTACAGATTAAGTTCAAACACAACTCATGTGAGGTGGCGGGTGGATATCACTGCATGCTTGTTCTGAAATGAGTGGTTTTTTTCCCTTTTCTGGGTTCACAAGTATAATTTATTAGAAATGAAAAAGGTTTAGAACTCTTAAGATGTGCAGTAAAAAAACCCAACAATCCTCTTAGCAACAAATTCCAGCCACAGCCACTCTGATCTTTAGCTTAAGAATTAATAAAGAAAGCCTGAAAAAGAGAACTGGTGTCCTGTAATTCTCATTACACCATGTCAAAACCCTTCATTATTAGTTTCTCTAATCCAGTGAAAGACGTATTTCTACATATATTCTGATTTGTTCATTTCTGATTAAAAGAGAGGTGTCAATCCTAATTTGCATGCTGTCGGAGAATAGTGAAAAATATTCTGGAGAAAATTCAGAAAACTAGAACTAGGCTAACCTAGTTCAAAACCTCTTGAAAAAGAACTGCTGTTCGGCAATGCAATTCCTTTGTCTACAGAGAGGTACTGCACGATAAACCCAGGGTAGAAGAACTCACTGATTCTTTGATCTTTAGTCTTCACTTTCAATTATGCTAAAACAATATTACAGCTATGTTCACTGCACATTTGCCACCACACTCAGACCGTCTTACCTCTTTAATTCTCTTGGTGTGCAGGAAACAAAATCAATATTTTCAGCTCGTCTTGTTAGGAAAGCCATCTGCATCACTAGGCAGAAGGCACATTCTTGAAATGTACACCTTGTGAATTACACAGAGCAAAGTCCACAAACAACAGAAGCTCCACAATGTCATACAGTGATGCTCATTTTTTATTAGAACACCTATTACAAAAAGAAATTGCTTATTGCTAGCTCCAGTGAGGCTGGTTGCCCCTGGCTTCAAATTATTTTTTTTTCCACAGAAACAAAACGGTTTTAAGAAACAATGGTTCATGAAATGTCACTGTACATTTGTGGACTTGTTGAGAACCACAGAGACGTGGGTAGAGATGCATCAAAGAAAAAAAAAAGAGTGGTTGAATACATTAACTGCTCTACGGATGGGCTTTTTGTCACACCACAACTAGCGTATAGTGCGAAAAGAGGTGCCTTATTTATTCACATTGGAGACGCATCTATTTGCTTAGCAATTTTCACTATCCCGGCAGATGGAGAGCAGCACCAATCTGAAGGCCCAACCGTAAATAAAGACACCTTGTAATGCAGGGACACAGTGTAATTGAGGTAATTTGATATTTTCCAGAAAATTAATGATAAAAATGTGAAAACTGCTCAGCTAATGTGAAGCACATATCTCATCTCTGCTGTCTGGTACTGTTTATCTGTATGAAACACATAACCTGTTTATGAACTGTTTTCAAAGATTTGCATAAAGTGGCACCTGCAGATTGCATGGCCACGTTATCAGGGGCTATGGTGCATGCAATTGTTTCAAAAAAAATTAAATTAGTACAGTGAGTACTATGGGTACTTGATATCACAAACCATGGCAGTTTGCACACAGGGAAAGGCTGAGGCTAGAGTTTGTCTTTCACCGTCATGACCATGTCAGTGTGCACCCTGCGGTCCCATTTTCCCATGCACCAAATGCAATTTCTCCACGGTACACAGTCTTCCTGATGGAGTTTTTTAAATAAACCAATCAACTTGATGAACTCCTGCATGGTGAAGTCAAGGTGAATAGGGAAGGCCTATCCCAGCAGGGGATTTGTGGTTAATATTACTACATAGTGAGCCAGCTGCCTCAGTAACTGACTTTCTGGCAGCAGCCTGAGTTTGAGGGACATAAGAACATCAGTTCTACATTACGGTTAGCCAGTCTTTCAGTGAATTGTTCACTTGGCATAGTGACCACAAACTTTAAAATAACCTCTATCTAGGGCCTCATCTGGAAAACGTATTTTCTATTATCATTGCATTTTGAGTCATCTTTCTTTTAACGGCTTGGACTGTTTTATTTTGACTACGCTCATAAAAGTTCATTTTTGGAGCTAATTCAAATGATCTTGTCCTAGTTAATGATTTATCAGCTCCCCATATACAGATTGTGAATGTATACAGTATATCCCCCTATATAGTACATATTGCCCTCTGGTCCAGAAGGGCAGGTTCTCTGCAGGTTATCATTCAAACTTTTCTCTTAAAACACAGTTGGGCTAATTATGGACTAAAATGAAGCAGATGATTTAAAGAGAGTTAGAAAACCTGATGGACTTTGGTCTACAAGGGCTGGACACACACACACACAAAAACATACTTGACACTACAGTAGTTAACTACAGTATAACTTTTGTTTTCTGTCCCTTTGGTAGCAACATATTGTTGATTTCTGGTCAAAGGAATTGCAGCTCTTTCCTGGTACACAGCAGGATTGAGGAGGATGCCTTAAAAAAGGAGCTGATGAAGAATTTCCGAAGTAAAATGAAGGGGATAATGTCTGGTTATGGCAGCACACGATGTGCTGACAATTGCAAACAGGGAGCCCTGCACATACTGTATGAAAACATTACAGTTCACCCAGTGACACTAAATGCCCACAGTACCTCAATAAATCTGAGCCAAAATTAGGTCCTCCCATGTATTGTATTCTGTTACAGACTTGTAGAACAAAGATTAATTTTAAAATACACAAGGTATTACTGCAAAATATCAAAAAGAACAACATTTGTCCAAACTGCAGGATTTAATAGGTCAAAATACTATCCCAGCTTGGTTTTGTGATAAAGAATTTCTCACAGACACGCTTTTGCCGAGAAAGGTAAATTAATTGAGTTCTGGTGTGACCTACTGCTTTACAAAATTGGCAAATTACAAATTAGCATCCTTGTAGCAAAAATTTCTGTACGCTAAACACATTATAATTCTTATCCCACTTTGACTAACACTGTCACATTGACACCCACAAGTTTACATCTACCCACATATCAGATGCAGAAAAGCAAAATCATGTCATATGTGCTTTCACATGCTGAGAGATTACGGTTAAAACTTTAATTTAAAATGTCCCTGTGTTAGAAAGGGACACGCGAGGTGTATTCCTCCATTAGGGATGTTTGAAAATCAGAAAGGACTGTAAATCTTAGAAAGCACAAGAAACATTTCTAATGAACCATCCATCTTCTAACTGTTTCACCTAATTCTGGGTCACGAGGGAGCTGGAGCCTATCCCAGCAAGCAAGGCAGGGAACACCCTGGATAGGACTCCATCGCAGGGCACACACACAGATACACACTGCGAATTCTCCCAGAAGCCAATAAACCTACCAGTGTGTATTTGGACAGTGGGAAGAAACCCACACAGATTCGATGTGAACTTACAAACTCCACACAGATAGCATGCCAGGTTCAAAATTGAACCCAGAGCTCCAGTGCTGAAAGGCAGCAAAGCTAGCCACTGTGCCACCAAGCTCCCCATTTCTAGTGATAACTATAAAAATGTGAAGATCGCTCGGATAATGTGAAGCATATATTTCTGCCCGATACGGTGTATTGGAATTAAATGTTACACGTTACAACATACCTGTCCTTGAAAGTTAGTCCAAATGATCATAAAACCATAGGAGAGTTTACATTGCAATGCTCAGCATGAACCACCAGTTTCACTCAATTCCCTTTCAGAGCGGACTGTGAAATAGGCTTTTAAAAGTGGAATACATTCCAGTTAGCCATGCTCTCCCCTGGCATGTATCAGCCCCCCAGAATTCACCCACAAGGTGGTTCTGACAACATACAGTATCTGTCGCTCTGCAGGATCCCATCACATGTAAGAGAGCCATTAGCCTTCTTAAAATAAAGATAAGTAACAGAATCACGTTTGACCAGGAACGGTGCCTGATTTACAACTCGGCAGGCGATTTGGTGTGATGACGCCACATTCTACAGTATCTGGACTGTGTTTCAATTAAATTAAATGAGGTAATTAATGGATAAATATAAACCTTCCTTATCCCTTTATATTCAGACACTTTATGTCCCTGTTGGAAGTCCTCCGTGCTATTGCTGTTTCAGATGTAATCGCTATTTGCCAGCTTTCAGCATTGAAGGAGTCACCTTTTTGTAGTACTAGTAACTTTCCCTGAACAAATCCCAACCATCTGCTTTGAGAATTCTTTTATAGGGCAGTTTCTGCTTCGACGATGATTCAAAGGAAAAGGTTTAAATATTAATGCTTGCTGGTGCGTTTCCAGTTGCGCCTTCACACGGCAGGCTGCTATATGAGGAAAAAGCGAAGAGCTCTGCTACTGGAAGACGTTCGGCATCACTTCTGCTCTGGTTCACATTGCTACATTGCCGTTCTTCACTTTTGTCTCTCCTAGTACTGATTGGGCCATTTGACCTTTAGCATTGGCAGATAACTTCCAGAGATGTAAAAATGATGAATGACAGGAAAGCTATCAAAGGAGGTGACTCCGAACCAGCCTAATTCAAAGAAGATAATCTTCCACAGCTTTGTAGACAATTGGCTTATATACTTACTTACACAGTCCTGTCCTTCTGATTTACAGTATATACTGAAAACTATTTTTATTTCCCATTACCTAGACTACCATGAGTGTATGATCGTCTTGGATACTCATCAGCATTTACAATATACAGTATTGTGCACCTCACGTGATTCCTCCAGGAGGAACAATCATATCAAGGCATCAGTCAATGATTAAACACAGAATAATTCCAGATGCACTACAAACACATAGAAACACATGAAATAATTATATAGTTTTTCTGGTATATTTGCATGCTTACACAAAAATAAAACACTTGGCAGAGCAAACAAAACAAAATAAATTGGCAAGTGCTGGTCAGCTTTGTCTAGAAAAGAAGAACTTCCACTTTATCAGTCAGATTGCCCCCATACCATGCTGAAGTGAAATGCCCTTCTGTTAGCAGGTGTTGTTTTTAATGGCTTGATACATTTCTATAGGGGTTAAATGCACATCTCATTTTCTTGCCTTTTTTTAAATATGTTTTAAACACTTTGGGATTATAATGGCATTATCAAGAATCTGGCAAGGAAGCTTTGAACTGTGATAATGAGGGTCATGCCGAACATATAATTCAGAGATGCTCCGTTAGCCTCTGGAAATAATTGCAGGAAATATCACTGTTAGTTATGAATAAATAGATTAAGTTGCCATTAAGCATTTGGTCTAACTAACAACATTATAACCTTATGTACATAATGCAAATTAAACAGCATTACCTAGATATTTAGGTGTACATTCAAATGTTACAGATACAGTATATACTGTAGTTAATATGCATGTCACTAAGACTATGTTATATTTGATAAAGGAAATTCTGCAATCTCACTTTTACAAAGTAGCCAGATGCAGTTTTATAGCTACTAGAATTGCAGACTAAACTTAATTACTATAAATTAGTCTCTTCACTACAACACCTTAATGATCGCATTGCTGACTGAATGACAGAGTGTCAATAAACCTGAAATGACTAAAAACAGGATACCAATGCCTTTGTTTGCTTTTGTGCCTGGCTGACTACAATGAAGCTTAAAAAGTAGGTTATAGAATAAAACCTAACATCATTAAAATGTTTCTGGGAGTTTTTCTTGACAGGCTTTCTAACATTTTCAACTTTATTCCTAGAGAATCATGGTGAAATGGAGTCTTGGCTCACTACAATGAAGCTTCAAAAAATAGGTTATAGAATAAAACCCACTAAGTTTGGGAAGTCTCTGGATGCCTTTTCGTGACAGGCTTTCCACATTTCCAACTTTATTCCTGGAGTGTAGCGGTGAGCTGCAGTCGATGGACGCAGGAGTAACAGGGCTAAATGAGCGAGCTACAGAAGTGATGACAGCGCCACTGAAATCCACACAGTGGACACTCTGCCATGGTAGAGGACCTAGTTGTGTGGTGCTGTGGAGTTTGTTGTTGTCTATGGAGTGGCACTGTGCACACTCTGAGCCCAGGAGTGACTATGTTCAAATCCCAGCCCAGCACGACCATTTGTGCTTGTTAAGCTTTCTGTCCAAGTGTCATGGCCCTCCCTTTGTATGATGTTTAGCTCCACCGCTTTAACATTGCAATTTACTGTAAACCATAAAAATACATTTCTGCAATGGGACTGACTGTTTATAATGGTAATAAACTGTATTTATACTGCATTTTTTCATCCCAGAGGATTACAAAGCCCTTTTCTTTCGGGAAGGGACACATTTATCTACCACAAATTACGGCACCACCTGGCTATCGACTGGTTGCATTCTGCACCAGCTGCCCCACTGCACAGAGGATCAGGTGCAGAAGTGAGGAATTACTTAACCTTTTGAATTAAGGTGGACCTTTAGTGAGGACAGATTGTACAAATCCGGAATAGAATTTAGCCAGGATTCTAAACGAGTTAACACTCCTTTAATCTAATAAGATCTTTACTGGAACCTTGGTTTAATGCCTCATCCAAAGGAAGGCAGCACCCATTTAATATTAACTACCATAGGTCCACTCTTGTCTACATTTCTAAGGTCTTGTCAAAATGTGATAGTGCTGCTGTTTGATTAGGCTAGAAGATGTGAACATTGCTGTTAAATCCGAAGAACTTTTGGATGTACAGTACATCCGTGATCTGAACAGTGTGTCATCTACCAAATACATCCTGTGAAGAAGGACACACAACACAGCCAAGACAGTAGGAGCAAGTAAGCACCTGCTGTTTGGGATTCACAGGAGATGATGCCAAGCCAGTGTTGTCAGAGGCACTGTTTATACACATCGCTAATGAGGGTAGTTCTGTACCATGTAATTAGATTACAAAACCATTCAGTGTGGGGAAAACCCTTGTTGCCTCAGAGAATGTTCTTTTCTTCATAATCAATGTCTGTTTATGGTTGTATAATACCAGCAAATTGTTTCCACGGGCAGCTTTTTGAATGCCTGCCATAAATCACCCAAGCCCTTCAGTGCTGCCCGCTGTGTTTCAAGCGCGGAAGTTCTAGCATGTCTTTTTCTTCCTCTCCCTGCTATACCGGAAATTAAGAGCAGTTCCCTTCCCAAAGGGCAAACCGTTTTCTAGTAATCCACATACTGTACATTAACATTTTTGAATATTTCAGCTCACTGCAGTGCATTATACTTAATGATTATGGCAATGCACTTTATAAATGCACCACTCAACACTCAACGAGGTCACAAGAGCTACGCTGACGTGCATTTGAAAATGAAAACAGGTGGCATCTTTTTAGGGTTGTGGAATTAAGGAATATGAAACAAGTCATCTTGTGGAAGCTGATATCCTGACTTCTTTGCAGGATGAGATTCTTGGAGCTTCCCTCATAGAGTTGTCCCCTCCTCCTCCCTTCAAACTTCTCAAACATTAACTCCCATCACATAGTTCAAGCTAAGTTTGTGAAAACCTCTTCACGTCTGCCACATTTTCCAGGTCTATAATCATTATAAAAGCTGCTATTAATTACAAAATATTACAAATAGAAATGCAGATAAAAAGATCCACTGTAAGCACTGTTACTGTACATTCTGTGAGGGTGTTGAAATTAGACACTTCATGGAGTGGTATTGAGAGGTTTCCCATTGTTGTTAGGACCCCTGGACAATTTCCAAAATATCCCAAGGGTTTGTGGTCCCCTGGTTAAAAAATCCTTGATGTAAAAGGTTTGTCAACACCTATGTCTTTCATATACTGTAAGTATCCGCTTTCAGCTCTGTGCGTCTCATGTTATACAGTATGTATAGTTCATGTTTTTGCTACCTGTGCGTAACAGACTGTTCGTCTATATCAAATGCCATCTAGCAGGTTCTGGCTGAGTTTTGAATGTATGAAATGTCTTGAATTTTCTTTCCTGCTTTCACAATGTTTGATAATCATCTTATTTTGGTTTTGTTGTCAAATATGCGTAGTTTATGAACTACACCAGAATCCAGATTATTGATATCAATTAGGAAAATCAGTGGTCCTAATTCAGATCCCTGTGGTACTCCACTAATTGCATAATCACAAATAGCTCATTCACCTTTATCCTGTAATTCGTAAGATGCTTTTTCATGCAACTTGAGATGTCATCTTTTATGAGCAACTTTAGCACAAATCCAAATTTATCATACTATTGCCTATGTTTGTACCCATCACTGTTATCTGTTACACGTATATTGCCATACCGATAATCCTCATCTAGTTTAGTTTCCATAATCTTACATGCTACAGAAGCAAGAATTATTAGTCTATAATTGCTTTGTCCAGTTTTAATTCCTTTTTAATACATGGGAAATAACATTTCTTAATCAATGGGGATTAACCGCTACTTTGTTGACTGTATGAAGAGTTTTGTAAACAACATAGAAGTAACTTGTTTTCCTGAAGCAGAATACCTGAAAGTTTCCTGAAGGTAGAATACCAGGCCAAGGCTATTTGTTTATTTTAAGTGCCCCTAGTACCTGTAACATATCTGCCTTTCCCATGTTAATACTAGTTAGTATAAAACTTTATCTTTTTTCAGGCTGAGACATGTACAGTACTGTAGATTCTTATTAAATGTAGAGTATTTCAATTTAATGCATTATCCATTTTTTCCAAAATCTTAAAGTGACTCTTTATTCTCAAATTAATTATTTGTTTTTCTTTTCCTATTGGAATATGGAAAAAACATTGTTTTACTATCTTGTTTTGCAATATTTATTTCTCTCATGCCCTTCTCTGGTTTCACTCATGCATGCAAACCATTACAATCATATTCCCCGCTCCTGTTCTTTTTTCATAATTTTATGAAGTGCTTTCTTTCTCCTCTTTTTTCAATTGATTTCTTAAACCATATGGTTCACTACTCCCTACATTTTAAATTCCTTACTTCTGGGATAAATCAATTCTGTATTTAAAGGATATCTTTAAACAATTTGCATTAATGCTGTGCCGAATCTATATATTCTCGTATTCTTCTTGTCTTAATTCTCATTCCTGGATAGTCTTATGTCCTGAAATCATAAACCTTCATTTTAGACTTTTTACACAGTGTGAGCATAATTCCATAAATGGAGTATCTATGTGATTTTATTCCTCATTCTATCCTATATTCCATTGTTTGAAAAGACAAGATCAACACAGACATTCTTTTTAGCAGTCAATCTGAGAAAACACATAAACACACAAAACCCATAAAAAACTGTCATACACTCACAACAATAATGATAGGTTATAGAAAGGATGCAGGCAGAATGCTGGACAGCAAAGATTTTTGACATTAATTTATATTCTGCAGTGATACAGATGACTGGAAACTCCCTAAAACGGGACAGCTGCCCTTAACAAGAACGTTTTTATTTACAAACTTGACTCTGTCAGATGCCTGCTCTGCTCACAACTGGAAAGCAGCAGTCAGGCATGCTATTTTTCCACAACCTTGAAATTAAAAAAAGTGCACAATTTCTTTAGATCTGATTAACATTGTGAAAAAATGAGAATTAATTCGCAGCTTCAACCTTCTGTAGGGAAAGAATTCCAATTCACCATTTGTCAATGTCAGTTTCACTCAATAATGGGGAGTTTATTGAATGTGCAGAAATAGCTAAGGTCTGTCACCCAAGTTTGAGGTTATTTCAATCACTTCAATGCCATAGTAATCCAAAGTACCATTCCATCCTAAATACTGATGAACACTGTCCATTGATTGTGGTAGGTAAAGTAATATTATACTAGACAGCTGCTACAATTCCCATTTTGGTAAATGAATTAAATGGGAAATATAAGAACAGCTGAGAAAAAAAAGACATTTTAAAAGAGGGAAGGGGGGAGGGGCCAACATGTCTTTTGCAGCACTGTTTTCCAATCTGAATAATACGGGCGTGGGTGGTCGTAGATAAAAAAAAAGAAAGAATAAATATCAACCAATCAGAGACACTTTGTATTTGAACAAGGCAACAAATTGATACTCTATTAAGTGCGGACTTTATAAAAAGCCGGTGCTCTGCTACACACAGGACCTGATGAGAGCTCTTTCACAGAGAAAAGGCAATTAAGCAGCCAGACAAACGAGAACAAAAGCTTCATTAAAAACTGTGTCCTCCAAAAGTAATGAGCGACAGTTGTGTATAAATACAGTTCATGCTGTACCCTGACTGATGTGGAAAGCCCTCATTCAGAGTCAGGACCCTGGGGCATATTATCTGAACCCAAGCTGACAGCTGAAAAAGATATAACCCTGAAAATCAAAGTTCTCATTTTTTATGCCTGAAAAAGCAGACGCTTCACTTGATCCAATGTCTTGCTTTTGATAAAAAAAGCAGAACATCGAAAGATGAACTGAGAATGGCATTAAAAAAACCTCATGGATGTCTGGAAACCAGCTGAAATAATGAGGCTGAAGTGCCACACAGCTGCACATTTTGTAACCTAGCTAACACACTAATACATAGGTGTATAATACTGAACTTTCTCAACACCTCCCCTGAAGTTCTCATCTTGCTCTTAATGTCAATGTTACATCAGAATATTTAATTGAATATCTTGGGATATCGTAGGGTGAAAATGAAGCACATGGAGAAGTACTGTAGCATGCGGGGAAGAATGTTATTTTTATCCTTGTAATTTTCTTTTCTCAGCCTGAGGCAGGTTGAATCTTCACAAATATTTCTCAAATATCTTACCACAAAAGCTACAGATGAGTTGTTGACACAAGAGGGTCAATGGCCCTCTTGTGTTTACAATCCAAAAAGAAACATCTCTTAAATAAACAACTAAAGTTAATTTAAAAATTAAAAGTAATGCAGATCTGTGTGACTGTTTAATTAGCATTAATTGGAAATAAACAGAAAGTTCAGTGAAAATACTAGAGCACTACAATAGCAATTTACATATGTTACTTGTCCTCTTTATATCACGTTGTGCATTAATAGCAGGAAAATATAGTTGCGTAAGGGTAATAAAGTTATCTATAATAATTATAAAGTAATATAGTAAACTTGTTTCTGACTTGAAAAGCGCAGAGCCTCCGTGTTGAGGAGTAACTGTGTGAAATGTTCTTGTTCCCTTTATGAGAATGTCAAAAAGTTGAAAACATTTCTGTTATCAAGTCAGAAGGTTCTGGACTTGAATCAAGTTAAACAAATGCAACTAGAATTTTCTTCTACAAATTTCCATAGAAAGTTATACCTGACCTCCAAGCTGTAGTCTATTATTTTTGGACCACTAAATAATCAGCCATATATAGTATTTATAGTAAATCTGGTGTTGCAGATTACCAAAGGAGGGAAGAGTTAGATCAGACTCTTTAAACCTGGAGTTTCTATGTGATTGACATCCAAAGTCAACTATCTCATCAAAATACTTCCTCTGTCTTTCATTGCAAAGCTGAAATAAAAAAAGATAGCCATAAAGCTTACAAAACACATTACAAAATAATTGAGTCTCAAGAGTAGTATGACTTTGGCTTTCTGGAAAAAGCTTTAATGATGAAAAAATGTCAACGGCTAGGACTCCACTCAAGATGCTTTACAGGTAATGGGGATCCCCTCCACCACCACCAGTGTGCAGCCCCACCTGGATGACGAAACGGCAGCCAGAGTGTGCCAGTACACTCACCACACATCAGTGTAACTCACTTGTTACAGTATAACCCATATTTGATAAATGAAATTATCCCACAGACAAGGAATGGGTTATACAGTAAGTGGCCTAATCAGTGAAGAAGTTTGCTCAGGGAGCAGGCTGAGCTCTCTGGTGCTGATGTTGCAAGCTTGGGTCGTGTCATTAGCTGGCTGTGACCAGAGTGCCCCTGGGTAGGACTGGGAGTAGCAGGCTATCTCTGTCTTGGCTTGCCTGGAAACATCAACTCCTATGACTTGCTTAGTCTGCATGTTTGCAGTGACATCAGTGGAGACATGCCATCCTTCCAATCTGTGCTGACTCTCGTATCGGGCAGCATGGAGCTTGAAGCTTGTCAAAAAATGCATGGTGTTAGAAGTGGGTACTGTACGTCAAAAGAGAATGATTCTTTCTCAGCTTTTTGGAGAGTCAATTCTGGAAACAACTGGCTATAAAAAATGAGATAGATATAGTGTAACAGCAAGAACAGAACTTGGTACAGTATAAGCCATATTTGAAATTATCCCATGGAAAAAGGACTGCTGCACAGTCTTCTATTTCATTTTAAACACACTTTTTTCTTCACAAGAGCTAAAGGGAAATTACCTTAATTTATCATATGCCTAAATATTCTAAGAGTTTAAAGACTAAAGATAGATATTGTGTAAGAGATGGATTTTTTCCAGCACATCCCTGTCATGCTGCTTTGTATTGTGTGATCTACAATGATTCACACATTCAGCCTATTCATAGCTTGTGATCATCGGCCTTTCCATATCGTTACACTGAAGGTGCTAAGTGATATGACAGTAGGTTTAGGACATCTGACTTTGAGGAGAAAAGAGAACTTCGAGATTTGAGAAAAAAAATTGAGAGTTGAGCTCTGTGGTATATGAAGTGCATATAACAAAACCGCTAACAAAAGGAAAGACAATCATGTCAATCACTGCAAGTTAATTTTGCTTGAAGAATTACTGGTTTAGCACTTTAAACCAAAATCAATGTCACATATATGATGTTACATGAATAACATTCTGTAATGAATGCATAGTTTACTGCTCTTTTGATCAGCTACATTACTATTTTTACCCATGTTACGTAATGATGAATCCCCCTGACTAAAGAATGACACTCTTATCAAAGAGTTTCTCAACCCCTTGTAACGGACAACAGGCATCTTCTTTGTCCCATCACAATCTTAAATCAGATTCTGTTTTATGACTTAACTCAAACTACCTTTCTTTTTTCTCTTAACTCTTCCTCTAAACCTGGTGTGGTATTCGGTCTTATGTCTTCTTGTACCTGTAATTTGATTTGACTAAAAAGTTTTCATGGTACATTCTGATGGAAAGCTGTCCTTTTCTTCGTACATTAAATCAGCAGAAACAAAGTTAAAAAACAAAGACAGCTTCTCCATAAAGACACAATATAATGCTTATTTCATTTCTTTTTTGGTCCTACTGTACCTCCTTAACAAGTGTAGCACTCCTATTGGAGTAATTCAGAAATCCAAAGGGGGCAAATCTTGGAAGATTTCATGGACAATACAGAATCCTGCAGAGCATGCATGGGGAAATATCTGCAGCCTAGGCCTATCCCATTTTCCTGTCAGGAATTCTCTCTGTAAGGTTGTGTTCTTTGTTATAGTGCATAGGATTGAGCTGCATGTTCCACTGGTTCCAAAGATATGAAGAGGGCTGAAAACGAGATTGTTCCTACCAGGGAAGGTAAGGGAAATTATTTTCCTGCTCCTCAAGTGAGTTATTCACTGCTGGATATGGACTGAGTCTATTCTTTTCACTGGGGGTTCCTAATATTTTGTTCAGTGTGTATATACATAGGTTTATGACACACCAATTAAAGGTGTTCACATCCCAAGTGACACCAGTACGTGTCTGATGTTATTTGGTTATTTTTGCAATGAAGCTCAAAAACTCTAAAGATGCAGAAAACTACTAGCTCTATTATTATCTGTAAAAGACACACTTCAGACTTTGTTATTAATTTGAAAAAGATCCTTAGACAGCTGAGTGAACTTCAAAAGACGTTTCTATTTCTTGAATTTTAGAGGTATGGTAAAGGTGTGATTTATGAAGGGAGCAATAGAAAATTATCAATACATTTATTTAAAAAACCAAAACCATTACAAAACCAAAATGAAAACCAGGATGTAGTTTTTGGTCTCTACATCGCTGGTGCCAGATTCATTCCATTACAATTGTATTATTCTAGGCAGAATGATACCCATTACCATTCAACATGCTTCAAAGTAGGGGCTATAATTGATTTGCTCTGCAGGAACACATCTCACTGGATAATTAACCTCTTAACCTTGTGTTCTTTTTGTCACAGAGTGCCTTTCCAAGGGGATCCAATCAAAATAATGGGATACTGCAAGGCTTACAGTCATTAAAAATACATGCTCTGACCACTGTTCTTTTTCAAGCCTCTCCATAAACCTTTCCACTAACAATGTCAGGTTAGTGGTTGTTGTCTGTATTTTTCTCTTTCGGAAGGGTTTTGTTCAACTTGGCCACATTTGATCACATTACATCAGTCCTCCGGATTTTGGGAGAGTCAAAATACATTGCTTTTGCTTCACTTGCTAGCTTTTTCAGTTGGCTAATAAACAGTCAGAATTATTGGAATCTGGGTTTTCAGATAGCTCTTACCATTTTACAATGCTATCAAGTCATGTTAAAAAAATTCAGCTATTCCTCTGCATGTAAGTATAAGGCAGCTGTCAGAGGATTCTGCTGTGATCCAGTTAAGGTTAATCAGCAAGACAAGGATAACCTGGACCAATTAAATAGGCATGTGTATGTAACTCACAAGGAACATATTTTGGGGTTATGGTGCATTTATATGCTGTGAATTATAGGAATATAAATATTAATTTGCTCTGGTTTAATAACATTAGATTGCAGAATTGTCTAAAAATACTTCTATTTATGTTTCTTGGATATAAAGTTTATGTTCATAGCCATAATCATCTACCGGACGAATGTTAAATGCTATTTAATATTCACAAACCAATAATTCATTGCAGAGTATACTGTATTTACTTTTTTCTTAATGGAGAGCAGCAAACTATATATGACACACTTGAAAGTGCCTGTATATTTTATTTTTTCCTTTATGAAGCGTCTACATTATATTTAGAGCTGTTACTTGTGAGGATCGAGAGAAAGTTTTAATGGTCTGCATTTCTTATTAGATTCAGCTGCAAGGCTGCTGTCATTATCTTCACACCATTAACAGAACTGTTGTGAGGTTGTTAGGATTTTGAAAGAAATACAGTTTTCCGTTGCAGAAATGATTAAGTCATTTAAATGAAGAAATAAATATGTTTTCAAAAATGTTAACCGTTTCTCAAAACAAAAGTACAAAATGTTTTTCTTTATGTTAAGGTTTTTTCAATGTTAAGATACATTTTAAAAGATAATTTCAAAGAAGCAGACATACTGATTACTTTGAAAACACAAATGTTTAGAAATGTAATCTGATAACTAGCTTTAGATGATGGATGAAAAGTTCCTCTAGAGCACAAAACGTTCATTTGAAACAAAACTTACATTCAAATTCCTATCACAATGGGAAAACCACAGTACACAATGTACAAAATCTCCATCTACTTAAAATGAGATAACTTATCACTGTTTTTGTTGCAGTAGTTTTTAGCTCAATATTGGGGTGACTTTTTATTGCAGCAAATTGTTTTTGTTTACACTTGTTCATGATAGTCGTTGCTGCACAGCACAGAAGAATAAAAAGTGTAAACAGATCTTATCCACTTCAGTTAGTTTTCTGTCACAGTTAATTGACTGGTCCAAGTTATGGATGATTACCATCATAACTAAGCAGTACAGTACATCTGTGGTGGGAGGAAGTGTTTCACAGAAAAAGTCTAGAATATTTTTCTAAAGACACCACTATTTATTCTGTGCTGAATGTCCAAATAACAATGTGTGCCTGAGGCAAAGGCATAACCATAATTTGGACAGAAAAAAGGACCTTCTTGAAATCTTAAGCTCAATATTAAAAGTTCTCGATATATCTGGTCTTTAAGTGTGACTAGCTAGTGATTGTCAATCTTTTACAATATTTATCAATTTATGACATGAAATAAATGTATACAGCCCATAACTCCTTAGCCAACATAATGGGATTGCAATCTGTTAACTTCTGGAGATGGATTTAGTTTCTTTTTTACTACCCACTTTGGATTAAACTGGCAATTGGATCACCAGTTTATGAGCTGCAAACAGAAATGCCCTGAGGAAATTTAAGGGGAAGCAACCTGTGTTTATTTCAGCAGGCCTTTCTGATTTATCATGAGAAAGGTGAGAGCCTATGAATCTAGCAGTTGTTCACTCCCAAGTAGCAACACCAACTAATGTATAGGTATTTTATAAAGTGGTGGTAACAGACCTTAAAATCAACTTATATAACTGTCCAAATGTACAGTTTCTGTGCTTAAAAATTATCCAATCCATGACCAGCTCTAACTGGCAAAACACTAAGGGAATTCCTGGATCTGAATTAATCTTCAACTTGCCCCACAGCAGAGACCACTGTGGTTTGGTGAGCACGCATTGTTGTCTGTGAGTCTCATCACTACTACAGTCATGACTGGGGTCTTAATGGGGGGGCCTGAGAGGCACTGTGGAGCTCAAAGCATATAAAGAGAAATGATGGCACAGACGAGCGTGCAATTTGGAGGAAAGCACATACTGTTTTCATCCCCCAAGGTCTGGTACCAGGGGTCACACCACTGAGCTGTGCCAGTTTCAGACTGGAAGGGTACAGAATACAATTGACAATTCTAAGATCTTTGGAGAGAAGAACATCCCAAAGAAAAAATATGGACAAGTTTTTAAATCCAAAACCAAAAAAATTACCATTCAAAAGAGATATCAAATATAAGGGTTGTGGGAGCCTGGAAAAAGATATGTTGTTGAAGACTATACCGATTGCTTCTTAAGCTACAGTCAGAAACCCCCTCTGGTTTGAAATTGTTTTTACATTCTTAGAATTAATACTTCAAATAGAAATCTTGAGCTCTACAAACATGCATGGGTACAAGCTAGCGTTGTAGCCCGAACGTCAGGTGGGTCTGAAGATGGCTTGAATGCATAGTGCAGTAGTGGATAAATCTGTCAGATCACAGTCCATCATTTTGCAGACTTTAGTCTGTTTACAATCCTAAATAAACACAATGTAATTATATAAAATTTAATAAGAAGATGAATCTCATTCATAACATTGTTGAATAGCATTTTTGTAAAATGCCGCAATACAGAAAGAAACTTTCAGCTCTCCTATTCAGTTTTATACCAAATCACAGACTACAAAGTGCATAAATTCCATATTAGTTGTCACCATTGGCTAAAAACAGCTGAGTGATCTGTTAAAACATCGTTGTAACTTTAAAAAATAAAAATAAAGAACAATCCAACACGCATATTTGAAGGTAAACTTGTCACAACAATGTTTTGAAAATGACAGTGTAGAAAGAAGCCCTATTATTTCACTTGGAATTAAGTCCTATTAAAGATTTCTAATATTCTTTGTGTGCCTTGACCAAGCAGCCTGGTGTCTCTCTGTGTGATGTCTCAGGAACTTAGAAAAAGGGCTCCCTCTTTATGATCTCAGCCACTGAATGACCTTGTGATCTTTGCGTGTGGGAAAGTAAAAGTGATACGTTTGTCTTTTGGATAACTACAGTATCTTCCCCATGACAGTGACCATCTAAACTCCAATGATGGATGCCCACTGCTGGTGCTTGGATGTCTTAAACTCAAACCCAAAAGAACAGATCTGCCAATGAGTGATCTATAGAATGGGTACCAAAACTATATCTGATAGCATCTCAGCGCATCACCAACTTGTGATGTCATACATTTACACTGGTTGACACCTGACTTAAAATCTCTCTCCATCTAAACTGGCAAACTGACTTTTCCAACCATGTGATTGCAAGCTTTGACTTTTCTACAAGAAGTCTGGCCAAGAGAGTTAGTCAGTAAAGTACAGAATTCTGTCCAAGATATTATCTTTGAAAAGAAGAATTCTTGTGTTCATGAACACACTTTTATCTTCACCTGATCAACAAAATTATATAGACTCTTTCTTTTTTACAGCATTCAGTATATCAGAGCATATTCTGAACAAAACTGTAGCTGGAATGAACTACGTTTACTTTGCGGCTAGACCCCAAGAAGACAAATTGTGCACAGTCTGTTTTTAAAGACTTTGGCATACTATAGCTGCCTGAGGCCAAAGCAAGCTAGGAAAAACAAGACAAAGATCCTTCTCTCTTAATTTTTAAGTCTGCAGCGGGATCTTCTCGCCATGGAGCAGTTGCCACAGACCAATCCAGCCTATCTCTGTCTTACCAGCAAGATTTAACTGAACAAGAATGTCTTATCAATGGATTGTTTGTGTATAACTTCATTATTCACATTATATTCTTGAGATTTGAACTATTATTCCAAATGCATTTTTGATTTTTAGTTCACATTAGTAAATTCATATTTATTTGTGTCTGAGAATATAAATGTGATGTAATTGTATGATGCTGATAGAACCTATGAGCAAGACTGTAACTTTTAATAGTCTGTGCATTTTCTCTTTCTTGGGCCTCTGTCCTCTCTTTCAAACCAACAGAAGAGAACTTGACCCTGTTACCTAAGAAGGGGAAAAAATAATCCAAAGAGTTAATTTTATTTTCACCCCAATCATTTCTCTCACAGAAGCTCATTAGCATTCTACTCCAGGCCCCAGTTCTTACAATAAATCTAATGCTTCTTCCAGGGCGTCATGGTCAGAGCTATTACAGGGCATTCTATGGAAATAGCCAGGCTGGCACTGCCTTACTCATTTTGTGAACATCCTGTAAGCATTAGGAAAACACAATCACCCTTTTTCATTCATTCAGCATTCAGAATAGTTTTGTTCTGTATTTTAGATCTAAATTAAAAACCACAATACGAAAACCTTGAAAAGCCAACGTTTTGGAGCAGTTGTAAATATCAGCTCCTTATTTGTTTTGAAATCAAAACAGCTGCCTTACATGATTGCTAGCTGACGGTGTACATTGCAACCTGGAAATGGAACGGGATTTAGTATAATAAAACGGATAAAATTTGCTTTAAAAGGTCAATGCTTTTGAAAACATTGCTCTGAAAGATAAACAAGGAAGGAGGCGTTCTCAAGATATAGTTCTAGGTTTGACCTTGACAAAAGGACCCAATAACATGGAAAAAGTGCTAAATAGACAAATCAGTAACACAACGTGGCTGTACACACAGGGGACGTGTTCAGTGTGGAGGCGGAGCCCTGGAGGAAGAGCTTCGTAACCACAGCTGTTCTGGCTGTGGGGCCCTTTCACTGAACACCCCCCAAGGGGGAGGATCCATACACCGGCAGTCCCAGAGGGGACTATACCCTGAGCGTGAGGCCGTTTTTCTACTTTTTCTTTTCTTTTTTGCCTGTCCGGGCATCATCCTTTCCAGGGCAGGCTGACCCTTTCCCTTTTAATTTGATTTTTGGCCTTGTGCTCCCTTCCTGCACTCCCAGACTGGACCCCAGTGAACAGGGCAAGTCCAGTCTGGTCCCTGCCGCCAAGCAGGGTCTTTTTCTGGAGCGGTGGCACTGTGGCTAAGGTTGCCAGTTCAAATCCCACGGCCGGCAGAGGAATCCTACCCGGTTGGGCCCCTGAGCAAGGCCCTTAACCCCAGCTGCTCCAGGGGAACCATATAAATGGCTGACCCTGCACTCTGACCCCAAGCTTCTCTCCCCGCCTGTGTGTCTCATGGAGAGCAAGCTTGGGGTATGCGATCAGGCGAATTCAAGAAATTGTATATGGCCAATAAACTGATCTTATCTTTTCCAGGCAGGCATTATGGGGTCAGGTCGTCGTTTCCCGTCATTTTTGGCTTCTTTCTCTGTTTGGCTGTCCCGTTGTGCATCCCCACTGGGGCAGGCGTGCCGTCTCACAGGCTTAGTTTTTATTTCTGGCCTTGCGCTCCCTGCCTGCTCTCCCAGTCTGGTCCCCACTGCCAAGCGGGGTCTTTTTCCAGGCTGGACTTACCCTATCGGACGGGGTCCCGCCTGTGCGCCGCCCTGCACGCTGGTTTTCTATTTTTCCTCTTTATTTTGTTTTTCTTTTTCGGTCCTCGCTGACCTACCACCGGTGCCTCTGCCCCCTCAGACAAGGTTACCGGTGCTCGCCGCGGCTCCTCCCACTGCCGCACTGCCACGATTCGAACAGATTGTGATGGCAAATGTTATGCCAGAAAGTAATGGAAATCTTCTTCAGTCATTGCTAATGGCCTTATCCTACAATGCAAACCCATAGACCTCTGTGACGACTCGGTAGCGCAGGAGCTATACAAATCTGCAGGGTTTTGCATGTTGTTGCACTATCCCACCCTTGACGTAGACCTAAAGCATTTTTTTTTCTGTTGAGCTGAAGACTCAGTCTTGTGCCATGAGCGGAAATGGCAATACCATTTCACGTGTACAAGCCAGCAAAAACTGAGCTGAAAAATTGGAGAAAATCCTCTTTTTCCTGTACAAAATTCGTACAATTACTATGTCACTCAAACTGATTTGGTCCTATGTCATCATTAGAAATTTAAATTTGCAAGCAAACCTACGCTAAAATACATTGTTGGCACATAAATAAATATATACTTTTAAATTAGCATTGATTAAAAGGTCAGACAAAAAAAATCAAACTTTCCCCACTTATAACCCTCTGCTGTTACTGCCAGAAGTTGTGCATGTGACACATAGACAGATGGTAGGTTTAAGAATAACCTGCAGCATCTTTACACACATACAGGAGACATGTCATAAGGCATAAGCATGCTGGCTGTCCATTAACGAAAGTCATCCAAACCTTTTCTGAAATAACACTTCTTCAAGTTCGCATTGCTGCACTTGGCTGTAAATTCACTGGGAAAGCTCAAAAAGTCTGTCATATCTGTAAGCCACGAGACACTGGCTGACCTCTTTTTGAAACTCCATCTAGCGACCCTTCATTGGCTTATACTGTACCTGCCAAAGTACACGAGTACGACTGTCTCAGGCTGTTACTTTCTGTGGAGATGGCAAGACCAAATGACCCCAACTAAAAAGCCACAGTTTCTATCTGTCATAACTGTAAAAGCCACTCCAACCATTTAAAATATGCTCTAAAAGTGCACAGCCGCATGACAGAGATATATCATGATCTTTTCATCATTTTACATCAGGGAACACAGATAAGTGTCTAGTTACTGTACAAGGATATTAGAACTCGTCTCCAAGGTAAAGTTAAGTTGGGGATTATTGGGTGAAAGATAAAAGCAGCCTCATGCTTCACTGCACCCAATCACTCAGACAGTGCCATCCATCTCCTGGATTTAAATTCATAAACGTGCACAGCAAGATATTAAAAAAGAAAAAGGGAAAAGATTAGACATCTGGCATCATGCAGGGAATTCAACAAACCAGAATAGACGTGTCAATTTATAGCCCCAAACTAGACATGTTTTAAGTCAAACGCCATAGGTCTTAGCAGAAGATGTAATGTCTTCAGTCCTGGCTGTTAACATGTTTCAAACCACAGTGTAAGCAGGTGTGGTGCTTCCCTGCTGCTGACAAAACAAAACTACTGTTTTTATCTCTTAGTGCAGCAATTTATGTAGTACACAAATACACATTTATCCACCAACTATCATTCTATATTCTTATATGTCTATCTCCCCAACCATCTGGACACAAAGGATGGTGGTCCATCTTGCATGTGTAGATTAGATGCACACAGTATGCCTAACATGCACTATAATATCTATTGCCTATGTTTACATATCAAGCTAAACGATAAACTTTTCAGTCTTTTCTTAACAGTGCAGGTAGATCCTAATCAAAACAGCTGTTTGAGATTAAATGTACAGTACTACATGCAAACTGATCAACAATGGGCCTTTTTGTGAAGTTGTTTAGGAATGTTCTTAAAAACAAAGCTGGCAGCATTTTTGTTCACAATATGAAAAGCTGTGTTTGCAAAGAAAGGTGTAAAAAATGTAACCTTAGGATTCTGCCAGAACATTTTTAAAACATATAGGACATTTACCTTCCCGGTAATCTCCTTTCATGCCAAATAAATGGCGTGACAAGCTTGTATTATATGCAATAACGGCTAGCTTAAAATAACTGATTTGCCTAATGACAGTTCTTTGAAAATACACTCAAGAAAACTGTATGTATTGCAAAGGCAGAAATCCATGCCAAAAAAATGTCTACTATCATTACTTCAATGTCTTAACACGTGTATTACAGCACGTATTACATCCAGAATTAACGGTTGGCATCTTGCACCCCGTTTTGACAAATCGCTCCCTGTGTCTACAATAGGATCTTTTCGGAGAATTAATAAATGTAATAATTTTGCATTATATGTTTTTAAGTAAGACAGTGACGCAAAAACTTGTATGGTTTACATTGGCAACACTTCTGAGTTTTCACCTGTCAGCAATCCCTGAAACAATAAGAACAATAACGTAAACTCAATCCAAAGGAAAATTCAGATTCAGGGCTGAATCTTACTTTCTTATACAGTACATACACATCTGAGCCTCAACTGATTTTGTTGTATCTTTAATGTAATATTACCACCTGATGTATACTTTAATTCATATATGGTACATGTTTCATATATTCTTACCCATAGACACCAGCTTTTCTGCCTGCTAGCCTGATCCTGTGAGGTCACAGAAGACAAGCAAGGCTGGTCCTGGCCAGTACTGGAATGGGAGAGCGCTATGGAAAATCATGTTGTAGATGTACAGTAAGTGGCGTTCATGGACTAGTAGGTGGCACTCCAGTTCAACTCGGCAGAATGGAGTCGAGGGATACTGTGGTTTAGGAGGTGCTGTTGTTCAGATGATATGTTCAAATAAGCTCTTGACTACGTGGTCATTAATGATCCCATGGCACTGTAAATAAGGGCAGAGGTGTTAACCCTGGTGTCCTAGCTAAATTCCACTATAATCTTGAACAGTGGGGCCTGCCTTAATTCCTTTGAAGCAATTTCTCACCTCTCTAATCTGCTGTGTTGCAGGGCTGCAACACAGCAGATAAATGCAATCTTCTACTTCTACTACAGTATAAATGCAATCTTCTACTTCTGTTTGTCAGAGATGCTGTAACACTAAACACTACAACACTTGTATGTGTGGGGTTAAGTGACAGATCACACAGCTATAAAGGTCCTGCTGATGGGACTTTCACCCAGGATTCATTACAGAGTCTGTGCCTAAAATGGCTACTACAAAATGTCACTTTAAATCAAAACCTATGTTTTTGAGTAGGCATTTTCACTTTTAAGTACCTTGAGTTGAGTTCTTGTGAAAATGTCCCACGTCAATGTATGTGATAATAGTAACTAGTTAATTAAAAGACGCTTTTATCCAAAGTGATTTTTATATTGGAGGGTGTACTGCACATCAGTATCAGTAACTGCTGCTTTAGAGTAGATCACAGCACGATTTTGCTCTTTCATCGCATTTGAAATGTTTATAGTCAAAACTAAGTTTTTTCAGTGTTTCAAACTAGTAAAAGCTAAAGGCTGGCCTTTAATCTTTCCCTTTTGTAATTTTTTTATTCAATTTACAATGCATTTCCAAGCCAGACGCTAGAAAAGGGTTTTAAATAGGACCAGAAAATGAATCAAAATGACTCAAACCAGAGATCAGCTTTAAAATCAATGAGGAATGTAGAACACATGACAGCTGGATCTGACCTGGAGGTGTTACTCCAAATTGGACAAGAGCTGTTTCTGTGACTCTTCAGAGAGGCCATAAGGATTAATAAAAGTAATCCAAACAAAGATGTGCAGTCTCCAGACAGATCAATACTCTGATAGTTAAAGGTATGCATCTGATATCATGCAGTTATTTAACAAATTGTTGCTGGCATAATTGCCCACAGTACCACTGATAAAGCAAGGGAAGGTCAGGCACAGAACAAGCCCCTGCAAAATTAGATTTAGCTGCCAACTAATGCAAAGCACAGGAGTCTTTTATTTACTATTTGGAATCAGCTCTGAAATTACAAATAAATAGGAAAGTGTTCCTAAACCCAAAGCATGGGGCAAGGTTGAGCATGTCATACAGTTAATTGAAGATACTGTATGAATTGGGAAGTCATAATATAAGTGCAAAACAATCTATAGCAGCAACAGCATTTTTATAATAACTGTAAATACTAGAAAAAAATTGGTGCCAGCACAAAAACTACGAACACTTGCCCATCTTTATTTTGCCCCTGTGCAAAATGAAGAGTTAAGTGTAAAAGGTAGCCAATAAAATCTTTATACCCTATTCAATTCCTAAACACCAGTGCTTTCTTGTTTTTCCTAGGATGAATCGACACAGTAAAGTCAGAAGGGATCAAGGATATCTCTCAGACTGCAAACTGAATTGTCCCAGTGTGCTTTGCAAACCTTTACTTTTGTTTGTTTGTTTACACAACAGTGTTTAACCAGGTTCTCTCAACTAATAATTGAATCAAATACATTTTCTGTCGACAGTGTCTTTAAAAGGCTACAAAAATGAAAATGCAAGGTCTTGAGAGACAGTAAAGTCAAACAAAGAGACCTGAGGGGACATCACTGTGTGATACTACTGTGTTGTGCTCAAAAATACATCACTCCAGTAGTGAGAGGTGTGACACACGTATAAGGGGAGTTCTTATATTTGGATTTTTTTGGTTATATTTCACCACTACAGAGAGGAGGAACTTCACATCCTCCAATTACAAAATTGCCAACTCCAGGCTCTGGGCTCTGTGCCGCTGTGTTGAAATCTTAACACCAGGATGAGTAGAGAGGTTGGTGACATCAACATGGACATCACCCACTTGTTTGGAAGCTCCCCTCTGTGTCATACATATGTTACTACCCCAGGACTGCCTAGACAGTGTGGTATACAGGACCAAAAAGCAGAACCTGCAGCCACATAAAGGCAGGAGTGTGTACTTTGTTAAAGGCAGGAGCAGGGAAGGATCGCATATATTGTACAGAAGCTCAGCCTTGGGGACTAGAGTCATTCCTTACGCCCGTGTTTCCCAAACTTTTCTGCAAAATTGATTTCATACGAAAAGAGCTGTGTGGCACGTCAATGCTCCCCACCGACTGAAATTAACAGCATGCTTCAATAAACACCGTCACAATGTGATGGATTTCATTCATGGTCAATAAGTAGTATTGGCAAATCAACACTGATATTAAAATAGAAGTGAAAATGAGGACATTTAAGCCATATTTTAAAAAGACAACTGACAACCAAAAGTCTGTGGATGCAAAAAATAAAAACTGTTTATTACTATTATTTTTAGTATCTTACATAAACTATGTCTTGCTTTTTTGTTGGTAAAATCCATGGCTGCATTTGTTTAATGCAAGACTGGATCCTGAAAATTGTAAAACAGTTCTAGCAATTTGTGTTTATCTGTTTTCTACTGATTCACACTGAGATTCAACGTGAGATTCAACACATACAAGTTCTTTATATGAAAGTATAAAGTCCGAATCACATTCCTCTCACCATGTGATGTTAAACACCAAATACTGTATCAAGATATTTTATATTTAATTCATTACAGAAAGTTACAGCAACCCCTCCTTTGTTATTCAATGAGATTACAGTCTGTTCATCAGCACTGCAGTTGCAGCCTTGAAAACTAAATCTTTGTAACATGAAAGTTCAATACTCAAAAGAGGAGAAAAGAAGAAACAGTTCAAATCAGTTCAACTAAAGCAGTTTCACAAATTTGGTTCCAGCCCCCAATTGCATGGTTTTTAAAAGTTTATAAGGTCTATTTAAAACGTCACTTGTAGGTAGGCCTGAATTACATATAAATCAGGGTTTACAAATCATTTTGGAACATAGTTGTTCCCACCAGCTTTGTTGGCCTCTTTAGGAAAACGTAAGTTGTTCAGGTCTTTGGAAATGAAGGAACTCTGTTGCTGCCTTCTTGCCTTTGTGAGAATACAAACATTAAAAGTAATGAAGTCTCCTCGATGTCTCTATTCTCTTACCTGTTTTTCTTACTTTGGAGAAAAAGTGCGATGCTTTTGTTTTCTGGAAAATTACAGAGTAGAGTTAGAAGGTCAGTGCAAACTCTAAGGGAATTTTAGTCTCTCGACTAATTGTGTAGAAAAGTATCGCCGTGCCATTTTTCAGACATTTTTTTTCCCCAAAAACACATGGGCAGGCAATGTCACAGAGACCTGATTAGAAACAGAAATAATTAACTGCAGATAATGAGTGGCACAGAGGAGTTTAGGGAGTGTGTGGAGGCACTCCAATCAACAACAAAAAATCATTTATTAATTGTTCTAGGGCGTAACCAAAATTTCATGGAACGTGGTAGGGAAACACTAGATTATGCCATCACAACCAACAACACACAATTACTTAATGCTTTTGTTGTCCAACAACAAACACCCTATTTCACCGCAAACAGATAGTGCCGAGCAGTGTAGAAAACTGAAGACCTATCTCCATTCTAAACAAACAGATTAACTTGAAACCCCCCTGACCTTTAAGCGGAAAGAAGGTGACAATGAGAACTTTTAAAAAAAACATAACATCTGAACAGCCTTGACACTGAAGGTTTTTCAATCTGCGGAGGTGAAACAAAAATACTCATCAGGACCCCAAATGAAACATTTAAATGGAAAATTAGTAAAAAGAAAAACTTTAACATGAAAATTAAAAATATACCAAAGCACAAAACACAACCTTAACTCTTAGCTTTGATACTGAGTGTGAAGCTCCCAGAAAGATCTCAAAGGCCAGAAAAAGGATCTCAGCCCTATAAACAGTCAGACTTTAAAACACTAGAAAACCCCACTGTGTAAAAAAATAAGTCTATGTATCCAATAAAAACAATAAAAATCCATTGGACAGCCACATCACATGAAAGGAGCTGAATGGCCAACTTTATGCAGTACAGTACATTAAGTCTGTGGATAATACGGCAACAGCATCTGCAATAGAGATGTTGAAACACAGCAGCCCTACAGTGCATTAGACAGTACTCAAAGGATCTAATTTAGCCTGGAGAGCCAAGTGTTCCTCATGAACAAAGGATGCATAAACAGTATAAGAATGTAGATAAATTTGACCCCTGTTAATATCAAGCATGGTATCACTTATCTTAATGCTCTTCTTTATGAGCATTCAGGTTCAGAATAAACAAATACAGTCAAAAAATATACAGTATTTTGCAGTTTCACAAAATGGGACATTATAGGAAGAGAATGAATATTTTTGTGAAGTATTCTAACTTTAGACTTTGCACTAGTAAGCCCTAAGTGTCACGATTATAGTCCCCCCTCCTTAAGGGTGCTCCAGCCCTTTCACTAAGACTCTATCCTCTGCACCTGTTCCCTATTCCCAGCCCACCTTAAAAGCCAGACGCTCATCCGGGCTCTGCAACTGATTTCCATATCGTGCGAGTCCGGGACCTGGAAGCGCCTGGTCCCGTTAAGGTTTTAATCTCGGTTCCCGTTCCTGTTCCCTGTCCGCCGGTTCCGACCCGGCCTTCGTGGTTTTAACTTCGTGTTTTGATGGATCTCCTGGTTTTGGACTTTCTCGTGTGTTTTTGGATACTCTAAGGATTACTCTTTTGGATTGTTCGCCTCGGCCACACCTCCCCCGTGCACCAGCGCACCTTGGACACGCCCCCCTGTCTTCAGCCCCGTTTTCCTGCATGACGTTTCCCTAGTGTTTCCCCACTCCGTCGGACTGTCGTCCGCATAGGGTCCGGAAAGAACTGTTCGTTACACTAAGAAGCAGATACAAAGCTGAAAATATAACTTCTAGAACAAAATAACCAACTGTTTAGCAGGATTCACTGTTCTTGCAGACAGAAGCAAAAAAAAAACCTGAGAGCAGCCATGTCATCTTTGAAACAGGAGAGTGCTGTTAAACCGACAAGCAGCAGTCTAGATTATGAACTCCTGTGTGTGCTTCGTTGGGCTTCACTGTCACTTCCCAGCAACAAAGTCAGTGGAACAGAAGCACATTTACAGAACACAGAAGCTGTTAACAGACCTCACAGTGTGCCCACAAATCAGAACTGTGAGGCCACTCCCGCAGAGCTTCCTTGAGAACAATTTGTACATTGTCAAAGTGGTCACAGGAATTTGTATCCTGCCAGCATCTAAATGAATACGAAAAGGAGTAACCTGTAAGGCATCTTGGTCCTAAAATAGTATTTTTTTAATCTGAATGCCATGGCAGTGTAAGTTCCAATGACATAACAACACCTACGTTATGTAACTACAGTATGTAAACGGTGAGAATGAAGTCTGACCTATAACGTTTACAGTATATAAACTTTAAACCTCAATCTATATCAACTCACCCCAGTGAGCAATGGTTGAAATCACCTCAAAGGAATGTTCTCAATATTCAAGGCCCTAAACATGTTTAAAGATGTTCGATACGGGCTCTTATTTACTGCTCTCTGACATGGCTTATTAAACGTGCTTTTAACTTCATCATTTTGATGTTGCCAAATAACTCGTTTCTCTGAGTGTGTCCAGCTGTGTACTGAAATGAACTGGAGACCAGAGAAATATACAGCTTCTTCCCTGTTAGGTTAGAGGTCAATAGAACAATATTCACCTTATCAAGAGCCTATGAATGTGAAGATTTGGGAAGAAGAGCAACATCACCCCCCCTTCCCCCCTTATGCTAGGCATTAAGAGGCTTCCAGCACAAAAAAGCAAGAAGCTCAACATTGCTTTTTGGGAAGCAAAGTGCTTTTACGAGGGTTGTAGCAGCACCTGAGATGATTCATGGCTGGTTAAAACTTTAAAAAGTGTGTTGAATTCCAAGCAGCTTTATACAGTTGCCACCATTTATAGCGGCATCTTCTTAGCTCCATATACCTGACATAAGATTGTTCAATGATTTATTAAGCAGAATAACCAGTTTTTTAAGATATTTGCCACTGATAGCATTTTCACATTTCATAAACTTTCATTTATCTTAGAAGACAGCAGCTGAAATGGTCTTATGAATTGAGTAATTCTGCAGTTAACCAACTTATGATACTACTGTATTTTGGAAATGAACTAAATGTGGATGCATACTCCCTGCTGTCTTTCATAATTTAAAACTAAATGAATTCTTTCAACAGTCAAGAAGGGAAAAGCTTGTGTTCAGTTTCTGTTGCAAGAGCTGCTTTTTAAAATCGTGTTGAAATAAATTGTATCTCTTTCCATATTCCTTGACTGTAAAAAACCCATGATTAAATTCCAGTATATATATTGGGAATATATTGTCCCAATATGCTGTATGACTCTATTGGGAACCTCAATAAACTAAACTGACATTATTCGAGTGTGCACAACTTTACAGCAGCTTCTGGGTTCGGCAATGACTGGAAATATGAATGAATAACTGCCATAGTGAGAGTGGTTGAAGAGATGGAAGGCAATTCTAAAAGTTCTGTAAGAGTATTCTAAGCCATGACACCTGCTCCTGCTGTTCCCTTAATATTCTGTATAAATTATCCATTCATACATTTTCTAATAGCCTAATCAAATTCAGGGTTGCAGGGGGATTACACCCTGGATGGGACACCAGTACATTACAGGCCACACACAGACACGCACTCACACCAGGGCCAATTTTCCCAGAAGCCAACTGACCTACGAGTATGTCTTTGGACTGGGGGAGTAAACCGGTGCACCCAGAGGAAACCCCTGTCAACATGGGGAGAACATACAAACTCTACACAGATAGAACCCAGATACAGAAATGAACCCAGGCCCCCATGCTGCTAGGCAGCAATGCAAACCACTGTGTCACAGTACCACCGTACTGCCCCAAAAACATACATTATATATGCATGTTGAAGTAGTTCAGGTGGGTAGCTGCGTCAGCATGCTCAGGCTGCAAAGGAACAAGTAATAAGGTTTATTCCAAGCTGAAAAGAGAAGAAAGGTGCTCACATCTGAAACAGGCTACACGGCCAAAACATTGTGTTTTCTTTCTTCTCTTTTCAGCATGGAATAAACCTATTACTTGTGCCCTTGCATACATTATATATGTTTTAAGTACTCTTAGCTAAAGCCAAAAATGAAACGTTACAACCTCCTTGTACTGTACCTGTACTGTACCTTTTTTTCCCCCACCTGCATTCCTGCCCAGAAGAAGCATGGGCCTGGCTCAAGGGTACACATTATACGTACACAAGGTCATGTATCACTTAGCTGCACATCATACCATGTTGTGACACAGGATCAACACAGAAGAGCAAGGCCATTGATTTTGCAGTTCATTCAGAATTGGTGGAAAAATTCAACACAACTCCCAGAATAATGAAATCACTGCAGCACCCCAATTCCCATAAGGCTGCAGCACTATCATTCTACTGAGAATTTACAATCTCTGGGCTGCACAAACCACCTGCACTTCTGCACTGATGGTAATTATGTTTGAAAACGAATGCCCCCCAAAAGATAAGAAGATAAAACCATCCCAGTTCTTTTACTGCTAATATCACTACCAGGAGAAGACTCCAGTTTCAGCATTGTCTGTTTCGTGTATCACTGGCTTTTTTTAATGTAACCGCACTATTAATTGAAGATTAGTAGTACGCAGACATGCAAGCCTGAGTTTCCAGCCTGACAATCGAAGAGATACAATAGAATATGAACTTCACTTTAGAAGAGTCTCTAGAGACAATGGTTTACATTACCGACAGCGATATTTGGCAGGTCAAATGCATACAACAGAGACTTAAGAAAATGCAACAAGAGAGAACTACTTACAAACTCAGCAGGCATATCTAAAGTTCAGGTTTCTTGCTCTTGCAAAACTCAGCTGTACAGAATAGAAACAGCAAGTGTGGCACTTTTTGAACCTATTTATAATCCCTTGTTTGCTCCAGAGGTAGGATGGTATTTATTTACTGACTTCAAGTGTATAAAACCCATTATTATGTGATTGTGGGTTGACTTTTTTCGTCTTGAATTGCCCAAATGAAGAGTAATTTTTTAACAAAGTTCATGCCAGGGTATTTGTCTCATGTTGTATTTATGGACTGCTTTTCAGTAATATGTATTATTTATTCCTCAGCTTCTGCACCTAGGGGGCTTGGGATAACAGATGGCGTTTGTAGGGGGCTGAGGGAGAGATTCTTGTAAATATCATTCCCTGCTTTTGCAGATTCCATTGTTTATGCGAGATCTAATAAAATGATGAAAAATAAATCATTTACAAATGACACCAGACTGCATGTGAACATTAGTGACTTCATAGCCTCACAGTATAATGAGCAAAGGTGGCCCTTCATCTTCAGCTCTGCCTAATCCTTTGAACCAGCAAATGTAATAAGAAACAATTGTGTCAACTTCTTCCTCGGAGGCTGGTCTCCAAAATAATATTCTCCAGAACTTTTAAGATAAACCATTTCTTTTAATGGATTTTTAAACCGCTGAACTGTTTAAATTGTTAAACTGCTTTCTCCTCTCGTGTGGCTGGAATGGAGAAATTTTTCCCAGGCTATGTTTTGAACTTATTTTCACAACAAAGTGCTTTTGCATGCTTGGGCAATTCATAGAGAACAATCAATTTTAATCTCAATGCAGTATTCAGGTGGAATGAAAGCACTAGTCCCCAGCTAACTGCTGCGTAAATCACTTCAGTCTTTCCTTGTGACTGTCTGTCTGGGATGAAACAGACAGTTTAACTGCCCCTTTTCTGTTATTCATTTTTTGTTTCATATTGCAATGAGTATGCATTTTGTAAATGCATCTGTTATTCGGATGTGCAGTACATACACCTTGCCTCACTGCAAACTGTGTCCCCCTGTGGGTTTTAGAGCAGCAGAAGCAGTCATTTGTTTTTATGCTACACTTCTTTCTATAGCTTCTGCAATGCCAAACCCCAAAATGCCTTTTTTAACCCCCCCAAATATTTCCATCTAAGGTTTCGATAGAATGTTAATAAGGCATCTGCAGATGCACAACACTGTTAATACTAACCCTAAACACAACACTGACAAACACCAATAGATGGTTTTAAAACCATGGCTCACAATTCTGCTCATGGAGGAACACTGTCTGCTGGTTTTCATTCCAGCTGTGCTATAACTATCCAGTGCTAGATTGATCTACTTGGTTTTTTTTCACTTTTATTAATTTTTTTTGCTTTTGTCATCCTTGAGTGTCAAGTACCCAACTTCAAGGTAGTGCTTCCAACAACTTCAGCACACAGAACTTTACCTAGCCTATCCTCAACTTGCTTGCCATTATTCCTGACCGGACAGCTCTTACTAATAGATCAGTTGATGATGAAGACAAACAGGTGGGACTGATTCTGTATCACACGCATATTTTCCTTCTGCAGATGTCCAATTAGTTACATTTCAGACAACGCACCTGAACGAGGGCAGTTCTGAAAGAAATCGGAACAAAGCACCTATCGAACTTCATCTAAAGCAAGAACACTTTCCAAATCTTGGTTTTATGAACCAAAGTTAGCCATTACATTATAATTGCTTTTAAACCAGGAAGATCTGTCTTACCATTGTCCATGGCCATGAAGACAGCAGTGTAAGTGTTGTCCTGAACGTAGGGGGACTCGCGATCCAAGATGGCGGTGGTGTTGACAGTTCCTTTCACAGGGTGAACACCGAGCCAGCCTGCGGGGTCCTTCAGTACTGCAAACCTGAAAACGAAGCCAGGTGAACTAATCAATAAGCAGGTCACAGCTTTAAGGTGAAAATGTAATTATGTTCAGTTGTAAGATCAGCCCGCTCAAGGCCTGGCAATAACCTGGTGTAATTTCGTAAATAAGATATAAAGGTGAAACATAATCCTGTTTAAAGGGGAATATAGCCGATGTTACAAGACTTTAACTTCCAATGAAGAATTTTCCACGGTTTATATAAGTATTCTTTGCAGTTTTTTAAGAGTAGTATACGACGCACATAATCGACATTTATGATCACATGACAAGTTTTCAGCACACCTGACGCCTGAACGCCGGAGGTTCCGATGATAAAAAAAAAAAGATATTCAAATGAACTACTCACGGAATATGCACAATACTTAAGACAAATATGTCTATGGCCCCAAAGTATTTCTGTCAAAATATACTTCTGACAGGTCTGATATTCTGGCAGTTTTATTTAGTGCACTGTTAATGAGGATAAGGATTTTGAATTGTTTATTTAGAAGTTATTTGTTTAGAGGGATAGGGTCTGAAAAAAACAGTATGTGTTTGTAGCCAAGTACAGACAAGGTAGGTAGGATAAGAAATCCACTTTTCAGATCTTTTCTGTATTCTATGAGAATACAATTGGGGACAAGCCTTCTGCAATTGTGGTAAAGTCTGAAAGCTCATTATAGGAATCAAGAACTAGGCAGGACTTCCTTCTGTGGCTTCCTTTATTGATCCCCTTATTAGTTGTAAATCCAAGCAAAACCACATCCTTTTGACTCAAACATCATCTGCAAATGAAAGTAAGAGTAACAACACTGCATGAAGATGTAAAAAACATTTACAACCCTGCACAATAGCATTATTGCCTATGACAGTGAAATTGTATTCAAGGCCTGGATTTATAGCTAACAGACCGTATCAAAGCCCCTAAAATTACTTGATAATCGACTCCTGCCTTTCCTCTGTAAGAAAGCTAAACTATGCATTTATCTTGAATATAGAAGCTCTAGCAGAGTATTGGACAGAGTATAAATTACCAAGTATTAGCAGTGGTTTTGTTAAAGTTTGTAATGTGTACTGTATATAAAATGCATACACAATGTCCTTTAACAAAAACATGTTTGTGAAGCTAGCAGTCATACAGTTTGACAAGTATCACATGTTACCAAGAAGATGCCATAGTCTACAGTTTCACGCATGGTTCTTTTTTCAATTCTGTCTGCTATATCATCGTTAAAGCTGTAATTAGCATTGGTGAACCAAGCCCATCTCATCTTTAAAGCACAATTATCTGATGATGATGGAACGAGTTCACACATTTACTATTAACAAATATTGATTGCTTTACCCTCACTGTTAAGAAGCTTTTAGTTACTACACCGTATGCCACTTATTGCAAAACAGCAGATTTCCGTCTGGAGAAAAACGACAAAAATGCACAATTAGCTCAATAACAATAGTGGGGATTAATTATGTGTTTGAGTTTAAAAAAGGAGACAATGTAAAATGCAATTTGGTGATACAGGGCTTGTTAGAGCAATGAACCAGTTACTTTTTTCTATGCATCATTAACTGGAGTGAGCATAAAGGCTCAGTGAAATCAATGTTCCTGTTAATTGATTGGTTATGATTTGTTTTTGGAGAGTGCTGGAGATGTTAAAGTTGAGCAGTTTTAACAGTCAGAAAAACACAGAAGCACCCTTGTGAAGCAGAGCCAGTCCATTCTTCAAAGGGTGGAAGGATCTTCTCTTTTCAAACAGAAGTAATGAGAACAGGACTGTGGCGTTCACAGTCAACTTCCAAAGGACTTCCAAGGCTTCAGCCTGTCAACGGTTTATATAAGACCGCAGCACAGAAGAGAATTATATACAGTAGCTACTGATAGTCCACCAGCTCTGTACAAAGTGTCCAGCAGTTATCTTGCATTTTTCATGAGCACCAAAGAACATGCATTGAAGCCAAACAGAAAGAAAAGGAGACGTAGTACTCTTCAATTAGATCCAACCTTAAGCCCTTGAGCTAGTGTTCCATGATAGGATACAACATCTACTGTATGTGCGATGTCCTGGACAATCTGACTCGAGGCTTGAACCTGAACCAGGGATAGGAAGGCATCTGGTGAAGCCCCTGTTCCACGTGTCTGCAGAAACTACTGATAAGGTGCACCGTGGGCAACAGAAGATGCTACTAGATGAAGACGTTGTGCATTCAGGAACCATGGCTCTAGGGCGGGACACAGAGGAGAGGGAGAGGTGTGTGCTGTGTATTTCAACATTAGGGGAACCATGAGGGAGACGGGTAAATGGAAAACTCAAAATTAGCCCATTTAGAAGTGGCACGTCTTGTGTGCAAATAAAGGAGCTACAGTACATTAGTTCTCCCAAGGATATTAGAAGGTAGTTAAAAATGCATTATGCAAATTTGCTTTCTATCTTCACAGTGGACACGTTAATTGCGGTGGCAAAGTCATCATTTTCTTTCACACACACACTCCACGTGATAAAAAAAATGTAATTAAATCTTTCCCAGTCTTGTTTGTGGTATTCTTGTTACCTATACACCCTTAAAGGCTTGACATATCTTATTAAGAAAATGCTAAGTTGAACTCTTCAGACACAGGCTGCAGTTTGCACAATTTGTCATTGATAATCAGTGAACCCCAGCACATTGTTAAAGTCTTTAGCAGGATAGCCCTTCTGGAACACAGAAATGCTGACATAAGCCCATATTATGCTGCCTCCTTTGCTAGATGCAGTCTTACAAATTGATTGAGATTCATTTTTCCAAAACAAATTCAGTCAAAAAATGGGGAAAAAACGTTTTTGAAACTTGACTGTAACAATTACTCCTCCTTTAGAGGAGAGGTGTCACTAACAACTAAAATAAATATGCAAGCTGTATTTCAGATGCAAAAGGTACAAGTAAGCAATTTTATTTATTTACTGATGAGTATAACAGCTGGAAAAAAGTATCATTAATAAAGAAATTCAATACATGATTACCCTGCAAGGTAAAATACTTGCACAAGGCCATTTTGGAGTGCTAGCAAAATTCAATGTGCAAATTCATGTACATTAAACGCAACGTGCCGATACAGTTTTTGTCACAAGAACAAAGAAACCACATCCATCATACAACAGAACCAAGTGGGTCCATGTGTGGTATATTAACAAACCCCACATTCATGTTCTTCATAGTTTGCTTTTACATATAACTATGAGAATCTTCTACACAACTGCAAAAAAGAGAAGCAGCCTGATTCATATGCACCAGCTCTCTACAGTGAACCACTCAGAAGCTACAGTATATGAAAAAGATTCAGGTAGAAGAGCCTCTAAGATTTTTAGATTCTATCTATACTATTTCACAACACTTTGCAGCTCACTGTTCCGTGATTAGTCCACTGAATGTGTTCAGGCAACAATAGAACAGTCCAGTTAATTTTATGGATAATATGAGGTGAACAGCCAAAAGCCACACTCTCGCATACTGTACTGTAGGAATCATTTCTGACTGGGACCGGTGGTAGTTGGGTGTCAGGTTGTTTTAGAGTTTTGTTGGTATATGAGGAAGATTTAGCAAATAAAGACTCTTTTTGTATTATATTTTTCTTCTCTCGCGTGTTTTATGTGCACTGGCCTCATGAGTCACCTACAGTATAGGGAGGCCCGGCACAGGCTGATTCCTGGATGAGGATTTTAGTTCATTTTGTTGGTGTGGAAAGATATTGTAAAGCTATTTCTTGACAAAACAACATTTAAAAATATTAATAAAGCATAGGAACACAAAACGAATCACACTTGAATGAATCACTCTTTGAGGGCATCATCAGCACTGGAGGTAATGTACAGTAAGGGTTGCTTATATTACTGTACTAAGCATGATGTTGAAAATTATGGTTGTTTTGCACTGGTGAAAGGCTAAAAGCAAAAAATCTCACATATCTCCCATAGGATATGCATTAGACAGAAACACAAGAAACAAAATGTGTATAAGAATATGTGCTGGTAAAGACATATCTAAATAACTTTAAATTACAAAGATTTTTTTAGATTTCTTTTCCTATAAATTGCACACATTCTTTCTGTCACTTCTATGCTATCTTGCCAAGCTCAAGTCCTAGAGGTACACTTGTCAGCACCACAGCTACCAGGTTTGGAGCCAAATGAAAATGAAGACATGGCTCAGACACATGATTAATAAACCTACATGGACGTCAACGCTTTCAAAGAGGCTTAATGAGGGACCTTTCAGTGAGCCGTTTCCTTTAGTCCACTTATCGACAGCACAACATGTGAGGCCTCTTTCTTCAGCATTGAAGCACTTATTGATCATGCAAGCAAGAAGCAGCCAGCAAGCCCGATGCCAAGACAGTGGAATGATAAATGTGTTACTGTATGAGGCCCAGGGACATCACATGGCCTTCAAATGAATGCAGAACAAGTAGGAGTACTATTAAAATCAGTCATTCCTCGGAATAATGATAAAAGACAAAGTAAGAAAGACATTTGGGCATACCAAAGCACAGGTGTCAGCTCTTAAAACAGAATGCTCAAGCTTTGCACCAGGTCCATATATTAAACTAAATATCAGACTATACTTAAAACTGACAGAGCTGTGTTCTATTGGTTGGGGAGTTAAAAACAAATTTGAACTTTTCATGCCTATTTGCTATATTGTGTAAATTTGTCACCTCTGCGTGTCACCAGGTTAAATGGCTGTCACCTCTTACATTTGTCTGTTATTGGCACTTAATTATTGATCTGCCACCAAGTGAACTGTTTTTCTCACATTTTCCCTTCTAGTTATCCAGTTAATTAGGGGTCCATCATACACAACATAACTTCCCAGCTAAGACATACACTCTACAGCAGTTTCCTAACTGCTTTCCGTACTCAGAATCAAATTTCAGAAATCTGTTTTTATGTGTTTTAACAGGAAAGAGCGCAAACAGATGCCTATTTCGCCTTAGTTTATAATGTTTACAAAACACTGTCAGAATAACACTCTCACAAAACTCACCCTTAACAATACTGTTGACTCAATTTCTACCAGGTCATTCGAACGCTAGCCCTAAACGAGAGTTCTGAAACCTAGGATCTGTCACAGGGTTCTTGCTAATTAATAACCCCCAGAAACTATTAGTCACATTTACATAGTTTAATTAAAGATTTAAGCTTAATTAAGTAAGAGCTCAGCTGGAATGAAAATCAGAAGACAGAAGAATGTTCCTAGGCCCTGGATAGATACTGTACATTGATGAAGCAAGTACATTTCAGCAAACAATAATGCATTTGATTCTACAGGAGAAATGTCACATTGAGAGATATATTACAAAATACATTCTATTTATTTAAATTCCAGTCATCCCTGGTCTCCTGCAGTTTCATTTGTGCCAGATTGCTCCAAGGCAGCATGTCAAAATCCAAAGCCTTATATTATGTTCCCCTCCTCTTCTGGGACATCCTCATTCTGATCCTGGACTGTCAAAACACTCATCTTGTAAAACCATGCTTCCCTTTCGCCTCACACTGTTTATTGTGTGATGGGCGGCGTCATGCTTTCTCCGATGAGTTATAACTTCTCATTTTGTTTTTTTTTTCCTGGACAAGTCACGCCCATCCTCTGCCACATCTGTTTCACTTCAGATTGTGGGCCAGTCAGAGAAAGAGGCAGGAGGTCAACTAATTACATGCAGAGTAACACTATACACATAGTACAGGAAATGGAGGGGAAACAATTTCTTTGTTTTTATGGTGTTCATCCTGCTGTGAAACCAAACAAAAAAAATCCCACATCTGATTTGTTATTCATTTTAGTCTCTTAATGACTTTGACTTCTTGAATTTGGGATCTTATATTTTAACTCCAGGGCCCAGAGTTTCCTTTTGTGGCTAATTATGGCAATCTTTCATATATTCAAGAGGAGCAATTAATTGAAGGCTGCAAAAATCGTTGGATTATTATCTGCTTTTAAAAGAGGATTAACATGCTGATTTTGAAAACCATTTTTGCACTTCTAAAAGCACAAGGATGAGAAAAAAGGCTTTGCTGTATTGATAGGAAAAACAACTATACTTACAGTATGCATGCAGTACTTCAAAGGGCTTTCAGAAAGAATAATAAGGCAACAAAGTTAATGTCCTGATTTTCAATCTACTGTAACTCCTTTTCCTTGAACACTCCCTAATCCTATCATTTTAGCACATGCTACAAGGCTCTCAGAAGGATCACAGGTACAAGTTTAAGCAAAACAAGGGTCAAAGATAATTCTGCCTTGACTGCAGGCTTTGCCGGGACTGCTACACAATCCCAGGCGTTCTCATTTTTACCAACTAAACTGTGTATCATTGTGACACCCTCAGTGCATGACTAGAAGGTCAGGTTAACAGCAGGGTACGTTTGATGGATTAGAGCTGTCTCCGTGCTGATTTAGGTCCTAGGTCCACACATGTGAGCAGGCTCACTGTTAAGCAATGGGGAAGAGTTTTTTTTTTCCCTTTTGGCCTGCTTAGCCATTTTTTCACAGAGCTGTTGGCAGAATTCCACGACAGGAACAGGAATCTGTAACCCACTTTGGGAGGTAGCTGTCATTTTTAAAAGCATTGCATCCTAGCCACCTTGATTATCGCGCCCCATTAGCCAAGAACATTTGACTTTTTGAGTGTGTAATGATTTCTTGTTTCTTTTATCATAAAATGTGCTCATAAAAAAGCTTTGACTGTATACAGTATAGCACCAAGACGAATTTCTGTAGCCACACTGCTACCTGAGCAGAAGAAGCCAGAATGTCATTTACCTTACATGATAAATTGCTGTTATAAAACAAAGCAGAGTGAATCCACTGTTTCAACACTATTACTCCTAATGGTCTTAATGAAGAGCTGGATTTTCTGTGCTTTGTGTAATTATCATAATTTACAGGTGCTGTGTTTCTGATGACTAGTGTCCTAATTAAATTCTCTTTATTTTTTCCTTGCCAATGAAGATTAATTTGATTCAGTGATTAATAAAAACAGAGGGATGACAACTACAACCAAGCACAGCTCTACAAAAGCAAATTGATATGCTCCTTAATTACCATCATCCTAATATGGACTACAATGAAGGACTTACTGTATGTGCTTTACTTTATGGTAAAACTTTTTTGCAGGTGTCTTCAATCAGAGTAAACAAACTCTTAATTTACATACAGAAATACATTTATAAAATTCACATGTGTAATCCATAATTGGTCGGACTAATTATTTAACAATAAAAATACATACATTTTCTGATTTATTGTGGCCTATGAATGGCTCTGTTGTATTAAAAAACATAACTACCTGTGTTGTGACTTTAAATATTGTTGAAATATATCTCCAATGTCCCTGTTCCCATGGAATTTTGTAAAAACGTAGAAAGCATTAAAAAATCTAGACTGGAACACTGTTGATGCTAGTGTTTATATTTTGGAATCTTGGATCTCTGGGCCAAAAGAAGGTCTTTAGCAATTAATAATGAAAAAGGATTGTGAGCTGGTGTGTAGGTGTGTGCTTTCACTGTTTTTTATAATTGTTTACTAAATTGCAGTCATGTACACATAGAACATTTTCAGAACATAATGGCAAGAGAAGGAACAGAAAATAAAACAAACTTACGAGCTTACTTTGACATTGACAAATTTCTTTTTAAAATTAGCTTTGTCGACTTAGATCTCTCACATACTGTAAACCATGTGAACAATGCCTTTTGTTCACTGTAACCATATACAATAGATACTTTAATTCAATATGTAATTTTCTCCATGGGTACATTTACTGATTCCCCCCACAAATGGTAGTTCACATTGTCAGGATTTAACCAATTTATAGTAATATGCTGCACATCTGCAATTCTTAAAAATAGTACTTAAAGTTCTTCAGTTGTCTGAAATTCTATTGATGCTTGTCCTGGATTTAGTTCAAGGAGGCAGCTGGGTCAGCATGCGTAGGCTGCCGAGGAATGGGTAAAGGTTTATTCCACGCTGAAAAGGGAAGGAAAACATGGTTCGCACACACCTGAAAAAGGCTCCAAAGCCGAAATGTCGTGTCAAACTAACTACTTCAAAAGGCTGAGATTTATAGTAATGTCTTTTGAAATGACTTGCGCTACCCTGTAAGATCAGAAGTGGAATAGCAGAGCCTTTTGCCTCTCCACACCCATGTTAAAGGAGCTGCAGTATGCTGGCACAGCTGTAGTCCAAGGGGTGGGGCTTAAAAGCAAATGTGAACTTTCCATGCCTATTCCATCCAAAATCGTGAATTTGCTATTTTCTGTAAATTGGTCTAATTTAATTTGCAGGGGCATTCATCTCCCACTTATATTTTTATCCAGACATCTTGCTTACAGTAAATGTCAGATACTGTATAACACGCTTTACATTCTAATGTGCTTTACAGATCTTATGGGACATTTCACTAAAGGATCCTTATCGAGATTTCCCAACTCAACTCAACTTCATACTCAAGAGCTTTGAAAATCCATTAAATTGCTCCACTTAAGCCACTAATTAACCTATATAGATTATTAAATAATTGTGCTGTAATGACCTCCTGAAGGACTAAGACTCTCCAGGAATGGGCCTGGGAACACATGAATCTCTTGCTTGGCGTAAAAACAGATTTCATATGATACAACCGCAGGGTGACTTATGTATTAAAAGTACAAACTTAATCCTTTCATCAGTCAGATTCTAGAGACACTATGTTATTCATACTAAAGTCTGTGTGCTGTGTTATTTGTATTAATAGTAACAAGTTCTTGTTTATCTTTTTTCAAATTTTTCAAATCCATGAATTCATATGTTTACAACATTTACAACTATTTTAAATGCCTCTATTAGTAATAAATAAACTCTGCACTAAGATTACATTCCTTTCAACTATTTCTATTCCTCTCCATTTTGCAGTAGAGCCATTCTTCCAACTCATTTGAGATCTAGGAGAAATAAATCCCCTTTCCCCATTCCATGCAAACCCCAGAGTTTTCTCCACAGGTGTAAATTTATCTGAGAAGACGATCAGTATAAAGCCAAACCCAAACATAAACAACACCAACACTCTGGACTCTCAGTCGTTTCCAGGAAAGGAATATTTAGTGACCCAGTCAGATGCCATTAGCACATTAACTGCCTTACAGAGGGCTTTTTCAGTTTTGTGTCTCTAAGCCCTGACTGAAAGTGCTCAATGCTCATTAGATTCAAGGTGCAAAAAGATTGTTACTTAGCTTCCATCACCAGTTTTGTTAAAGTGAAATTGGAAAGAGGATAGTAGTTGTTAAGTACCTGTGGATCTTAACCAGCTTTAACACAGATGTAATTGCAACAGACTTCAAGTCAGTAGAAACAGGACCATTTTTCATGGAATGAGGTTAGTGAGACATGGACAAAGAGCTGGCAAGGTGCAAGAATAGCATCCAGGACACAGTCAGCATCAACAGCAGCAAAATAAGAGAAACTCAGACCTGCGACAACAGAGGAGGATGTGTTGCTGTTGCGATGGCAGGCAATGGGGTCAGCAACTGGTCAATAGCTTTAGGCATTTTGTTGGGGACGAATTAAACAACTTACATTGCTCTAAAAAGAGCAAAAGCAGACCGATTAGCTGGTTTTATTAATAATAGAGAAAAGGACTGAAGGATTACTATGACCATTCTAAAACAGACTAGACTAGTATACAAGTGTTTGTAGGAGATGGACCATCAATAACTTGATTTGGGGTGTCTGTAAAAAAAACAAAAACAATAGAAACCTCAAGCAAAACAGCCTGAGCAGCTTTAGGAAGAGTTTTCTAATCTCCTCCCTCATCCTAGTTGCATTCTCCAAATTCAGCATATGAATGATCATAGTCCATTTACCATTAGTACGAGCTGAAGGGACAATGAGATCCAGTAAAACAGACATTTTGTCAGAAACACATGGCATAGACAGGATACGCTGAAGCCTATGAAAAACTCTAATTACAAACAGAAGTCCTGAATAGTAGTACTTTACTGCCATGTAAACAAAGCTGATTAGAATGTGTCCCAGTGCAGCCCTAATAAAAAACCCAACAACAACAGAAACAATAATTTTACACTTACACATTCGCTACACATTACACAATCAGTCAATCTTCGCCTCAAAGCATTAAAATACAAAGATCAAGAGCACTTCATTCACTCCCACATGGCGCATCGACCAAGATCCAGTCTGAGGTGCTTGATGGCATCTGAAGAGGTGCAGTTTCAGAACTGAGCAGTACTACGTTTGATACTTTGAAAGCTCCACCATGACGGAAGCAGTATAGAAAAGGAGCCGGCCGGGTGGGAGGGGTCAGTGGACACCTGCTTAGCTTTCCGTTTGATTCGTCTGTCATAAACAGAGGCAAGGGGGGGAGACATGTCCGGTCATAACGAGGAGCAACAGAGGGAAGACAGGAGGCAAACTGCAAGTAATCAAACTACTCAACTGGCTCAGAAAGTCCTAAAACGCAAAGCAATAAAATAATATAAGCAAAATTTACTCCTTTAAGACTGTTTAAATGCCATTTTCTGGAGCTCTTAAGATGTGCAGCTAAGCCAAAAGATGGCTTTATCTGTCACTGATTCTACTGATCGCTAGTTTACTGACCTCTTTTCTGCATTAAAAAACAGTTTTGGCATTCTGGCTCCCCACGTTCGTTTCGTCAGTTCGGTATGTTGTTTCGATTGCATGTCACAAGGAAGTGATACTCAGGAGCTGCCTTTGAGCCTAAGGCTCAGTTTACAAGTGGCATGTAAATTAGCATACCACTGCTTAACATTGTTACAGTTGCTTAGCAACAGTGTTTTACAAGTTTCAAGAAAAGAAGCACATAAAACCATAGAAAGGTAAAATAAATTATTAACACCCACTACAACAAGTAAGGCTCATCAATCAAATTCTCTAATGAATTCATAGAACAAACATATACACCCTGGTGTTTTTGTTACACCATTAAAAACCCTTTAAGATTCAGCTGTGTTTAGAAAACAATTTGTCGTTGCAAGACTTTATTTACTTTGACAAAAGTACTGTACATATTTTTATCAAGTGAGAAACAAAAATAAATATACCAGGTGTCAGCCAACAGGAATAACCCCAGTCAGACTTGGAGACGGCTGAACAACTTGTCTGCAAACTGACAGCAACTGATATTCAAGATAAGATACCTTGAGTGTTGCTACACATGGATTCACATTCTTACAAGATCAGCATGTAACCAGTGGAGGATACTGGACTGGAAATGGTGAGAATTTTCTGGTGGACCATGGAAATTCAATGTCTGGTTGAAAGATCACCATTGTCTCTACACATACTGTACAGAACAGAAAAAATTTGCAGACAGAAAAAATGCTAGATGAAAACTGGAACAATCTACTTGATATCTAATTACTGCACAACACTGACAGTTAATACAAATCACCTGATAGCTGATATCACTTCAGTGTAACTGTAATTAAAGAAACAGGAAATAGAAACAATGCACTGTATCAAAAAAATATGATTAAAGCTGTAGCCTAATTAGTTATTAAACTGTTCACCCATAACACAGTGCCCTTTAAATGCTAATGAAATGATTTTTTAGTCAGTTAAATTAAGTGTTTTTTAAGAATCTCCCCACCGGAAGAAAAAGTCTTATGATAGTGTTATGTTTTATGAAGCATCTCTCACAGACACCCTTTTTAGAACTTGCTGCTTAGTTAATCATTATTAAAAAGCTCATAAAACAAATCAGTTGATACACAGTGCTTAACCTATAGTTCTGGGGAATTCAGCATCTTTGAAGTGTTGTCTGGTGTAAGCTCCAGGGTTTTCGCAGCACACAGTGTGTAGTAACAGGCTGTGTTTGTAATAATTGCCCTCCAGTGTCAACACTTGCCAAGTAGGAAACACTTACAGATAACGTACTGTATAAAGGATCACTCCATGTTTGCAAAGCTTGTGGAATGAATGGACCCAAGGTATATTCAATATAACTCTTTTGATTGATAATCTAAGGGTTTCGTTTTCTGTGAGTGAAGCTGACTCGGGATACCACTTACACTATGTACTTTACACAGCCTATACAATTTTTCTGGCAAGCATTCTGTGTCAAAGCTTCTAAATTATGTATATCTGCATTATTATATTTTATGATGGCATAATGGCAGAATTTTAAAACAACTTTACTATTTCAAATAGGCATTGCAGGTGAGGTGAAACATTCCAGACACACATCATTTGAACAACCAGGCTGGAAGTTGCGATCCACAGTCACTCACGCAGAAGGGATTCCCAACTTTGAATCACACCCCTCCACAGGGGGGACTGGGAACTGAGGACCCTTTACTGAGCAGTTCGGAACTTCTGAAGACTTTTCAAGTACTGTCTGCATGTGTCACAGACCACTATGATTACAAAGGAAGAAGGAAACTTCCTGCTAGCATAAAGAAGTAAATCCTCACCAGCACAGTTTTTAATGTAATTACATGTCTCCTATTCATAATTGCTTTTATCTGTTGTTTTTTGTTTCTTTTAAAAATAATGCAGTGGGATCTACATGAATGCATTGACTTAATATTTATTCCTGCCTCAGTGCAACAGTAAACTTTAGATAACATAATTCCCCATCTCTCAGGTCTCATCACTTGGTACTGATTACAAAGAACGTGGTTATTATCCCTTAAAGAAAATAGACACCACAGCTCCAAATTTACATAAATAATTATGTCTCAGCAGCAGAGTGCATAAAATAAAATGTATTACCATAATAAAGTACAAAAACCAAGTGTATTGCAGCCATTGAAAATCATAAACCTTAATTAATACGGTGGTAAACAATTTATGATAGCTTCAATTAGGCTTCTGTATCTTCTTTTTTCGCTTGCATATTTTCTGTCTCTGATTATTTTAATTAATATAAAAATATTAGCAGATGACATTTCTCCCAGCCTTAATAATGTGTGACCCTTTCCTACTACTTAGAAAGCTATTTCTAACCAACCTTGGGCATAGAAATGAAGCCTGAAAAAAGCTCTAAGGTGGCACGTACTGTACATGGTGATATGATCAGTGTCTCAGTGCAGGATGGATGTGCACTCCCTACTGTTCTTAATTCAACATGGTTTTTCATGGTTTCTGCTGATAGATGAATTGTGAGCAGCAATACACACTGTATGTGAAGGACTCCACAGCCCTCAGGGGTTGTTTAAACCGGACTGCCCTTTGCAACACCTCCCTTAATAAAGGATTCAAATGGCAGGATGAAAGAGCTTTTGGTGGAACTGAATGAAGGTTAATCCAAGGTGTAGCAGGTGAACAAGGTGTACCAAGTACACGTACTTGTTGTTGTAATTGCAGTTAAATAATTGTAATTGTCTTCCAATTGCAATATTACAGACCTCTGCTGATGTCATACTTAGACATGCAGTTCATTTGAAAGTAGTGCAGCTCTTTAAATTCTCACCTCAGTATTACATCCACAAGATAAGCTCAAGACCTAACAGAGGAAAAGCTTGTGCACATCCAACTGAAATAAAAATGCAAAAATACTTCATGAGAAATGCATAGAAAAATATAAAAACATCTATTAAAGATGATACTTTACTGTTTTCCAAACTGTATCACTGGAGAAGCAGCCTCTCAAAAATACTTCAGATAGATGCAATAGGCCAATTAATTATGCAAGATGGCCTAAGTATTGCATTATTAAACACAGAAAAATACTTGAGAAGGATTATCCCACTCTTCAGGCAAAAACTGACAAATTTGCCTGGCTTAGCTGTTTAGAAACAATTGTTCTCATTAAAGTAATTGCGTGCTAGTTTCCTTCTCCCACCACCCTACTGTGTTCCGAGAGTCTCTCGGTCAGGTTGTTCTCAGGAAGTGCAATTTATGTAATATATGCCTCTGTGCTTATGGACCCATGCTAGGACAAACAGCAGCATTGTATAACAAAGTAAAATTCAATGGCTGGAAAGAGGCACACTGCAGAGACTTAATACACCATGAAGAGAAAATTTAACAACTTTTTTCTCTAGTGCATGTACTGTACACTGTACATATTATTCCTGCTAACCTCCCTCTGTATGGAACACGCTACAGTTCCTCTAGAGCTGCTATAAGGATACAGGTCTCAGGCTTTAATGTTGCAATATTAACAGGTGATTATCTTATTAATTTAATATTAATAAGATACTCCCAGTGTGTTAAAGAATCAGAAACAGGCCAGGGTATTGGAGTACAAGAGCACATCCATCCTTAAATTATAAGCCATGCCATTAAGTCAGTAAATTCCTTTAGTATTAAGAATTAAATTATATTTTTCTACCCTTAATGAGCCCCAAAAAGAGATGTTATTGAGCATACTGTGAAATAAAAAAAAAGTTTGGTGAAAAGGTTGAAACTATTTCAGCAGACTAATTAAAAAGGAAGCTTGTGCACAAAACTGTAGGCCTTATTCAACATTACCAAATGTAAAAGTGATATTCCTATGGGGAGTAAGTGCTTTACAAAACGTATCCTTGTGCATACCCATGTGCCTCGAGGTGACTGTTGCATTTACAAGAAAATCAATCAGCTGTATTTTAGGAGCAGCTTTTAAATTGAAAAGAAAAAAAGAACACAACACGAGGCTCACACCAGGATGCCAAAAATGTAACAACGCGTGAGGAGAAAGGAGAAGAAGGGCAACTCTCTCCCTGTCTGAGGTCAGCGATAAGAAAGACTAATGCCAGGAAAACTCCTTTGTACTGTAGGTCTCTTTAATAACCTGCAGGATTATAACTCGTACAGAACCTCATTATTCTTGCTGAATTTCGGAATCATACGGGGGGCAGAGTGTCTCAGTTTAATTTAAATTAATGAAACCCAGGAAAGGCTATAATCCCAGAGCTGACCGTTTCCCTTCCCTGGCATTAATCCACAATGACAGACATGCCCTGGCTCCCCGTTTACTCAAGACAGGCTTAGCCCTTATGAAAATGGGAGTGTGAAAAACAAAATCTGGAATTGAATCACATCCTTGCAGCATATTGAGCTCAGGCAAATAAATAACGGTCATCTTATCACGTTTGCAATGCAGCTACGAAGATGGTCTTTAAGTTGCGGTGTTAAATATCAGATGTGCAATACCAAATATGTAATCTGGGACCATACACTTTGCAGACACCGAAGGGATCTTCTTAGAATTCACAAAGCACCGACTGTATGCTATCACATACATAGAGGGTTCTAAGCTTGACTGACACCTTCTTACAAACTCAGGTAAATTAAAGTATTGATTAAGATTTTGTAATGTGGAACAATGGAAATGAATAGAAAGGTAAGCCTCAGACTGCTGGAATTTAATATAAAATATACTGTACCAGCCGTAAACCATAATAATAAACATTTTCTGGAAATGTTTATAGCCGGAATAAACATATCAGACATTTTGGTGGAGAGTGCAAATAAAGTTGGGCTGCGAAGCTCCTTGTTTCAGCCACGGTTCTGGATCTACAAATAGTTCACGAAAATGACCCCAATCTCAATATTCATATTTCAGTACTGCCTAGGTCGATTCGTTGTATCCATTCTGCTGTGTGACTTCGAAGGGAATGTACCAAGAGCCAAACTGCATTGCCCTTGTCACTGTGTGTAATGGATTCTTTTACCAGGTACTTTTCTAACACAGAATATCCATGTTATTTATTATTTAGTTGTTTTCAGGCCAATCTGCATTGCCAAGCCCCAATCATTCGATCTGCTAAAGAGCGAACTCCAGTCAAATCAAATGGCAGGGCATTCTAACATGCAGTATGATGTCTGTGGTACTGCTTCACGATGACCTGCAGCAAAGATGACCTACAGTACATCAACTGGGAATGCATCTATCCTACATGTGAGACAAAACAATAAAGGTGATAATACATTTGTTGACTTTATTGTCACAAAACACTGACTATCTACCATCTTTGACATTGTTACCCTCAGTTATTGACATGGATGTCAACTGTTAGCTAATATGAGCCTCCGCCTATTCCAGACTGTACTGTAAACCAGGGTAATAGAACTGCTGAATCAAACTACTATATTAGAATTATATACAGTTCAGCCCACAACAATTTTCTGGGTAGATGGGAGGGTGGATGGAACTCAGGTTGTAATTATGATGCTTCAGACAGCAGTCCTTCAAGTACTAGTACTATGATGGTAGTGTCTTACACAGTCATTTCATGCTGTGAACACTGCCATCATTGAGCAGACAGTTCCTAAATCTACATGCTCAACTGCAAACATGCTAGGTGTTTTGAATGGGCAGGAAGGAGCCCCCATGACTTTCTCTTGTGTTACCTCATTCATCATCTTTCTTGCCAGGGCAATCACACTCAACATAATCAGCATCACACAAGCATCACTGAAGGTGCTGCACACTCTCCAGGTGTTTCCAGTACTGTTCAGATTTTCACACCCATACTACTGGATAATGACATCACTGGAGGAGGAGGAAAAGAGCAACTAAAGACACTAAACACATATAAACCCTAAAGCCTGCTCTTTCCTATTTGAAGGATTAATGTTCAATAACTTTGCAGACATTCCTTTCATTGTTGTTAGACTATCATAGCATGGGCATTACAATGCCATTTGATCTTGCTTTTAGAAAATTAGTCTGACAAATCCACTGCCTATGAAATTCCAAGCCAGACAGGCCAGTCATAAATAAAGCAGAGCTTCATGAATAATCTAAAGTGAGAGTGCTATATCCAGCAACCCTATAATCTCTTCTTGTTAGGGCAGATTTGTACAGATGCACTACCTGCTTGGGTTTATATATACCTTGAAAAAGAGTGTTCTTAAATATAACTTCACCCCTTCATTTTAAAAGACCAAATATCTTTGCTGAATTAAACCATATTGCTTAGTAGTGGGCTTTATTTTTCGTTTTTCCCCAGTAACTAGCATGAGCCTTTACATGTGGAGGAGATTCATAAAACATAACAACTGATATTCAATACTAAGGTACTATAGTTTAAATGTGTACTTAATTCAGCCACAGGGCTCTCAGCTAAAATAAAACTTTTTTCTCCTGCAAATTGTTTGGTACCACCATTTCTGTTTGGAAGCAAAACAATTTTAAAAGCGTGTTTTGGATAATAACTTTCTTTCACTGTTAAAATTGTAAAAGTAATGTATTAAAAATCATAATGACAGAATTCAGCACCTTTCATGTCCCTTTTGGAGTGTAAATGTTAAAAGGATGAGCAATAAAAAGGGTTGCTTGCACCTTTTGGAAATTACTAAAATTGCCTGTATATTTGAAATAATAATGAATGTACACCCCAAACTACATCATACTGTAATTTCTTGTGCTTCAGTACTTAAATTAGAGTTACTCAAACCTGTAAATGTATGAACGTACAGTATGTCAACCGGTTAAGGACTCACTACAGCACTGCGCTTGTTGTGACACAGATTTAATTGTTTTACATCATGTTTCATTCCTATCATCACTTTCACTGGTTGTGGTGTCTATAGCCGTCACAACGGCAATTTATTTTTTCTCTTAAATGGCATTATGTACATGCAGTGAGGATTTGTTAAGGGTATGTTCTTGTCACAACAGCCCTAAATAACCCAAGAAAGAAAATGGTTAGATGGTTAATAAAGTGCAACAGGTATAGTTTAAAACATTAAATTAAACATTAAAGACATGAATGGTACTGACATCGGTGCTTTCTGTTAAACATCCTGTATTGCCTTCTGATTTGTAATTCATGCTCTTTTGCAAAGTAAAAGGAAATTGTTTCAACAAGCATTTGACCCAAGGGCAATGCTGTTGATTGAGGCAGACTGAACCGACTGCTGTTGTTATTAGTTTTTAGACACCTTCTGTAATGCAGTCCTTAGAACAGCTTCTAAAATAAGTTTTTTAAAAAAAACAATAAGCATAAACTTCATTGCCCTGAAAGTCTTAGATTTAAAGAACACAGTCTTATACAGTTTCTTGCCTTGACACATACAGATGGCAAGTCATTGTGTCATTGTATTGTATTGTACAAACTTAATTGTCAAAGCAACTCCAGAACAAAACCATTCCCTCCAATCCAAACTGGAAATGTTCTCCTAAACAGGCAGGCATTTGAGGCTACTGTATGTTCCATAGCCGTGTACCATCAGCAGGGCTCTATACATGTACTGTACTACCAACATAATAGGGAATACAACCTGATTTTTAAAAAAATATGCTTAAAAATACATTAATTAATACTGTAATCCACATATAGGGCTTCTATTTTTAAGCCCAGCTCTGGGTCTCTTACAGAGAGCATGCAACGTAGGTGTTAATTAATTCCAGTGTCTTGAAATGAACATTCTCATGAAGCATCATAGACCTATCAGGAAAAAAATGATCCTGTGTGTAATTCATCCATGGCTGCTAGAGTCTACTGCAAGTGCCTGACATGTTGTAAAATTCTTGCAATGCATCCATGCAGATGGCTTTCAACATGTAGCATCAAGGAAAAAGAAATAAAGAAAGGGGTTGAAAGAAATGAGGGAAGGTATAAAAGAGTTAAAAATACCTCATTTTCATCGTTGTATCATGTATACTATTACAGAATCCAGACTCTGAGTTCAAGCCCCTTGGGCTAATAATTGAGTTTATACTGCTGTAGTGATATTGTATGGGACAACACCACCAGCATCTCAGATAGATCTCAGATAGATCTTACTGATGACTAGAACACCAGTCTGAAGAAAAAAACCTTTAGCAACATCAACTAAGCAGAGAACAAAGCTGAAAGAAAAAAAACTACCTTCATAGCATTGCATGTTTTTGACTTGACCCTTTAACATTTTTAAGAAGTGGCACTTTCCATTACAAATTCACAGGGTATCCAATTACATTTCACCTCGTCAGCAAACTTCACAACTCTAGAGAAACAAGCTTTTACCTTTTTTTCAGAGATGGTGCTATTAGAGAACAAGGCAATGGCAAGCAGGCTTCAACAAAGCTCTCTTATGATAGCCCTTAGGTAAAAAAAAAAAACATTAAAGCAAGGCTACTGCTGAAAGATCAAAAGGGTTCAGAAGAGTTTTTCTCCATTCTTAAAAAGGCAGCCTGTGAAGGCACAACCGCAAGGGGTGTTTGTTGAAGAATATTCATGGCCGGTGCTTAATAGAGTTGTGTCCTGGAAAAACACCTTAACCCATTAATAATTCTTATTTGAAAGGAAGTTGTTCCTATGCAGTTCTTATCATTATAACTTACTCTGTGATTCTTCCTGATAGTTTTACCTAAAGCACTAGGAATTATCCATTCATCCATTTTTTAAGTGCTTAACCCAATTTAGGTCACAGGGGAGCTGGAACCTATCCCAGCAAGCCTGGGATGGGACACCAGTCCATTGCTGGGCAGACACAGACACTCACAGCAGGGCAAAAAGAAGCCAATTGACCAGTATGTATCTGAACTGTGGGAAGAAACCAGAGGACCCAGGGGAAACCCACCTGAACTCAAGGAGAACATGCAAACCCCATGCAGATAACACCTTAGGCTCGGAAGTGAAACCAGGACCCCAGCTCTATTAGGCAGCAATGCTAACAACTGTGCCTCCCAGTATGATTCTAGTAGATTATAGCACGACACTAGGAATTATAATATTTTCAAAATACACAGAACTCAGGAACAGGACATGTAGCCATTGATTAATAGATGGCAATGACGCACAAGAGGATCCAAGTAAAAACTACTTGATAGTGCATTTATAAATGTCGTGGTGTCTTTCAAAAAATGTCCTTAAATGGATCAATCAGCTACTAACAATGATGGTGGAGTGAATGGCCTATTCTTGTTTGTTCTTTTTATGTTATCAGATATCCTCTCTGTCCTGTAATAAACATAAGGGGAAAAAAAGAAATAAGAAGTGTACTTTAAGTTTGATGGGTTGACACAGGTGATCATGAAAGTTGACAAGGGGCTGAAAGGTTTGGTTATTTACACCTTGCTGTTTAAAATTAATGCTAACATTAATATTATTCAAAAGGTTAGATTATGTGGTCATAATTGCAGTAGTTCTAGAAAAAATATATAGAAGCAGATTACCATAAAAGCTATTTAATATTATGCACCTCCCACTGTTTGGGAATGTCAAAAATGATTAATGTTTTATAGGGTAAAAGCTAAAGTAATTGCGGATTCTTTTTTCAAAAAAGCATCTGGCAGTGGCATGAAAAGAGAAAAACAAGATTAAAGCAGTAGGCCACACAGGTTATTAGCAAACCTTAAACCTGTTTAAGTGCAATTATACCCTACTGAATTACCTTCTAAACTGAAATGTGGCGATGAAACACTTGTTCCATAGTGAAAAATGGGCTCACGCAAAAGTTGTTTTCCATACCCATGAGCTGGCTTTTGTTGACACCATTTAGCATCTAATGACAAGATTTGAGGAGCTCTTCAGAAGTGCAAAGAAGATGTGTTACACTTCACCATATTCTCTTGGCTTGAAAATACTGTCTCAATGAATGAATTTCTTATTAAATCTAAAATTAATTTTGCTTCAGGAAAGCATTTTTTTAAATTAGAAGTTACAGAAAACTGCAATTGTATGACAAAATATATTTGAACTTGATAAAGGTACTGAGCAGATCCCTCAAGCTTTAAAGTAATTTGAATTGGGATGAGGCTTGAGACAGAGGAATACTTTTGACATTTTGAATTTCTCTTGATGAATTTTCTTTTACACTGTGTGATAAATATTCTACAGAACAAAAACTACAGTGCCATCACTAGAAAAATATGAGGAAAAGTTATAGGAAATAGATAACCTTACATTCAACTCTACACTGGATATAAAGTTTATTATTATTATAATCATACATTGTATAAATATGATTGCAGCAATAAGCCATTGATGCAGAAGCAATTAAGCGTCATTATATTCCACTGAATTACTCTATCATTTCAAATGAACAAATAAAATACTCTATGCCAAAAAAGAGCAAATATAAAACATTTGACATCTAACAACACATTTTGCAGAGATCTTTAGAAGTAAAAAAATAATGCAGATTTATATGCAGTAAAAGATTCCAAATGCAGTGTGTTTATGCATGTATCATGTGCACAGCAGTGTCAGTATTATCAAATACAGCAACTTTTCTTAACCATCACCTGCTGTGTAATATTTTTAGCATTGAAAGACAAGCATTGTGAGGTGGACTACTGCTCTCATAATTGCTAGATACTGTATAAAAAAGACGGAAATTGTCTGATAAGTCAACTAAAACTGTAAGATATCTCTGTGATATAAATGGTAAAGTTTCTATTTTAAGTGCAGTCTATAAACAACCTGGACCTGGCAGATGTAAAAATAATTGATGCAACATCTTAAAACTCTTAAACAAATTAACTAAGTGGTATCAGAGCTTTAACACCTTACTGATACAGAGCCAATTTCCACCTGGAATTTTCTCCCATTTAATATTTTATTATATCTCTGCAGCAGAACAAAGCAGAAGCCTGGTTGAGGTGTTACATTGAAGCTAGCCCCCTGGCATTAAGTGTAAACTTAAACAGTTTGATAAAAAATCTACATAATGTTTTGTGAAGACTGGACCTGAAATGAAATTTCTCACATCCCCCTAAAATGTATAAAAATTATTGAAAGATAATAAAAAATGTGTAAAAGCTATTGAATTGCTACTGTATAAAAAAAACTTCAGGCACTGCTAGAGAGCCTTTTTCTGCTGTTAGGCATTGAAAAAAACCTCCAAAAACACCTGCTTTCAGGTGTGAAAAGATGACCACTGATAAGAATCTGATTGATTACCACCTGCTGTGTCAATAATTGACAGCTGGATTACAGCAAGACTGCCGCAAGAGGCTCCCAGGGGAAGTCCCATCCCCTAGGGGCTCTGAGTGGCTGAAAATACAGTGAATGACAGTGTTTTCCACCAATCAGAACATCTTTTTCAAGGCAGTCAGTTTGAAAATTCAGTTCTAATAGCCAATAACTCTTAGTTTCCTGAAAGTCTGGAGATCAGTAAGATTGGCCTTTTGGGGATGTATTTATGGTCTTACTGATGCCCCGGACAAGGTAAAAACATGGAATATATATACAGTATATTTTTACTGGTTTTTGCTTTTGTGGTCATGTTTTGTTGGGTTATTGATTACTTATCGATGGATTTTGGAAGTTTGCTGAAGTGTGTCATCATATAGAAAGGAACAAGTAATAGGTTTATTCCATGCTGAAAAAAAGAAGAAAGAGAACACAACGTTTCGGCCGTGGAGCCTTCTTCAGGTGTGAGAGAGACAGGGCAGTAGGCAAAGGTAAAGTAGCTGGAGAACAAAGGTTGGGAGGGAGGAGGAGTGAGAGGCGGGAGCAGGGGACAGAAAGAGAGGCCAATCAAGAGGTGTGAAGTCAGAATGGGTGCAGAGAGGTGTGAAATGAAACTTCCAATGAATGGAGAAAATTTAAAAGAACAGTAATCTGTCGTTAAGGGAAGGGAGAATGTGTGATCCTAACTGCAGAATAATTTTAGTTTCGGTGGTCTTTCTGATGTATGAGTTCGGAAAACCGTCTTTGAGAACACAGACGGAGAGATTAGTGTGGTCGTGGCCGTCAGAGATGAAATGAGAAACAATGGGCTTGGAGAGATCTTTAATCTTCACAGCCCTGACGTGTTCTCTGAAGCGGTCTCCGAGTCTCCTTCCTGTTTCACCAATGTAGATGGCTGGGCATTTACTGCAAGAGATACAGTAAATAAGGTTGCTGGAGGTACAAGATGCTGTCTGGGTGATCCGGAATTGTCCTGAGGGGCCTTGAATGAGTGTGGTGGTGGCTGTGTACTTGCAGGTGATACAGCGAGCTCTGTTGCAAGGGAAAGTGCCTGGTGTGGATGGTTGTTGAGGGCGGTCAAGGGAGCTGTGAACAAGGAGGTTACGCAGATTAGGTGGTCGGCGATATGAGATGATAGGGCGATCAGAAAAGAGGGCCCCAATGGAGGGATCATCCTGTAGGATGGAAAAATTCTGGTTAATGGTCCTGGGGATAGGAAGTGTGTTAGGGTGGTAAGGAAGCACCAAGGGAATGCGGTTGTTACGGCGGGAGTTCCTGATCGGGTTGATGGTCCGGGGGGTGTTTTTGGCTCGGGCAAGGGCCCTGTCAATCACACTGCTGGGATATCCTCTGTTGATAAAAAATGAGTACATTTCGAGGGCTTGGTTCTCGAAGTCGATGTCGTCGCTGCATAGTCTTCGTAACCTAAGGAACTGTGAAAAAGGAAGAGAGTTTTTAGTGTGGTTGGGGTGAAATGAGCTGTACAGGAGGTAGCTGTGTGAAGCTACCTATGCAGCGACGACATCGACTTCGAGAACCAAGCCCTCGAAATGTACTCATTTTTTATCAACAGAGGATATCCCAGCAGTGTGATTGACAGGGCCCTTGCCCGAGCCAAAAACACCCCCCGGACCATCAACCCGATCAGGAACTCCCGCCGTAACAACCGCATTCCCTTGGTGCTTCCTTACCACCCTAACACACTTCCTATCCCCAGGACCATTAACCAGAATTTTTCCATCCTACAGGATGATCCCTCCATTGGGGCCCTCTTTTCTGATCGCCCTATCATCTCATATCGCCGACCACCTAATCTGCGTAACCTCCTTGTTCACAGCTCCCTTGACCGCCCTCAACAACCATCCACACCAGGCACTTTCCCTTGCAACAGAGCTCGCTGTATCACCTGCAAGTACACAGCCACCACCACACTCATTCAAGGCCCCTCAGGACAATTCCGGATCACCCAGACAGCATCTTGTACCTCCAGCAACCTTATTTACTGTATCTCTTGCAGTAAATGCCCAGCCATCTACATTGGTGAAACAGGAAGGAGACTCGGAGACCGCTTCAGAGAACACGTCAGGGCTGTGAAGATTAAAGATCTCTCCAAGCCCATTGTTTCTCATTTCATCTCTGACGGCCACGACCACACTAATCTCTCCGTCTGTGTTCTCAAAGACGGTTTTCCGAACTCATACATCAGAAAGACCACCGAAACTAAAATTATTCTGCAGTTAGGATCACACATTCTCCCTTCCCTTAACGACAGATTACTGTTCTTTTAAATTTTCTCCATTCATTGGAAGTTTCATTTCACACCTCTCTGCACCCATTCTGACTTCACACCTCTTGATTGGCCTCTCTTTCTGTCCCCTGCTCCCGCCTCTCACTCCTCCTCCCTCCCAACCTTTGTTCTCCAGCTACTTTACCTTTGCCTACTGCCCTGTCTCTCTCACACCTGAAGAAGGCTCCACGGCCGAAACGTTGTGTTCTCTTTCTTCTTTTTTTCAGCATGGAATAAACCTATTACTTGTTCCTTTGCAGCCTACGCATGCTGACGCAGCTACCCACCTGAACTAATATCATATAGAAAGTGCTATTGAGATTGATGGCCTTGGTGTTCTTAGGTTCTGAAAACGGCTATGTGAAGCCCTGGTTGTCTATTTTCGATTGATATTGTCCATTTTCTGTAAAGGTTTTTGGGTTTTGCCAGTGAAATACTATGAACTGTGATGTTTCTCTTAAGTAAACATTGACTTGGTGCGTCAAACACTCGGTACCTCGGGCGGTTCTGGGGGACATCTAGGGTCAACAAATCATTTCTCTTTTTGTGAAAAAGTGACTGTACATATGAGCATAACTCTAATTTGTCCATCCATGCATCCATTATCTGCTTACCCTGGTAAGGAGCCCAGTACCTTGGAATTTAAGTAAGCAAGACAGCAACTGAGCACACATGGCTGCTCTCCCTCATGATGCAATGCCAGTCCACCGCAGACAAGAGAGATAGACAAGGAGGAGAAGAGGCTGGAGAGTAACCAATCAAAACAAGCATGTCTTCTGAAAGTGGGAGGAAAGCAGAGCCCCCAGCCAAAACCCAAGTGAACATGGAAAGAACATGCCAACTTCACATGCATGCATGTCAGAGGCTGGGATCAAACTCAGAACCTCTGAGCGGAAAGTCACTAAGCTCCCTGCTGCCCCCATTTGTATGGGCTGTAAATGATTTACATTAAGATCAGACATATTGTGTGGCATCTTTTAAAATAGATTAAATTTCGCTCTGTATTGTGTGGCCAAAAATGCTCGGTTCCAAATCCATAGGCTTCACATTCAGACTGTGTTTGATGGCATCTCTTGTATCTTAAGAGACTGCTTTCACTCAAGATATCCATGCATATTATGATACACAATGTAATTGTATTTGCTATTCAGAAGCAATTGTAAGATCAGTAATTGTAGGTATAGAAGCCATTCTTAGGTTTCACTAAGCTAAACTATCATACTTTACAACCTCAATGTAGGTTAAATATTTTTTTTGTACAAATCAAATTGGTGGAGACTACAGTGTGTGTCTCTCTCTCAACTGGATGTAACCGGAAACACTTGTTGGGCACATCTAGGCCAGAGAAAGAACAATGGAAAAAAACATAAATAGTCCATTTAAAAAATGTTAATATTTGCTGCTGAAACATAAACTGAAAACAAAGTGGATAGTGTGAATTCTGAACAAACTATTTTCTCACTAGAAAACATGCAAATTATTCTTTTAACCTTACATGCAAAGGAAAAAAAATATCTTTAGTAAAATAAAAAAAAATTGAAATCTGGGTGTAATGACACCCTATTCCACTGTGAAAAAGTTTGTTAAAGTTAATTATTTAATTTATCCCGTGATATTTCAAAATGCCTGCTATTGAGCTCCGTTTCAGCCATTTACTAACTAACGTCTTAATATAATTGATTAAGATATGATTAGCACACATACAGTAGAAATGCAGGTCTTCACGTAAAGATATTCTGACTCAAAGCCGGCTCTTCAAAACTCTCTCCAGATGAGCTACAGCTTCAATCAAAAGCGTATAGGTAAAATACGCTGCATCAATCGGCATCAATCAATACCACTGAGATCTGTTAAAAAAAACACCCCGCCTTTCTCAGGTGTAGGGTAAAATGGATTAAACCCCACATATCTTCCTGTGCAGTGTACCATGTGAGGCTGCTCTCTACTCTTAGGGAGCTGTTTCAAAAGGAAAAAGTTCACTCGCATTTCTCTACCCTGTGCTTGTTCTTCCTTTAGCTCATAAGATAAGACAGCAGTAAATATCAAGATTGAAATGTCATTATTGATTGATGCCAGAAGCTAATAGAGTTTTCACTTACTTGATGCTTTGTGTCTGCAGCGAGTCAGGGTCGGAGGCGTTGAGAGTAGTGACAGGGCTGCCAATGGGAATATTCTCCCGCTTGGTGACTCTCATTGGGTCCGGGTAGAAAATGGGACCTTCATTGACATCTAGGACTGTGACCTGCACTGTAGCTGTAGAACTGGGTCCATAAGACACATCAGGAACTAAGGGATCCTCATTTTCCACTTTTATCAGAAGCGTGTGGAAGGCAGAAATCTCATAATCCAGAGGCTGAGGAGCAAGCAGGACATGAGTTAGAAGCCAGGGAGAAATCAGCAATTTGTTTTATATAATGGAATAACTGCTGTAGGGACTTTTCAGTTCTGCGTCTAACCTTTTTAGATCTGGCAGTATAGTGGTTTTACATTAGGTGAACTTAGAGTTTTAAGTACTATAATTCATTGCAGTCCACACTTAATGCAAATGACTAATAATGATTCTTTGCATTTATATAGCAATTTTCTTTCCAAAAGATTCAAAAGCACTTTGCATAATGTTGAAATGCATAACACATAGTAGGAATAACAATACATTATTGCATTGCATTCTATACATTAAAGAACATTACAAGGTACATAAGAAGACTTGTTCTGCAACATGATGTTGTATAATAGGATGTATAAAATGTATCCACATTTTGAATGTTTACTTGTATGTACTTTTATACTTCTGTAGATATAATCTGTATATAATATTCTGAATGGCACAGGAATCATACAGCAAAAATGGTTTGTTCATTCTTAGCAAGGGTTCTGAATAGAAGGGGTCCTATGGTTCTGACCTTCACCACAGACAGCATGCCTTCATTATTGCTGGGGTTGGTGTTGACTTTGAAACTCTGGCCTGGGTTCCCATTTATGATGGAATATACTGCCCTCCAGGCTCCAGTAGTTGGGTCATCCTTGTCTTCAACGGTTAAATTGACGATCACCCCTGTGGTCCCTTCATTCACCTCTGCCAGGAACTGTAAAAATGAAGAACACACACACGAAAATACACTTAGATGGTTTTGGACTGTACATGCATTTCCCCTCAAAGCAACCTAAGAACATAAGAAAGATTACAGACAAGCGGACGCCATTTAGTCCATGTAGTGTTACTCATTTGGTAGTTAAAGGCTAATTGATCTACGGATCCCATCCAGCCATTTCTTGAAAGAATCCATCCAGGACTTGAACAGCATGGCTTGATATCTTGTTCCAAACTTCCACATCACAGTAAAATCAATCTGTCATTAGGTAATCTCATCTATTTGCTATGATGGTAATAATGACAAATGAACATTAATAAGAAGACTTACTATGGTACCTTTAAGTCAACAAAATAAAGCTTCATAAATGAAGTTCCATAATATGCATGGCAAGTAATTCTCCAAGCAAAAAGTAAGATGGAAGATTCTACATTTTCCTTAACCATCACCTGCTGGGTGATACTGTGTTCACTTTCATACAATCTGCTCCCGCTAAGCCATGAAGTTTGTTTCAATAGAAAGGCTCCACCACCCAGCCGCAGAAGAGAACGCGCATCTCTCTGCACATCACTCAGCAGAGTAGGTGCACACAGGCATCAGGAATGTCGAGTCTCAATGAGCTGGTGCAGCTGGGAACGCCTTTCCTCAGAGATCAATGAGATGGGAAGCCAGTGGCTGACCCTCCGACTTGACTGATGAGCTCTGTCAAGCGTGGGTGCCACACTCCCCGAGTGCATCCTCTGCCAGCCTGACAAACACAACATGACCTGCGGGATTCTCTCAGAGCAGGCTTGCAGAGCTCATTATTTTCTTTCATAATTCACCTTCTCCTCCCTGTAATATTAGCTGATTCAGCATATTACAATTAAAAATGATTGCATTTAAAAAAGAATAGGATGGTTATGGGCATCCAAATGTTATTTCATCGCATTCTGTTTGTACTGTATATTGACTTGGTAACTGATGCTAAGAGTGCACTTGTATGAGTGAGGCGTCATGACAAAATGCAAGTGGTGCTGAACCTTTACTATATTACAATATACCATATCAGACATTCAGGATTATAGAAATGAAAATGGAAAATATCCTAATCATCTCATATTTCCCCAACAATGAGGGGAACTAAATTCCATTTTCTGTACAGTGCTCTGTTAAAATCCACAGCAATAAGGGTCAAATCTAAATAAAATAACCGTATAATGTCATTTTCTTACACATTCGAACCGCTTCATACCAGAGGGCCTGGGAATTACAGTTTTTGTTAAGACTCTGTTGTCTGGTGCTCCTGGCAGGACCCAACTGAGAGCAATTCCCACAGCCCTTGCCCTGCTACAGCCATGAGTACATGAAATAAATTGCATGTTGCTGTTTTTCTTCCAAAGTCCAAGTGAACAATTGGATTTCATATCGCCCTCTCAGACTAGACCCTATTCACGGAAGGGCACCTCCTTACAGCGGTCACCATATGCTGCTCTGCCCTCTGGGAGTTTAAATCAAATACATGGTGCTGGAGCCTCGTCTCTCGCCCAGTAGTAAGGGTGTGCTTTGCCTGCGATCTGTTTTCTTTGTACCACCTCAGCATTCAAAACAAACACGCCCAATTCTACTTTTCATGAACACAAGTCCCTTAATTTATTTCACTGGCAATTCATTGCACTTGTGCAGTAATGACTATCCTAGTGAGGCAGACAGCTGCCACTGTTGTTACTTATTTTGCATGGCATTCGTGTTCTATTGCACTTTCACCATGGTCAGAAAAATCACTAGACACACACATATAATCTGAGAGCGGACTCTTAAGTGCATCGATTGTTTTTTTTTTCTGAAAATGCAAAAACAGCCGTAAGATCTAGATAGCAAAAAATGCTTAAGGGGAAGCAAAGTGTAAGCAAAATACTTTCTGAAGTGTTCATTCCTTGCTATTCAGATTATCAAAACATTTTATCCCTTGACTGGAAGTAGTTTCATAATAGTTTTATCTCACCCAAACAACGTATTCAAAAACGGGTTTTGAAATAAAATCTTAAATAAGATCTTTTCAGTTCTCTGCCCCCGGCTTAAACTGAAAATCCCAGCCATTCCCTACACTTCTATTTATCATAGAATAAAGAAAATAAATTTTGTCCAGTGACACAGCATGGTGATTACACACACTTTTACCCATGCCTTACTGATGGAAGAGCTTCAGGTAAGCCTAATACAAAAGAAGGTTGTTCTGAATTCCCAATAAGAATTAATACAGAATTAAATTTCACCCGCCTGCACGTAGTCTGTAACACAGGGAGGTAAAGCTTTTTAGCTTGTTTTTTATATTGCTTTGACTTTATTATGCATTAAAGTTTCTTGAACCTTTGCACACACATGCTTTCTGATTGTCTGTAAAGATCAGGTGTTGTGAGATGGGAAATTTTTCCAGTGCCATTAAGATCAATGTTCCTGCTACTCCCATGCATTAACATCATTCATAGCCCCACAGCTGAGAGCTGGCTTATCCTAAAAACCAATGCGCTTTATCCCCGCCTTCAACTTGGCTAAACAGCTCTGCACACTTTCTTTAGCGTAGCTTTGTCAATCCAAAAATAAAGCATAGCACAGACCCCCTAGAGGAATTAAAAAAAATATCCTTTTCAACAGCAATCAAAGACAGAAGTCATGCATTTACGATGAGGCTAGTCTATAGTCTTATGTAACCCCTGACTCACTGGTCAGCCACGACTAGGCAGCGCATTTCATTTAATCATCCCAGTCAGTGAAGCGGTAAGATGGATATATTCAATCTTCATGGGCTATTGATAGTGAACCCCTTTTCTGTTGAGTGAAAATACAGCAATGAAATAACCAAGCAGGACTGGCCTTGCTTCAAAATTGACTGTCACTTGAGTTTCAGATTGGGAAAATATCCGTGGTGTATTTACAAAAGGTATGGTTCTTAAACAACTGCACAAATAGATATCTGAAGAGCAACAGTTTGTGGACAAAACCTCTTTTCCTCTCTGACCACTTTATTTTGCCAAGTCATGCCTCAGTTCATGTACTTTCCACATAATGCAGAACAAAAAACAGAAAACAATTTTTTTTTTTCAAATGTTTTGTGCAAATGGCTGTAATTTTTATCCATAGCAACATACATGTGTATTTATTTACAGTATACAGCTGGTGTACTTTACTGGTGCAATTTTGGGTGAAGTACCTTGCTTAAGAGTACAACAAAGGTGCAGACACCAACAAAATACAGTACATTAATATGCATAGTGACTTGTACAGTGTACTCAGACATGAATATTAATACCAAGAAAATCAAATAACTGCTTCCCAGTAACAAGGTATGAAGTTAGAGACATTAGAGAAATGTAAAAATATATAGAAAAGCATATGCTGGCAATGTGCTACAATACTATGGAGCTAGTCAGTCCCATTCACTTTAGTGTCACAGTGGCCTGAAGACAGCTATCTTTTAAACTGTCTTGAGGACTCCTGTGGTGAGGCACTCCATCCATGTTTAGTTTTATTGGATCACTAGGCATGGAACACTGCACAGAAATTGAGACTGACTCATTGAAAACAAAGCCCTTTGGGGTGCAACTATACTTTTAGACCACTTGTACCCAAATGGGCTTGATGGGCAGAATGGCTTTCTCTTTTTTGTAACACTCTTTCATATGTTCTTACAGTATATCATCTGTCATGAATCGAGACTATTAAAGTACATTCTTTCAGTATGACCCTTTAAATCCTTGAAGTAAGGATATTGATTGAAGTCAACTATTATTATCTGCTATGCTCCGAAAGGGAAAAATCAGTAATTCCAGACCACCTTATGTACATATGTTCCCAACAGGTCCCAACACCGAGAACTAGAAGCTTGGTTTCAGACAGTGATGCACTAGAGCATGCAATGAAATTAGCTGGGTCATATTAAAGAAACACCAGCGCAATAATGTCCGGAAAAGGCCTCCTTGCAGCATAACATCCTGGAACAATTCCCCCATCTAAACAACCAAGATTCCCTCTAACTAACGAAAACAAACAAGAGAGGCAGGTTGGCAGGTGAGGACTGGGGAGTTCTTTCAATTCAGTCCTCTGGTGAGCCACAACTCAGCCTCTCTCAACAGCCTTGAAGAGATGGGATTTAAATTGTGCTAGGGACATTTGTATAAAGTGGAATGAAGTGCCTTTTCTCTCCCTGGAGTGATAAATGCTGAGCACATCCTCCCCCCCCCCCCCACACACCTCCTCTCTGAGACGAAGAAAATGGGAAACCAACACAGATTTTAGACGTTTGACAAATAGGTTATGAATATAGATGGCAGCACACCAGAAATGAATTGTACAGCTGTTCATTTATTCGAAAAGGAAAAGGGGACTGACACTCCGCTTTGGCCCCAGAGAACACGTCTATTCTTTTTGACTGATGAGCTCATAAATGTGCCTAAAATTCGGTAATGTCAGCAGCTTGTCTAGGTTCTTTTCAGCTGAGAATATTTTTTTTTAATTTCCTCCTTCCAGGCATTTCTCTTTTATTATTTTTAATTGAAACTAATAATCTCCTTTAACTACCATTCTTAAAAAAATAAATCCTCTGGTGATTTCAGGTGTTCATGCCCCATACCTTTTAATTTAGATGACAAGGTAGGCTTCCTTTTCTTTTTCTTAAACAGAGCCGACAAAAGTATGCCTTCCACTTGAACACACAGTGACCAGGGCTAGCTAACAGTATTACGTGGCTGCACAATCAAATCTGCAGGATTTAAACCAGACCAGATTTAAAGGGGTTCTGATTAACTGGACCTGGAGTAAAACTGTTATGGTTCAACAAATGTGATTTTCTTTGCAGAAAAGGACAGGAGTGGACCGGTAAATTTGATTTAAGTCCTGTGACTGAAAAACTTTCAATTTTACAAGGTTAGTGTGCACACAATGAAAACTGGCATATCCACAGGCTGCACCTGAGGGTTAAAATCAGTCAGGCTTTGCAGCAACATCTGAATATGAATCCCTTAATAGCTCCACCGTTTTATTTAAATCCATACAATTTGTTCAAATAACAATTATTGATCAGCAGTCATATTCATCCACAAAGCATCTACATTAAGAAATATGAGGCTGATGGAAAAGGACAATGTAGTAAAATAGTTAAAAGAGTTCAAACGTGTTCTAAAAACACTAATTCTAAAGTCAACTTTGAAGCAAACAAAAGGCTCCACATGGTCTCCCACACAGTGGAAACATTTAAATCGCTGCTTACTTACAGCCAGCAGACAAAAATGCATTTCAGAATTGATAAAAAAGTGATGTTCAGTAAGTGAACTTTGTGGAAGTGTTTATGTATTTCCTGGATAGTACACACTGCAATAATACCGGTGTACTTAATTGCATGGCTTTTTAAAATCAAGGATGACCTCCCAGGATTACCGAGTACAACCTTGTTTAATGGACTGGTTAATGTTGGGGTCATACCAGTAGTGACATACTGTACGCAGGGAGAAACAAATCCAAGCACAAAACAATACAGCCACTGGCCTATAATATTTTTCATTAAGATGCTGAAAATCACTTGGAATTCAATCAGACAGCAGGTCTTACTAAGTGAACGGACGGCAACTATCCCACCTCTAATGCTGACATCATCAGATTTTGTAAGCCAGGCATGATCTAGTACGTGGGTGGGAGGCACCTCGGTACAATAAGACTGCTGCTGGATTGTTGCTCATGTAGCATTGGGTACTTTCCTGTCTTGACCAGAATTTCAAACCACTGCCCCCCCAATGTGGTGGGTGATAAGAGGCACTGTGCTTTAAGAGTAACCAACTATTGGATAAGACAATAAGATCAAGTTCCCATTAGACCTTTATATGAGGAAGAGGTATGTCTTACCCCACTGCCCTGGGTAAAAAAAGGTTTCTGAGTCATCTTAAAACGTTAGAACTATGAATTAATTGACTAAATGATTTAATCACTTCTGTGTTGTAAGCTTTCTATACAGCTGGTGCTGTGCTCAAGTGGTAGATGGCATTAGTCCCTCCCTTCAACTTCTAAAGCACTCTGGGATCCTTTTGAAGTAAAGGCTGCCTCAGGAGGATGTGAAAGTCATCCCATGTAAAAACGCAGTAAACAGAAAGGAAATAGAAATCAAGGTAAAAATAATTGTAAGGTGTGGATTTCTACGAAATATGTAACACTGTACCTGATACATGCCAGTACGGTTTATGCTGAGTTTGCTTTACAATACACAGAGGTCAGGAACTATCTGCTCCCACGGAGGCAGAGGTTGGAAGTGGAGGTCAGTGAAAGAAATGAAATGCATTAACCAGCCAGAGCCTTGACCTTTGGTGTGTCAGAGTCTCGCAAATAATACTTAGACCTTTCTGAGCATGTCATGTTTGCTCAACCAGGAAACTCCAAAGAGAAAGTGGATTAAGAGGTTGAAAAACTGCAATTAAAGGAGATAAACTGTTCAACTTCTGCAGGAAGAATCAGATTTTCCTTTTTTAGAGGACACTCCAGACACAAATGATTAAAGCATCAGTATTATTCAGTACCATCATTCTGATTGCACAGAGCTCTCCATGCGCTTGGCAGCTGGCTCCACAGCACGCCTGTTAGTTTCCACTGGAAGAGGAGCAATCTTAGAATTGGGTACAAAGCATAAAAACCTAAAGAGTCATTGAGAAAGAGCTATTAGTTTTAAGCCTTTTGAGTGAGCCAGATCTTCTACTGTATGTCAACTGATTGCCGCCTCTCCGTTAATTTTGTATTCTGTTCAGCAGCCTGTCATTTATTTTCTGAAACAAGGTGGCCTGTTATTGCATCGCATGTTAAAGGGGAATAGAATAGGTAGCGACAAAATAAAAACCATCTCCTCCTTTGCACAATGTGTTAAAAGAGCATCCCGTGTTAAGAATGCAGTGAAACGAATCTTGACACATCTTTACTTAGCAGGTTGGAGGATATGTTCTCTCATGGTGCTTTACGATAAAACCAAACCAAACAAAAGGGACAAGTAAATGAAATAGATTTATCCCAGTTTAAGTACTACAAAGTACTAAGTTATTTGACGAATGTTTTATTAAAAGCAGTTTACATTTGTACCATTTATACATCAGTTGTATATTTACTGGGATCATTTGGTTGAATTACCTTGCTCAGTGATACAACAGGCGTGTCTCACTTGGGAATTCTGAACTTACAACCTCCAAGAGTCCAGGACCCTAACAACCCCATTATTTTGATTATAGCTTTATTTAGTATATTATGTCACCAAATCATTCAGCACAAAGTATTGACTGATTTGCAAAATCTGATATTGGCTGGGAGAACATTACACTGCCCTGAAGTATCAGAACAGAACACGCCATCTCCCAGTGTTTACAGCCTTATACTGGAAATGGAAAAAATACCAGAATCCTTAGAGTTCAGATGACGTGGCATCAGTTAACATAGACTGGTTTCAAATAATTACAGGTAGTGGACAAAAAAGGAAACACCAATGTATCTTCACTAATTAGGGTATTGGGCCATCTTATGTGGTCTTTATGTAGTGTATATGCACCATTGGAACAGTCTACAAACATCTGGAATTCTGCAGGAGGGATGTGGCATCATTATTCCACATGAAATTTAATCAGCTCATATCTAGTTGATTTGCTATCTCAGGCATCATCCAGAATATCCCACAAAATGTAACTGGGTTCTGATCTAGTAACTAAGAAAGACATGACATATGAATACAGAAACATCAGTACCATGTTTTTGTAGATGAGAGTACATTTCTTCATTGCTTGGTACAGTAGGTCATTGTCTGTGCTGTTTGCACTGCAGGCCCTGAAAACACATATTGTCAGGTGTGATGAGGGGTGTGTGCGCTGCTGCAACCTGACTATGGTATCTTGTCTGTGGAGTTCTCTGCAAAATATTTGTTGTGAAACTTGTCTGTTCATGCCAGTTGAAATTTAGAGCCAACTGATTTACTGTATAGGTGCTCACCTGTTCTGCCTTGGACTTCGAATGAATGCAGATGCCCTGACGCTCTGGAGTGTGTGCTTACTCCTACTGTTGCTCTTTGCTGATCATGGCTTTCCCTTAAGTTCCATGCTGACATCACCTTGGACATTGTTGCTTGTAAAACAGTGGCAAGTTGGGCTGTCTTGGTCACTGAAGCTCGTGTCCAACAGGCTCCAACAATCACCCTTCTTTGAAAGTCACCAAGTCTCCAGATGAGCCACACTCATGTAGAAGCCTTTGTTTTCTATATACTTAGTGTCCCTCATTTATACAGGTGTTTTTCATTTTTTGTCTACTACCTCATCATTCATTGCTGTTAGCTTAATTGGCAGCTCTCTGAAAGGCTTCCTCGCTCCTTGTGAAGAGGATGATTAATTACTGGGATTCATTTTGAGAATTGTGTAAAACTGTCTTAGTGTTAATGTTGTTGGCATAAAGGCTCAGCAGATATATCAAATGGCATGCAGCAATACACAGTTTCACAAAATCAATTAAATTAAAATGGTAAAAAGCATGTAAAACACATTCTGATTACTACACAGTCAGTGGTGGTAAAGTTCAATACTTTGAACAGCATAGTGTTCAGCTCTACAGCAGGGAAGTCTGCATGTGATTTCATAAATATTGAGAAGGCTGGAAAAGAAGGCAGAATGCCAAAGACCTAGGGATTCTGAACTTACCTCTGAAGCAGTGTTAATTAAAATCAACAAGCTTTCTTTCTACCATAAATTATGCAGACTTCAACACTCCAAGTATCATGCCTGCTTTAAACCAGAACTCAGCTTGATGATGATGCTCATGGCTGGAAACTTGGGCATTAAAAATGCTAAATAATTATTGCAAGTAGCCTGTTTTAAATATTGAACATCAACATACTTAAACATAAAAGAGAGAATCACAACTTAAATTACAAATGACCCCAGTCAAGCCAGCCAAAAAGAAAAACTCCCAACTGTAATTCCCAAACTGTAAGCACTCTCCAACATTGCAGTTCTGAAGTTATTTATTGTATTATTAAACTTTAACAGAGAGATGGGCATTGTATGACTCAAGGGCTCCATGTGGACCTTGGAAAGACAGGCTGGGGCCCCAAGTTACAAAATCGCATGCATTATCCATTCTAATGATGCTACAAGACTTTCTGAAAAACATTTACCACTAAAGAGAGACTTGAATGCCCCCAGGGTGCTTATGGCTTCACAATGTGCTGTAAACCTGCTGCAGGCCCTTCACTGCTTTACTCTAAGGGTTGCGTGGGATTTGGAACAGCCTATCCTGTGAAGAGGCTGAAGCCAATACTTGGGCTTGCTTTAAGAAAAGTCAGGATGAGATACAGTACTCGTATCAATGAGCTACTATCAGATGGGCTAAATGGCCTCCTATTGTTTATAAACTTTCTTATGTTTAAGTTTTCATACAATACAGGATACTTGGCTTAATCCAACCCCGAGAACACAGTGAAATATTTCTGCACTAAATTATTTGCAGTCTTTTTAGTCTTAACCTGACTGTCAGGTGTGAGTTGGTTTGGCAACTGTATATAGTAAAAAAAAGTTTTACTTCTAAAGTTTTACTTCACACAGTTTTTTACACAAGTAATTACAACAAGCTAAAAATAACGGCTACATCTTAAGGATGATTTGCTTTAAAAAAAATTTTTTTTGAGGTGAGATAGGGGCATTGTATGATTTTTCATCCACTAAAATTAATCTTGTGCCAAAGACTGGTTAGAAAGAGGTTATTTATTCTCTTGTTTAAAGCAAAGAAGTTTGCAACCACTCTGTTAAGCATTTAAATTAACTGAAAATTAAGAACAATTACAAATTATTTCAGAATAGGCACGAACAAGATCTAGAAATATAGCATTCCTTTAATTAATAGGTTAATTTATCAAACTGCTAATATATTCCTATTTCAAATTAAAGCTAAATATTGGGTGGCAATATATTCCTAACAATTTATTTTATTTGAAGGCTTGCTTACTTCACCTTCTTAGTAATTAGTAATGACCACAAATACCATTACTTAAAGATATGGTGATGGAACACTTCAAAACTATAACTAAAATTATTTGCACCAGTCAAATAGTGCTGAGTTAAAATAACAGAAGCAACAAAATGTTGGGAGAGATGAAGCTTCTGTTCTAAGAATTATGGCATCTGCTTGGTGGTTTATTGCTAAAACAAACAAACAGAAACTAATTAGTTTTTGAGTGACAGAGGTCTCTTAAAGTGCATTTTCAGTGCCAGTCTAACAATAGGAAAGACTGAAAGAACCTTTGCTATTTCCAAGGCAACTTTCACAAGGCTCTCTGGTGGATGTATGATGAAGACATTTCTTCCTGCTATGAGCATATGGCTGGGTTTCTCCTGGGACAGCCTGTGCTAAATTACAGAAATGCTGAGAGGCACCAGTCCACTTCCAGCAAAATGGAGCTGCTGTTTGCTCCACTGAGCAACTGTGAGGTCTGGAAAAGGAAGAGGCAAAAATGTGGGCATCTGAATACAGAACGGGGATCCCAGTTTCAAAATTCAAACTCCCCTTCATTGAGTTATTGGAGAATTCAACACCTGCCACATCTTTAAAGAATTTTAAAGATGTCTCAATGTCTCTGTCTCAAAAGGGACCCACAGTACCTGTGGGCAAAACTTCAAATCAGGAATTCAGCTATTTGATTGATATTGGCAACCAGAAGTCGTCAGCTGGGGTAATAAAGGGTGTGCAACCTGGGTTTTAACATTGTTAATTGGTTACCTGTGCATACACATCTGGCTATGCTATCATCCCAATCGTAATTTGCTCACTTGCCACTGAGTACCACCAAAACCTCTAGATGTCCCACCTCTCCTAGAGAGAGTATCATCTTATTTGAAACGTTAGGAACAGCCATTAGGGAATGGACCAGGACTTATCATGTAGGACCACCATTTCTTTAAATTACTTCATTTAACATGCAGTATCACATGGTTAATCACATAAAAATGGATGGTTCCAAATCTTTAGAAATTGGTGATTTAACAGTGATCTAAATATGTGCAGGACAAGAGCTCTCCAGGACCTGGGTGAAAACTCCTCTTTCAAAATCACAATAAAACCTAAGACGGATATCTGACCAAATCCTTATACCAGAAAAGCTCTTCTTAAAAGAAGCACAACTGGATAACATATTAGAGCTGTTGTAGCTTATGCTATAACCATTAGACTTGAGAATTAAAATGTACTGTATCTCTCTTGAGAGAATGCATTAAATAAAATCAATACATTTATGAATGCATGACTGTGTGCTCTCTTGTCTGAGAGCTTCACCCCACATTTATTCAATAACATCCTGTATATGATAGCGGCACAAATTAACAAGCCTCGAACAGCAGCCATTTTACTTCTACGAGAAAATGAAGATAAAGGAGAGCCTCATACATTCAGCCAATTTGGAAACTGGATGGACAGAAAAAGCAGTTTAAATGAAGGCTGGGTCATCACTGGCACATTCATCTACCCTAACAATTCTCAGACAGGCAGCAATTTCAGGAACACAGACTAAATTGCACTGTTGACGTGCATTTTTATTTTATTTTTTGTTTTCACTTCCTGAAGCTCACAACATAGGGGAATCTGTCAGTGCTTTTGACTGGCAGATTTGACATGTCAGGAGTACAATGCCCATCTTAATCAGCGAATGAGAGGGTGTGCTTGTTGAGAATCCTAATTAGTATTCATATCTAAGGTGCTGTCCGAAGCCTCCAGGTACCACAGATATTATAGGCTGAGCAGGTTACTGTCAACAAGGGATGAATATGTCTCCCTTCCATCACTGGAGAATGTCTTGCACTGTTTACTTTATTGATTTGTTTTCTTAAAGTCTTAAAGTCCCTAAAATATTAAAGTCCCTAATTTACAGTACATTATAGTTGAAACTGCATATACTGTAATTTTGCAGTTTGAATAAAACTTAGGATTTACATTGGATATTGTAAATAATGCAAATTGATTATTACGCTAGTGTATAGGCTTCTCGCTCTTTGCTAATTGCGCTTTTAGCTTCTCAATACATGCCTTATTCTACACACCTTGTCTGTGTGCTGTTTGTCCGTGCTGTAACCATTAGAATTGTTCTACTTTGTGTGCAGATGACCGTGGCCCTGAGCTCCTGCAGGACAGCCAACATTTCACTCAGAAGAGAAACACCAGGAACTCATTTAAAGATTAGATAATTTTACAAAAAAGTGGTAACCACTTATCATGCCATAAATGTGAATTGATTTGGTCAGGACTGAATTGAGAATCGATGATGAGGATTACTCGATAAGAAGTCTCCATTGAGCTGATGGTAGTTTTCTAACATCCCAGAACATGCATATTCAAAAGCCAGCAGTGGAGCAGTTTCTCAGGTACCCATTATTGCAATGTGCTCCATTCCGTCAGTGAAAATTGAATCATCCCCTATTTGTTTGTCCGGACAAGTAACTATTAATGGGAAAATTCCAAGCTTCCATTTCTGCTCCTTCAGCTTGAAACAGATGACTGTAAAAATCAGATTGCCGAGGAAGGGAATGAGAAATGAAGAGTCAGTATTGACAAAGTGAAGAAAGGGAAGGACTTTTTCAGTCCTGAAGCTGCTTTAGTAACCATGAAGGCCTGTCACTTTTTCTGCATCCTCCAAGGGGGTTATAGAGAAAAAACATGGCCTGGCAGCTACCTCCTCAAAGAGAGACGAAGCAGAAGTGGTTGCACCTGGAATATCAAATCAGCTGTACTGGGAAACAAAGGCAGTCACACTAAACCAAACTGTTGACCTACAATGCAGTCATCTGTCCTTCTTTACTGTGTGGGGCTGAAACAAGGACAGCAGTCATATTACCAGTTCTGTTTGTGAGAGCTATTAAGAGGGAGTCACACAAAAATGAGTATTCTCTCCCAAGCAGGTGACACAAGACTCAAAACTATCATCACCTGACTTCAGCTCCCTTGGGTACTGTAAGTCATGTCATCTGGATGTCAAACTCCAGGCTTCCCAGCTCAGCCAAGGCAAGCACACCAGAGGGGCCCAGAAGAAGCTTTTCAAAGAAGTGTTTTAAAAGCAAACTTATTTTGACTTCAGGGAATATTACGGTCCACGACTTATTCAGATGGAAAAAGAATATCTGGGCCAGCAGCTTAGCTTTGAGATCCAAAGATGTGGGAACGAGGGAAGCAAAGTGAGAGCATCCCAGTGAGCTTACCATGACCGGAATGCACAGTACATGACCGGATATCTCCTGAGATAACAGCTGTTCCGTGTGCCAGAGAGAGCGTCGATCCCATACTGGAGTTATCAATCATGTCCATGGTCAGGTTCATGCAAGACCATCTTCCGTGACCATGAGGACTAACTAATGAATGAGCGACAGCTTAAGGGGCTGTTCGTAAATTAATACAGAGTTTCTTTAATGTCCAAGGGCAAAATGAATTTGCATAAAGCACAAGTTAATTCAGCTAAGAATTCCTCACTAAAGAGTGACAAGTCTGTATCTGAACTTTTTTATCTTTGCAGTTAATGTGAAGAAACTATAGCTGAATAGGAGATAGAGTACATGGGCTCTGTGTTGTAGGTAAGCTATTGGGAAGTGACACACCACCGTATATGCATACATTCCGTATATGTGCATACTCTAAATTTAATAGAATGAATACCTTTGCAGGTTAGAATAGGAGATGAGAGCTGCAGCTGAATGGATGAATTATGTGCAATAATTATAAACATTAAACATCTCTTTAACCAATCACAAAACTAAAGGAGATTTATATAGAAGAAACTATTTTAAAGTAGCCAATCAGACCTATTCTCCTTCAAAAGGCAATTTCCAGTCCTCCTAAGTATTCGGTTTGACGTACACTAATTAATTGAGCATTGAAATGGGAGCACCTTTGCTCTTAAATATAAGTGCTCTTCCAGAATTATAGTGAGATCTCTGAAGCTCTGTGACACTCATCTGAGAAGTATCGTACAGTATATGTACTGGGACAGCATAATCGGGTAGTTTTGTCTCAATTTGCATTACTAGGCATTAATTAACAGCAATTAGAATTAACCTAATGTGTAACTTAATGTATCAGACAGTTTTTGTTATCACTCTTACCCAAACCCCAGCCTTGGCCCCAATTACCAAGTATTATCATGAAATGTAAAATTACTGGTCATTAGCAAGTTAATTGTACTGCACCGCCTTGATAAATGTGTTGGGACTTGTTACTTGAATTCTGCAGCAAAATGAAGATACAACTGTGTGTGTAGTATTGCAGAAATATGCACAGCAATACAACTGGAAAGAATACAGTATGTGTATTTTATTTATCTCCTCTAGCACTTTATGTGTAAGCCTTAAATAACCTTCATTTGATATCGCAACACTTTTGGTAATTGTAACAATGCCAGCTAGCAGGAGTCTGCAAAGGGGGACAGAGCCAAAAACGACCCTATCCGTGGATGGGATGCCAGAAAAGCCACTCCAATCAGCCCAACTAAGCTTTGGGAAGTGAGACGAGACCAGAGTACAGAAAACTCACATGCTCACGGGAAGAACGTGCAAACTCCACACCAGGTGCCCAAGCTAGGGCCTAAACCCAGGTTCTGCAAGCTATGAGATGGCAACTTTAACACCATGGTGCCAGATAAGCATATATACACACAGTGCTTAGTGATTTCAGAACAGCATTTAATGAGGGCCTACTTTAAGTTTGATATGCAGTCTCAATCATTATGAATTAATAGGCATTTCTTTGTTGCTCCTTCATTCCAGCTTACTTAGTTTTTCTGTCTGTATTCTCTCTTTTTCATGCTCAAGTGTGTATAGAAAGTCTATCACAGTATTCCTATGTGCCTCTGCAGTCATCAGTGTGATTTTTGACTTCCTTCCAAGTCTGAACTACAAGTCATTAAAGGGGCCCCCCACTGAGAGGATGAATTCTTCAAAGATAGATTTGTTTTGGAAAGAGTATACTTTTGTAAATATGAATTGTGGGGCTGATACAGATTTTATTCAGCCATTGTTTTGTGAAAATATAAAGTCAAAGATAAAAAGGATTTACCTTTGGCTCCTGTTTCCTCTCACAGACCAAAAATACAGTGTAGTTATGTTATTGGCCTTCTGGGATAATTCAACCTGGTGTCTCTGTGTGCACACACACACACTCTGCAATGGACTGGTGTCCCATCCAGGGTGAACCCTGCCTTGCATCCACTGCTTGATGGAATAAGGATGGGATTGCACCCTAAATAATATTTGAATTAATTTGATTCAACAATTTGCTGAAAACTTGCAATTTACACTTAGGAAGCAAGTGTTCTGAAATACTTTTCACATCTATTCACTCTATACATGTTTATGTATTATTTTCTCAGTAAAATGTAACACTTGAGCAGAACGCTCCTATTCTTGTAAGGCGACTCAGCACTTCAGTGGCGACTCAGCTATGCATCTTGAAGCTCCTGAAGAAGAGAAGGGGAGATTTGTGGAGCGAACCCTAACAATAGCTCATGGCGCTTCCATTATCAACCAGGGAATTTAACATTATTTTTTATTTTACCAGATTGCTGGCAGTGCATTTAAAAAATATATATCATGTGAATGCAAACTACTCAGTAACTGTTCAATACGATGTCAGTTTTTATCTGACAAAGGAGTTCTGTATCCTGTCACATTTGTTTTCTCGCTATTTATAACCATCGCTCACCTCAGGCAGTGCTGACATGCAGCAGAACCCTCAGTCTGCAGCCCTTCGCACTTCCTTTTGTAACACCAGGATTGTAAAAGTGATTATGTTGTCTTCCAGGTCCGACCTAAGACTTATTACGCAATCATTTTAAATAGGAAACTAGAGGTCATGGAGGAGGAAAGTTTGAGATGGTGGGACTGAAATCCACTTTATTATTGCCAACATAATTTCTCTGTCAGCACAGTATTGTGCATCGGCACTTTTATTGAATGATGAGGTAAAAACTGCTTTTTCAACAAGGTCTATTGTGTGTCAAAGTAGCAGAAAGGGTTTACAAAGGCATGCCACACTTTCAAAACCTACTTAACTACTCTAATGCCTAACTTAATCGAAAATGTGAATTTCTGCTCCTTTGCTAATTTAAGTTTATTTCAGATGCCATTTATTGTACAGAGCTTGTAATATTTAAGCAAATAATTATGTCTTTTCTTCTGTCTATGCATCCATTTTTGAACCACTTTATTGAATACAGGGTTGCGAAGGAGCTGGAGCCTATCCCAGCAAGCAACAGGTACAAGGCAGGGTGGGATGTCACACAGGAATACAGAAACAAATGCACACAAGTCTTTGGCATGTGGGAGGAAATCAGTACGCAGAGGAAACCCATGTGAAGACAGGGAGAACATGCAGACTCCACACATATAGCACCCCTTGTCCAGACTTGAACCCAGGGTCCAAGCGCTCTGAAGCAGCATTGCAAAGCACTGAACCACTGTTCTGCCTTCCTTCTGTATAAAGAATATATATATCATATAGCTACTCTTTTCAGATTGTGGTTTTGTACCAAGTTGATTCAAACTAGAGAAAATAAATATTAAATCAAATGGCTGCCATTCAATCAACACTATCTGCCTTTGGGAAAATTTCAGTTAACATTTTCAGGTAACTTTTTACCTGAAAATGTTAACTGAAATGTTCCGATTGTTTTAGGAAATATTACTGTATGTGTATGCTCAGCAAACGGAGACGTTTAGTTAGACCAAGGAACAGACCAAAGTTCATACATCGCACAGTGTTTCCCAAGCTTGTAATAAAGTGAACAGGGAGTTTTGTGAGCTTGTGGCACACCAAATAGAAACACACACAGTGCACCTGCGCACCGGGAAGCCAGAACTTATGGAAGAAGAACAGGTTTGTTAAAAACGACATAAAAAAACAATCTATTTGGTAACAAGCACATACACCTAAAACAGATTTTTTCAGTGTGTGTATTCTTACCATAGACTTGGTGAACTCAGGTGGGTGATCATTCTTGTCTGCAATTGTGATGGTGGCAGTAGCAGTGCCAGTTAAGCCCACATCACTCCCTGCCATATCTTTGGCAACAATCTCCAACTCGTACTGGTGGCTGGGCATGGTCTGGGGAAGAAAAGATCAAGTAAATTAGAAAACAGGGAACATTACGTACAAAACAAGTCGTGCCTTCTTGTAATGCCCACATTGTGAGATTTGAAATGGAATCACCTCAGTAGAATCTGGAATTTAATACGACGATATGCTACCCTTTGTAATTTTCAAAAGGTAGACGAGCAATCTGGAGTCAAAAGAAGCTTTGCATTTCTGAGTAGGTTTGCTGTGTGTCTAATCTGATCACAGAAAACAAAGAATAACCTACACAGTTACAGTACCATAAAGGACTTATGATTTAAAATGTGCTATTAAGCCAGTGGGCTGGTTATGAGACCACGTACACAAACTGTAGATCAGTGGGTGTAGTAGCAACCTAAACGGTTTGGAGTGATACTGTATGTTGATTAAAAAAAATAGAAAAGCACAAACCACCTTAATTTATCTCAGCCTGTCTTCAGGCTAAAAACCTCCTTAGCAACAGGAGAACGGATATTTTATTTTTTGAGAATTGCTTAGGGGCTGCTGTTTGTGTTTTGGAAGACTGCATGTAATCCTAAAGTCAGATTTGTTTTTCCTATTACTGCTGCAGGAGGCTCTTTAGAAGCTGTGCATCACTGTGGCACAGTGCAAGACTGCAAAAGCTCAGTTAGGCCATTATCATAGGATGTGAAATGATATCACTATTATTTCCTCTTTATTGTTGTTTATCTTTCACTTCACTCCTTCTGAGTCAGGCCGGCAGATTAGCAAAAGGCACAGCAACACAGAACTGAAAATACAGCAACTGTGTCTTGCTGTAACTACTAATCCCGACTCACAGAATTCAAACAGGGACAGATGTATTGATAGATAAACAGTTGTAAAAATGATGCATTAATATTAAAGGATGGAATGACTTTCTATTTTATCCCTTTGAAAAGAGAAGGGTTTTATTTTAGTATACCTCAGGGGTGCCAGACATATACTGAGCACAGTGCAGTAATCCAATTTCCCTCTGTGATGCTGTTTTAATGTTGTCCATCCTAATAATTGAGAGCAGAAGCTCAACTGTAAGGGAGAAGTGTTATAAGGTTGACCTTACAAGGAGACCACAAAAATATGGATGGGATTTATTGCAGAATCCATCCAGGTTAAGGAAAAAGGAGACATTTTAACAATTTATAAACAATGCTTCAGGTCACAAAGGGAACATATAATTGAAACATCATTAGCATTCTATAAAGAAGTTCATTTAGTGGGAAGGATTGATAAATGTAATTAATTATAGCATCACAAAGAACAATAATGTTTCACTAATGGCAGCTCTGGAAACCATCAATTGATGTTTAGCTCATGACTACTTTCAAAAGATGGATGTCAATACCCAGCCTGGTCCATCTGTTCTTAAACTGTTACCAGAAAGCATAACTGGGTAAGATAAGGGATCTTTATAGTTTATATGAGCTCAAACCATTCAGCTACAGAAAATGCTCATTTCTCCCACATCCTAGCTGTGACAATGGATGAGGAAATAGCAATAGAAAAACTCAAATATTATACACCTAAGGGATGTCATTGTATTTTTTAAAAATGCATATCTGTCCTTGCTAAAAGTAGAAAACACAGCTTTTAAAATATTAGGGGGGGAAATCCAAATATGGCAAAACAGATTATTGACTCCAAAACATTTAAATTTGAGACACACTGATTTTGTCTGTTCCTCAGTTCAAAGATGATGACGATTTATTTTTTTCCTCTCGAATGCTTTTATCGCCGACTTAAAAAGGGAATTATGTGCTTTATGTTCAGTGCTGCTGTTGTGTTTCATATAGAGGCACATTACTTCAAGTTTTCTATTTACTGTATGCAAGCATCTGGAAGGGATCAACCGGTCTGTCCATCCTAAATTCACTAAATTAGGATGTAATAACTGCTCAATGCCTACTTATTGGCATTGAAAGAGAGGTATGCAAAAGGACAAGCATGAAAAAAGCCAGTGTACAGCACCAACAGCACATTTACTGAATGTTTGAAAAAAATCTAAAAGAGTAGTTCTAACAGCTCTTTGTTTAGATCTTTGGAAAGAAAATGACTGACACAGTATTTATAAACCAGACAAGAAAATAACACTCTGTCCAAGATCCCTGGGTTGAAATTCTTGACTTTAATTTTGCATCTGCAATTTAACAGCTTAGTGACCTTTGGGATCACCACACTACAGAAAGGTAGGTGTTGCCAATTCCAGTGGGATGAAAACATAAGTCCCAACGTTTCATTTTTGTCATGACTAGAGTAAGTGCTACCATAAAAGCTAATGTACAATAATGTACTGAGTTTTACAGAACTGAATCTGAAGTACATTTTCAGTTCAGAATGTGGAGGAAATTCTTAAACTTTCCATTTTCAAATGCAATACTGCATATAAAATTATGTAAAGGCTGGTTGAGTACTTTATGAAACCTTCTATGCTATCATTTTTTTTGTTTTTATTTTAAGCTGGAAACACTGGGTTCAAAAGTAACAAATTTGTGGTGGGGGTGGGAATATCCATTAGAATTCTGTGAAAAAACATATCAATAAAATAATGTACTGTACAATTACAGTGCCTGCTAAAGGGGAAATACAAATAACTATAACCAAAGTCAATCCAAGTGACATCTTGAAAATCAACTGCCAGTGCTCAATGTGAAGGGAAATGGCATTTGAATGACATCCCTCTTGTCACAAGAGTTGTTCCACTGATTAAGAGCTGTGACAAAAATCATTCTGCTTGTAAAAAGATTTCCTGATCTGATCAACACCATTCTACTCTCCCAGGACAGAGGGAGAACTCCACTATGAGGGATTCTCCAATCTCCCAGTTGAAATTGATCTAATTAATATACTGTAATTGATCCAAATAATGCTTTATGAAACAAGAGCTGTCAGCAAAAATACACAGAGGGCTTGGAGATGCATTGAAATTAGGAAAATTCAGAACATATGATGTGGGCTCCTTCTAAGGTAGAGACTTATGAGAAAGTAATCATGTTGCTTCATTTCCACTGGGCTGCTGGACTGTTAGTCGTAGAACAGTAGGAGTTTCAATAACATTTGAGTGTATGTCAATCACTTCAAGAGTCAAAGACCATTTTCTTCATAACTAGTTTAGAATACTTTTACCCTCAGAACCATATGCTTAAAGAAATTACCCATCTGCTTGTCAGAATCATCCATATGCTTCTTCGGGTCTTTTATAATCCACAAAATTCTATTTCAGTTTTTCTGTATTTAGCCAAGACAGTTCTGCACACATCTCATTTCCCTCAGCCATTCGCTTGCATTACCCACATTTTGCACCTATGTGACCCTCTAAAGTTTTCGACATGCTGCATACCATTATTAATTTGTTTTGGTTGCTTTAGGAAAACATTTTTCAAAAGCAAATACGTCTTCTATTTCACTTTTAGCCTTTTAATAAATCAATAAATCCTTCAATTTGTATAGCACTGCTAACATCTGGCCCCCACTGGAAGCTTACATTTAAAATTGATCAACACCTGTTTGAAGCCTCAATTTGTGGGCTTATCCTGACATAAGCCCTTGAGTTTGTTTTTTCATAAAAAGCAAAGCTGGGCATTCTGTAAATTGACTTCTTCTACAAGGTAATGGGTATTCTGGCCACAAGAGAATGCATTCCAATTTATATGCCGGTTAAAATTGGCAAACTGAAATATTGGTCTGCACAGACCGTTTCTGCCTACTTATCACTTTTAAGAACACATTGTTAAAATAAAGGATAACGATCTTCAACATAGAAGTTTCAAATCAACAGAAGGTTTTACACTCTTAGATTTTAATATCCACACATAAAGTATATTGGATGGCCTTTATAAATGTGTTTTGTAGAGGAAAGTGAAAATTAAATGTAGTATCATCTTTGAAGTTTTTTTTTTAAATCTAAATGTTAAATCTCTGTCTGCAGAGGAGGTGCACTGCTAACTGTGGTGTTAATCATACATGTATAACTTAATAAGGAAAATAATAAAAATGTACTGCATTAAGATTAAGACAATTGTATTTTGTCCAATTGTAAGTATAAACATAAAACAATAGAGTTATGTGATTCTTAACCTTCCCAAGACAGTAGCAAACCTCACTTTCCCAATTGATGATTAAACATTTTATCTATGATTGGAAGAGAGCTTTTTGTTTAATAGTAACTGGTTTGATTTGAAATGGTAAATTTAAGTAGTTTACTAAATAATTCAGTGATTGTAAAGAATAACAACAAAATGTTGTCCTACATTCATAAAACCCTTGTCTGAAACCTTAATATGTCCTCAAATATTAAAATTGTCCTGAATTCCAAGTTAAATTTCCAGCACAAAAGCCAGCACAAAAGCAGAATAATGAAGATTAAATCAGCTGCATTTTGAAAAAAAAAACATGTATTCTCACTGGACTCTTTTGACACTAAACTACAAAAATACGGTACATCAGTTTGCATTGTCCTAGAACATCACTGAGATACTTCCTGATGGGCCACAATCAATAAATGTGGAGTGTATTTGGTTTGTTCAAATAAAATCGGACACTAAAACACCTAGAAAGAATGGACACAAAAAAACCACAATCCTTTTGAAACATTCAACCATTTTTGAACGTTTAAATAAAAGTAATCATTCCAAAAGAGCTACATTTCATGTAGTATTCTTTAATGTTAAGACTGAATCCTTAAAACCCAATTACCTAAGTCCAGGGTAGGTTCTAGGGTTTGCAATTGTAATGACTGTTGAGTTTGAAAGGTCACCACAGACAGAGCTTAAGACATAAGGTCTGATGAATATAAGGCCAAGCAATGCTATCTGGGCAGTTCATCAATGAAGCAATGTTTTACCACGTTTTATCAGCACTCAATGGACATTTACACTGCACCCTAGTACTAATGCATTCGGTAATATCTCCCACTTTCCCGTATAATGTGTAATAAAAATAAAACATTGTGTGGCACAGTATGTGTTTGCAACAACATTTTTCTGTACATTGGCTTACTGTATGTGCTAGCTAAAATTGTAACTTTCACAGCGTGGAAAATACTGTGTTTGTTTATCAAGTATTCAGAACTATTTTTGGTCTTATCTGGATTATTTCATCTGAATTTATTTGGTAAATCTGGGCTCTTTTTAAAACAAGTTTTCAAAAACCTATCTGCCTTTAGGTTTTGTAATAATTGGAGGATACTGTCATAGACACCTCCCACATTCCTTATCAAAAACCCACAAACACTTTTATAAATATTTTTTTGCAAGTACACTATATAAAATAAGATCATCAAAACTAGCCACAAGGGAAAACACATTTTACAAGAGGAAGAAATAAAAATAGAGGGAAGTCCTCTTATGCTAAGTACATGCTACAATGATGGGGGAAATATAATTTTAATTATATTTTGGAATACATTCACATTCATTAAATATACCAAATCCAGCATACAAGATTAGAATTTACAAGAACTCTAATCTTTATTTTATTACATTGAAGTCACATTCTGCTGGACCGACTATGCCAAATCATACCTCTGGCAATATACTGTACTACTAATTGTGTTCTTCGATCTATCTTGTATTGCCTGGACACAATGGCTGGTCTGTCCAACTGTTCAAGCAATCTGAATCTGTTTTACCCTAACATTACCATTACCTGAAGGCATCACAACACTCTTATACTCTTCAAACTGATATGCTGATATAGTGTTCTGCCACTCCCAGGCCCGCCCATTAACGCACTTGTCTTTCATGGTGCTAAACGCTAATAAACAATAATAATTAAACAAGTGGAATGAATCCTTAATTGTATAAAGGTTCTTTTGATCATGTAAAATCTCTGTTACTAACATTACTTTTACACGTATGTTCAATAAAACTGACCACACATGTGAGTGCATGAAGAGGAAACCAACCAGACAAAAAATATTCCAATTTAATGATTTAGGTGGGGAAGGGAATCAGACTAATGTTGGCTGAACCCAATGAGTCAAATACAAAGGCTTTCACCCACTCGAAAACTGGAACTACCCTTCTGCAACCAAGAAGTGGATTGAAACACAAAACATTGGAAGTCTGAGTTTAGTAATTTCCAGTATATTCAGTTTCTATTATTTTAAAACTTTAACAAATCTTATAGAACTTGGTTGATGCAATGAAAGTAAAGTTTTGAATGGTGTGTATTCCATGGTATTCGTTTTTAATAACAGTTTCACTGCTGTCTGCCCACTGTGGAATCAAGCAGGATCAAGTGTATATATATATACTGTATACTACATGTAATAAATCTAGCATATCTGTCACATCAAAATTTATTATGAAATGCTTATTTTACGATTAAACTGTAATCACTGTTTGCCCATGCTGTGAATCTTGTATTGCTTTGGGTGTTTCTGAGCAAATACATTGTAATTCATGATATTCATGAACCAGAGCTCTGACAGACACGCTCTCTTAGTTTGTAATGAACCCAATGCAATGATACTTTAACTCTTGCTATACTTCACATTCATGTAGTTGCTGGATGTTTAAATCAGCTTACTTTGTACACACAACCTGGAAATGACATATTTTTCCCATAAACCTCAATAAAGAGAGAAAGAATTGTTTATCCAATTGGAAGCTACAGTACGTTGAATTTCTAGCACAGATGCCTTATTTGTTATGCGTGTGCAAGTGTTATGAGAATATTTAAAATACTTGCAATATAGACATTTCTACTAAAGCAAAGCGGTTTTGTGTTGAGCCGTGTCCTTGTATCGTAAAATTAGCATCTTATCCAATATTCCTGAATTTGAGTTTAAAATGAAGCCCACTCAATACATATTTAAATTTTCTTTTGTCGGTTTTGTCCTATAGGCTTTTACTGTAAATTCTTCCATTCTTCTAAGTGATCTAAGCATGGTAGTTCATGTGGTTCAGATAGTTCTGTCTTCTTAAATCCTTTTGCTCTTTGGGAAGATTGGTCGTTCCCCAGTATAGTCCAGTAAGTTTGATGCTGTGGTGTTCTCTCCTTCACCCTCCATGATATTTTTGTTTCTTTCATTTCGGCCTCCACAGTTCTTCTCCAGCTGTTTCTTGGTCTTCCACATTTCCACTTGCCTGGTGGTGTTGGATATTGGTTTCCTCATTGCATGCTCGATCCAGCCCTATTTTCAGCATTTAACCTAATTTGCTCTTGGTTTATACTTTTCCATGGATCTTCATCTTCATTACTTATTATGCTTGTCCACTATACAGTAAGTGAAGGATGTTTTAGGGCATTTGTTTATGAAGGCTTGAAGTTATATTCATATTTTTGGTCTTTTTTGATATGTGTTTGGTGTACCATATTAGAAAACCTGCCCTGGCCACTTCTATCCTGCTCTGAATGTCCTGGTCACTCCCCAGATTGTCTTGGATTCTCTTCACTTATTCCAGGATAAAAGAAGGTGTCCACTTCCTCTGGTTGTTCTCCATCAAGTTTCTCTTCTACTCATAACTTTTTGATTTGTTAGTGTCGAGTCCTTTGCTGGCTGCAGTAGTTCACAGTTTAGCAATTTTGGTTTGCATTGGTTTCTTTATGTGAGATATTATGGTAATGTAATCAGCAAAGTCCAGATCCCATTACTGGGACCAGGGTGCCTACTGAATTCCAAGCTTTATGCCAGTAATGTTTTCCCTCATTATCCCGTGACCTCCCAGGAATAAGACTAACAGGGACAGCAGACAGCCATGTATGATAAGGAGATAGTTCAGTGGCCTGTTTGATATTGTCAAGGGCACAAGAGAATGAAGGCCATAGTGTGAGACTATGCTTACGCTTTCAGCTTTTTCTTTCTTGAAAGAAAACAAGCTGACTAGACTTTAAATACAAAACACAGGAAAATCAGAAATTAGTAAAGAGAAATGAATTATCTCCAGTGATGTAAAACCAGCTTCAAGATGTAGTAATAGCAGACATGGACAATTACCTTTTGACTATAATGGGAACTTCTGCTGAAGCCCTCTCAAGTTTGCCTTTTGATGAGAGACACTGACGATATTTACACAAGCGACTGACTTGGTGCTGAATTGAATAGTTCCCTGCATTAATGAAGAACCATTAAGAGCAGGAAAACAAAATATGGTTGCTTCCCTTTTTTAAATGAAAGTGAACTGTCTATTTTCACACCCCAAGTATTTTCAAATACTTTAGCATGATGTTTTGTATGAATTTTAGACATGTCATTTTCCTCCTACAACGCAAAAGGAAAATAAAGATTTCTGTTCACTATAAAGACACCTTTCTAAAAATTAATCTAGAAAGAAACTAATCTAGAAAGGAACACATTCAAATAATTTAGTTATAAAATCCTGTAGGATGAAGTTACAGTACTTGCATTCCCAAGATCTTCCAAAGATCATCTGTATTTCTCAGATAAATTAATTGTTAATTCAATACCTATCTGCTTCTCATTCCTTAAGTACTGTGTATTATTTTCAAGTATTGCTCATTCTTTTTTGATATCTATTGAAGTTTTCCATTGCTAGATTTGTCAACTAGCAGAGTGTTTTTCCTGAGGTGATGTTGCTTACCTCAATGATATTCAATGATGCAGAAATGTGATCCTGTGATCTACTGAAATTGCCCTTTGGTTTTAATTTAATAGATAATATTTAAAGATCTGTACAGTAAAATTAAGGTAACATTACCTTAATGTGCAGTATATGGTACCCCTGTCAGAGGATATCAAATACTGACTCTCATACTGAAAGAGGTCTGTAGTTTGTTTTAATTCAAATTGTCTTTATGACGTTCAGTAAGTTAAACTTTTCCACTTTATTTTTGTGTGTCTAACTAAATGTACAGTACAGTATAATGGAGATTTAACCACTTAAAAGTATCTAAAATAAAAATGAACCTTAAAAATTGTTAATGATGCTATTTGGACTACATGAAAGAGCACATTTTGGTCAATAGTAAAATAAATTATCATGTCTGTTTTCATGTGCACAATAATTCCCCATGTAATAACCAGAGGGTTGTCTCTATCAAGTCAATTTAAGGATTAAATATTAGGCAAAATAAAACACAAATTGCAAATTAAAGTTAAGCTTTCCATTGTGTGAAATGCCAGTGCCTGTAATGCATTAATAATGAGATATTTGTTAATTGAAGTGAAAAATTAAAATTCATCATTGATGAACCCTTAACCCATGACTAAGATACTGACATAGCAATATGTAAATAAGCTATCAATTACAGTATGCATAATAATTACATAAGAAAATAATTGTCCTTTGGTCACGTTAAGTGATTTAACTTACAATTTATAAAATGCCATAAGAGTCTCCTACATAATTTATTAATTGCAGTGCACAACGAAAGACACATAAACACTATGAGGTTTTCAAAACATGTTGTGTATCCTTAGTGAGCAGAGCAATGTTGTAGCTGTTTGAGCCAAATTCTCACTTATTAAGCAAAGATTCTGTGTTTTCCTTTTTGAGAAAGGTCATCAAGGAAAAAGTGAAAGCTCAGGTTTCACAAACAACTGCCTTAAGGATTTATGATTAGGGGGACCAATCAGGATACAGGCTGTGTTTCTGCAGAATCTGCAGGACTCTCTGGGATCATAGCAATAAGCATTCTCAAAATCTACCTCAGCTTTTAAATTTGCCAATAATTGATTGTGAATTATTTATTTCTTAATAAATAACTGTGAAGAGTTTACTAGCAATTAAGATAAGTGTAAAAAGCTCAATTTTAATGAATCAGTGAATATGTTTTTTTTTGGAGATGGAGGGTACAACAACAGCACTTTAGTAAAGGTGTCAGGCATTTGGTTTCAATTGAGTTCTTTAAAAAAACATTCTTGAACTTTGTAATTAGCCTGTTTTTCTGAGATTTTCTAATAGTGAAGCATTTTTGGGTTCCACTCCACTGTCTCTGAACTTTTTTTCAGGTTATCGATTCTGATATTTTCCAGTGCAAAAATAACTCAAAGTGACATTTTCAAAGCAGGAGCACTTAATCTATCCAGCTCAGCGACACCGGCAGCCGTCTGTGTCTTCTATACCAAGCTCCAGTGATAAACCCACTGAGGGCATCGCAGCCTGCTCCCGAGACTGACAGCACAGAGAGCCTCATAGGCTTCCCTCCTGAGGACTCACTCCCTGATGTGATGGTCCTCCCAGTCCCGCTTCTTTCACAATTGTGTCTTTAATTTCTTCCCCTTTAATAACATTCTTTAGCCCTTGCAAACTTTTAATAGATCATGTATTTGTATAGCACCTGTTAAACCTCTAAAATTAAACAAGGGCTCCTCAGCTGGCTTCTGAAAGGACGGTTTCTTTCCCTTTTACAATGGTGCTAAATAAACTTGTTTTAGAACTGTTGGCTCCAAACATCCCTGCTTAAGTATACCGTTTAATACTAGTTTCACAAATAATACTGCATTTGCTCTCTCAGTTTTAATTCAGCATTCCTATCACTTTCCCTTTCTCATGCCTTCCCCACGGGGGTCTAATCACACTCACTGGGGGACAAATACCAATTTGGGTTCCACACTCTTGAGTGAACTAGACGGCGCATCAAATTCCTTTTAATCTGCACATGAATATAAATAGCAACTGTGCAACTTTGTGTCTAAGTGAAAGACAGGCCTGTGGTCCTAGAAAATCTATAAATTGAACAAGGGTGGGTTAGCTCTCGGCAATTTCACTTTTTACTTTCATGGCGGCTTACAAGCAAAACCCAGAATGCAAAAAGATACAGATAAACTGGAAATGTTTCCTTTTGTGAGAAGGAAAAACTCGCTCTGGAGTATTTCAGTTAAACACCTACAGGAATTCTGTCCTGGTTAATATGAACCCCACAGGAAAGAGGGCTCTATAGAATTGAGTTGGACTGAACTGAGCAGGGTAGCAAAGTGTGCAGAGCACCACTGAGCCTGGAGTGAAATAAAAGATCATCTGGTGAGAGTATACAGTACCTGGGAGAGTTCCAAGGAAAATAAAACAGAGTGATAGCAAAGTGTCACACCGCTTCGAGTTTAAAAGTGGATTTATTTTGTTCTTATGTTTAGTTCCTGTGACTGGGAGGGCACGACAGACGTGCATTACCCTCTATAGTTTGTTTTGCTTTAGTCACATTTTGTCTTGCAAGAATTTGTGTGTTTCAGAAATACAGTAGTTTACCTTAAAATAAGAAGTAAAGCAATGTAACTTGGCAGGAGAGTGAACTGACCAGTTCACAGCTCCAGGGTCCCTGGTATAATCCTGTTACCTCCTAGCCTTCACAAATATGCTGGCTGTGTTTGATGAGATTTTCTAAATTGTCCCTTTGATGTTTTGCAAAATGAGGGAATAATATGATTACCATTATCTATGTGTCTGACGTGGGACACAATTAAAAGGGATTAACTCCCGTACCTTATGGTTAAAGTTGTCATTTTTGCTCTGGTTTCCTGTTTGGACTACACACCCGACTGCATCTTCTATTTGCTGAATTACAGTAACAAATCCCATTACATTTATCTAGGCAGTGCAATACAATTAACTTGGTAATGACCAGCAATTTTACACTTCTTGATAATACTTGGTAATTGGGTCAAGGTTGGGGTTAGCGTGATAACACAAAACTGTCTGATACATTATTAAGTTACACAATCGAGTAATTCTAATTGCTGTTAATTATTGCCTAAGTAGAGCAAATTGTTAACCAAACTACCCTATTAGCCTGTCCCAGTACATGAACTACCACTTCTCAGATGAGTATCATAGAGTTTCAGGTATGTTTCTATAATTGGAAGAGCACAAGTGCTCCCATTTAAATGTTGATTAAATCTGTGTACATTAAAACAAACAATTATGACGAGCGAAAAATGTATTATATTAAAGGTGATGGTGTCAGTTTGCGTCGATATTTTTAAATCCACATTAGCTGTTCAGACATCAACTGCAGCTATCATTTTTATCACCGCTAATAAGGTTTATTTAGACTCCCAAAGATATATACAGTATCTCTCTATGTATATCTACATTACCATAAACACTTCATGTAAAACTCTTACAGAAAATTACGATCTCAAATAATAAAGGGTAAGAAGTTCCACCTTACTTACCTTTTCTTAAAATCGTACGATTGACATAACTATTTTAAGTTAATAAGTGTGCCGAACTGACTGTGCAACCAAAATTTATTGCGAAAACCAGGCTGAAAAAGAGCAACTATTTTTATAACCCCGAAATTATAAATCTGAAATTTATAAATTCATAAAGTACTGATAGATGACACGTTTATCTTTTTTTTTCTTTGTCAGAATCATGGGTTACTATAAATCTTTCCTTAATATGTAACTCTGTGATGTTTATAAACATGCTATATGAACAAACAATGTAATCAACACACAAGTATTACCGTAAATTATCTTTGAAAAAATGTATGTGCATCTGAAGAAAGTGCTGCTGGTGCCCTTATACTGTACATGTATTGTGGATATTTGTTCTTAATCGATACAGTATGTCTTTTGTTTATCCTGTGCAGATCCCCATAAAAGAATACATTCTACTCATGCCTTTTCCTCCATAGGGGCTCTCTACTGTTTTCTTTAAAGTCCTTCCTCAGCAGCTGAATAAACCAGACTGATCTTCAAGCAGGGTTGAAGGCACTAAAAGAGCAACAGAAACATCTTTGAAGTTTCTGCACACCTCAAAGTAAGATGTCATGGAAAACACGTGAATGATAAAATAACAAATAAATGAAATAGAATAATCAATGTAGCATCTGCCAGGTATTTGATTTAGTGCTGTGGGTCGCTGAAACCTCTTTTGGAGATGAGTGTGTTTACACAGCAACAGCAGGAGGCCTGTTCATCTTCCATTTTCACAGTGGCTGCTGTGTGAGACAAGAGCAGTTCCCTCATCTCCTGAGAGTGGGCAAATCAAGCTTGACACAGCCCCTGTGTCATCAAGGCAGTGGTGTTCAGGTATCTGCACATTAGTATTCAAGTCATATTAGTGTCACCTGCTGTTGTAATGCTCGCTATTCCATGTTGTTTGAAAGCACAAAAGACTGCAGAGTTCAGTTTCTGTACACCTGTGTCAGGTTGGCAGCTGCCGGCAGGATATCAGCTCAAAGTTTGGAATATAAATGCATTAGCTACAGATGTTTTTTTTGCATCATGTGATCACCACGTGTTAGAGTGCATTCTCGTGTACTGGCACTGATATCCCATGTAGTAATAACTGGAATTGTATTTTTTTAAAAAAAACTCACCTCTTTGCTTGATCTTTGCTAATTAGTAATGCACCGATGATTAAGTGGTAATATTCAGAAAAAAGATTTAGCAGGTTTAAGTCAGGTACCTGTACTTGTGAGGGTGTTTTGGAAACGACGTTAACTCGTGTATGGCTCCTAATGAGTAACAAAATGTATCTATTGTTAATAGCATTATCTGAAGCCTTTAATTTCAAATAAATATGCTGACTCAAGATATAAGAAATAAATACAGTCATCATAACACGTGTACTGTATTAGCACATGGATATTTAAAGCTTGAGTTTTTCTGCCTTATTGCTAATGTTACATCTTAAAGCTCAAGCAGTGTGTGACCTACTGTCCTACGTATTTTTGGCAAGACAAAAAAATTGCTTCTCCAACAACCAATTGCTCCAGCTTAAACGTTCTACCTACAGTATCTCAAGGGGCAACAGTAACTAGAAGAGTTGAGTTCAAGTCCCAGATAAATAGTGTGTTTGATGTATTTAGTAATACAGTTACCTCCATTGTCTTCCCCAGGTATGGGTGCAAATGTAGGTTGCTTTGGAAAAACTGTTAGGAAAAATAAATGTTCATTTCTCACAAACTCTCCTTCAAATGAAATATCGTCTACAAACAACAAAAGCAGTAAAAATGCCATTGTAATATATTTCACACCTAGACTGCCACTCCAAAGGGAAATAAATGAATCCATTCATTCATATTTTTAAAGGAGTGTTTCAAAAGAGACACATTAAAATAAAAAAGAAACTTCAGTCCCAAAATGTACTGTGAGAAGCCTTACTGCCTTTCAAGGGCAAAAGCTGTAGACAGTTTATGCTTGTCAATGGGCTGTCTGTGACCTCTCCGGAGAAGCAGTGTCAGCAACAAATCTGTGCTTAGCTGAGTGGAAGAATTAGCCAATGAGGCAGCAGAGAAATGCTGCTCGGTACCCAGGATTTGGCTCATTGGCCCTTGTAGGAAAGATATAGAAGTTTTCCTTTGCTGTGAAAATCAAGTGCGCATGCATAATGTACAGGTCAATATACAGCAGCTGGCGGTGAGCATCAGAAGTGCATATTACAGATTTTGGCTTCTGTGTAAGCAGTACTGAGGAAAAGACCAGACACTGTCCAAGTCTCGGGGAGAATACAAGAGGTCACCATCTCTCACAATGACCTAGAAGTAAAGGGACACATACAGTACCAAAGGCATAAGGAACCCCCAATGATTTCCAGGTTTACAGAGATGGAGATTGAACTTTTGTGAAAAGGTAGACATCGCCCTCCTTCATTCACAGCAGGGTTTTTATTCAGCAAATTTCCCATCATTTCTCTCTTGGCATGGCAGATTGCCGCCCTACAGTACCGATCTGGCCATGGTGTAAACCGCAACACCGCTGGAATCAACTTATTTTAAGGTCATGCGGGAAATCGGTTATTTCAGGAGAGCTTTTCATCCCGCTCTTGAAATGTTATCAGGCCGGCAGTATGTACTGTATACAGTAGGTATGCATGCTGACTACCAGCCATGTCTGAGAGATGTGGATTTAGCAAGAGCAGCAGGAATATTGGTTAAGCCCAGGTTTATTAAAAGTATGAGTCAAACAGTACGGACAGCTTTAAATATTTGATTTCACAAGCTCTTGTATTATTTGAGTCCCCCTGTAGTACTTTATATGCATAGAGATCTCAGAGCTCCGACTCTATAAACATTAAAGACAGGTCAAGGTTGCATTAATACAGACAAGGTTTCCGAAATCTGTTTGAAATATGTTGAAGTACCAAACAATCTTTACACTTCCTAATTGAATGATTTGGGGGGAAATACATGAGAACTTCATATGCAACACGCAATGTCTATTCCTTAACTAAATATATCCTTGAACAACCAACAGATAATAACCAGTTGGGAAATGTAAGATTAAGTGCTGTTACCAGTGGGTAACACCTTTTTTATATTATATATTTATAAGTTGTTTATATTCATATATGCATCTAAGTCATGTACTGTAAGTACATTATGTAACATATCTATTTTCAGGTATGCAGAAAGTTACCATGTCATACTATATCTATGATTGCCTCCTTCAACTTGTTAAAAACTTTCTACAGATACTCCTTGGTGCCTGCATTGCATTTTCTAATGATCAATTTATTTTCAACAGGGGTTCCCTGCTGTTAAGATTCTATTTTTATTAAATGTAACCTCTTGCATTAGTGTTATTTTTCTGGCATTGATGGTATTCTGGCAAACTGCTGATATACAGCAATACAGAGCAGGAAACAGAATAACTAACATATGGCTTTCAACATAATGGGAACTTAATTAACATACAGTGATGAGACATTTATGTGCAGCCATCAAACCTACAGTAATTGATCTCTGGGAAAGAACAGCTTTTATATCACACCATTATGGATCAGTGCAGACAGTCCTGACTGATGTCTGCAACTTGAACAGACAATACTATTTCATAAGTAATTGCATTTAAGTTACTACAAATATGATTTACAAGGCTTATCAGTATTCTGTAGAAGAAAATCACTGTGAGGCTTTCAATATTCATTCTGCACAAAAACATTCACAATAAAGCATAAAAGCTTGCATTTGCATTGAATTTACAAACAGCTACAAATGTCCAGAATGCCTAATGTAGCTATCATTGTGTGTGGATATCTTACATCTATAGATCTCTAGATATCTCAAAGAGGGAACACATTACAAACATATAAACAAGTTATATTTAAGGATGGACTGCTACAACTTTAAAGGGAGTTAATATTTCAATTTCTAAGATTATATGTCTTTTGCCAGAAGATATTTAGTTACATCAATGCATGGGTTGAAGTACAATCACTTTTGAGCAGAGACAATAAGAAAACAGATATTACATGCTGCTAGAAAGATAAAATAGTACAGAAGAAAAAAAATATGAAAGTACTGTATGTCATTCTAAAGGAACAAAAGATCCCATTCACTGCTCGAATACTGTGATTACATGCGATTTTCTGCTACTAATATTGGGACAAGGTAAACTAGCCCTAACTACCAAACAGCCTGTCTCTGTCACACTGACATTTGATTTGACTATACAGTTGGGAAGAGGCTGTGTTTCCTTTGTCTTTCTCTAGGCAAAATGGAACTAAAACTCTGTGGACACCACAGTGTGAGCTGTGAGTAAATACAGAGACATTTGAAATGTGAATGCACACCTGTGCCACTGTGCAATATAGAAGGTATAGCACTTTTCAGACTCCCTTTAGCAGAAGAGTACAAGCTGTGGAAAATTTACCTTGAGTGTACAAATTACAAACCTATAAGACATCCTACACAGGCACTGCTGTTCTCTTGTTCCCAAGCACATTTTCAGCTACAGTATATACTATATTTCATGCACAGATAAAACTGGAATAATAAAAATTGTATAGGGATGAACATGCTGCTGTCCTTTTGCTAGTTCAAAGGAATAACCCATCTGCTGTTTCAGAACAGATAGCATATTGCTGAAGGATGACTTTTATTGCTGGATAGTACTGTATTCATTGAGCCATTTTTACTGCAGATGTCTCAAGAACCCATGGTACAGCTCTTGAGATTGTTGCCACAACAAAAGAACTCCACGATGCTTTGGCCATCTGTCTATTACTCACTTTTTTCCAATGCGTATGAGTTTCAAAAGAGCACATAAAGCCAATGCTCAGAAAATCTCCATCTCTCATCAATGGACGCAGAACAATGGGAGCCTTTATTTAACATGGAGTTTGTACAGTCAATACATTTTATACCGTGTGTAGAGCCGTGAGACACTCCATCTCTAGTATTACCTTACTGGGTTGTAAACAAAATACCCCCATTTTGGAGCAAATATAGCACCATTTTGTTTCTACAGCAGAAAGGACCGCATTAATACCTAAAGACAATTCTCTAATATCTGATGAAAAGCTTATTTCTCAATTACAATAATCCTGGTTTTGAGATGGCTATAATCACAAGATATTAAAATAATGAATTCAAAAACAATGTGCAAATTCACATTGATCCATCATAATTAGCCAGTGCTTGGTTTGTGTCAAGTAGAAAATTGGGTCTGATTGATGTCAAAAGCTATGATTAATAGCAACTGCTATTAACATTTTCATCCCAGGAAAGGGTTAATCCATCATAGTAGTGTGTAGTCATTTGGCTAAACTCATTCTGAAAGCAAACAGCCTAAGCATCACTGCTGAAAACAACCCTGTAGCTGATTACAAGCTATTTGTTCTTTTACAATGTAACAAAAAGCTTTGATGATTGAATATTTAATGAAGCAACACATGCTAATTTGGTACACATTACTGAAGTCATAATTTCTCAGATAAACAGATGCAAATTTCTCTGGGAAAAAAACAGACAAATTTGGTCTGAATGTATGTACTTGATTGTCATTAAACTTAAATATTATATTTCTAATTAAAATTGAAATATCAGGGGAAAGAAGCAATTGAATTGAAAGCCCTGCCCTTTAAAGTACTTGGTATATTATACAGCATGTTATGCTAATATTATAGTTCAATTTAGACTTGCTGTTGCTCGCAACATGGTCAGGGCAGATATGAAGCTCATCCCGCCCCCACCCACCCTCCTGCCCCCGAGTCTAATGAAACAGCAAATGATAAAGACCTTAGCCATGAGAAAACAATTCCAGAAGCTCTATTTACATAGCAGCTTTGTTTATCCTCCCAGAATATCAATGGTGTTAATACAATGCTCAACCACAGATTCTTTTAAAAAGAAATTCAATTACAGACTTTTTTTCTTTCCAGACCAATAGAAATAATAATTAAAAAAAAAACGCCAAGATCGTGTAAGGTAAAAAAATGTCATAAGCATTTCTCCTACTGTGTTACTCTTAGCTGTCCATTAATTTTTGCACTTTATATTATTTACAGTACTCCTATATTTATACCAAACTTTAAATACTGTGGAATTTACAAAATTGCACCTCTGGTGATGTCTGACATAAAATCTCAGCACTTCCAAACATCAGTTTGCTTGCTCAAAATGAATTGGGCTATTTCTTTTTAACATGTAGCATAACAAACACTGCGGGGGGGTATTTTTCATATGTGCTAAAATGCCTCCCTCTATCCCGCTCTTTTCCAGGAGTGAGTTGAAGGTGATTTGCAATTACTCTGACTCATTTTCATGGCCACAACAGAGGGATGTCAAAGAGGTTTGTGTTAAGACTGACAGTGCAAAATTGGATTAGGGGCTGAGGAAAACACATCGCACAGTCACAATGGCAAAATAGCACCAGTCTTTTAAGGACTTGTATAATTGTAAATAGAACCCTATGACACATTAGAACAAGCAAAATAGATTTTTTATGTACCGTTTAGGTGGTGATACAGAGGAAAAAAACAATGCACACCATCACTTTATATAGAAATGTATATAATACACAGAAAACTAAATATCTCAATAAAACAGAGCAGGGCTGGCAATTCAGTGCCTCCTGGGTGGCACAGCCAGAAAGGACACTGGCTACTGTCTGCACTACAAACAAAAGAGCTAGACATACTGTAATTGGCTTGAATCTTTGTCTAGATGTGACTTTGATGACCTTAACTTGCAGTCCTTGGACTACCATGAAGGAGTGACCCCAACCTGCTACAGTACAGTATGTGCCTGGGAGCTTGAGGTGTGTTCGGTTTGAACTGCATGACTCCTTCAATCGGTGGTGATTGCTGAGGGCGTTGTGGGAGGACGGTGTGAATTAACTTAAGATGGCTCTCGCAGCACCTGGTTCAGAAGAAGATGCAGAACGCTGCATTCCTCTTGTGCTTGTACGTTTGTATCGGAACACATGCAGGTAAGAATGTTATGCAAGCCGGAAGAAGGACTTTCAAAGTATGTTGTTGTAGGAGCTTTCAGACATTTTTTATGTTATGAGTCACATCACGCTTCCAATAAAGCTAGTACCGATGAGAACTGCAAGACTCCAGGTCAACCACATGAGCCCTATTGCAGCTAAAGCTTAGAATATCCTTCTAAGGATATTCTTGAGTGTCTGAAAGCACAAGTGAAGTTCCTACTCTCAGACACGTGGAGGACTTTGTTCACTGTCCCTGTCTAGGTGTAGTATTGCTATTTGTATTTGCTTGTTTCCCCTTCTCTCCAGTCTACCAGTTAATGTTACTGAAACAAGAGGAGGCCACCTAGTCTGTTTACAAGTCTGTGTAGAGCATTTAACATTGAGCTTTTTAAAGAGGTCCAGTTGTTGAATTTTACTACTGTACACTCCAACTTTTGCTTTCTGAAATACATGGCATTTGTATCATATTTATCCCTGACTACAACGGCCTGTTGCAATTATAGCTTGTACCACGATAAAGACATTATTGCACACAGTATGACCTTACAGTAAGTAACTATAATGTTCAAATCATCCTAAGATTAGTTGAAAGTAGTATTACATTATACTGGTCTTTTCCTAATATATATCAATACCAGGGGAATACAGATAATGAGTTAATACAGTTTTTCTATGCTTTCTCCCTGTTCATAGTTGCTTACAAACCATTGAAAGGCTGAGTTTAATGAGCTGAACAATTGATCTCTGAAAAAGCCCTGGGATGCCATCAAAAACTAATTCAGTGGCTTCGATCCTCTTTTTTAATGTGTGAATCCTGCCACTGACCAATTTTCAAAGAAACATATACGTTTCCCTATGTTATGCTCTTAATTTCAGTCTTGCCTCTGGTCTGTTGTCAGTATTGGTATCTTCAGTATTGAAGTGTATGTTGGGGAAATTGAAAGTTAATGCGTTTATAGGAGGTTGGAGTGTTCTAAGGTACTGTGAAAACAGGATCATTGTGACTTGATCCACGTTATACAGTCTAAAACTCTTCTGATCGTTTTAACAAGGTCACAATAGAATATTGGACCCCCAAAGGGATCATTTCAACCAAAGCAAGCTATAGCAGATACCTTGAAGTTCACAACATCTGAATGCATTCGAGCTTTCTATGAGAGGCATCAGAGCCATCTTACCATGCAATGAAGCCAGCATGCCCATCTTTAAATCAGACCCATGGAAATTTCATTTAGGCAACCAATTAGACGGTGAAAAGCTATGGGCAGGGGTGGAGGTTTGCAAATTAAAAACACATATTTTTCAGTCCTGTTTTGTAGTGTTTAGAGATAGACAGAAAAGCTTCAAATATTTATCCCTCAGCGCTTATGTGTGATATTTCCTGTGTATCCACTGAAGCTGATGGAGAGCTTTGTTCAATTACAAAGCAACATTGGCAGTCTTATGACATGCTTTAATTGATCAGTTGACCCATCCAAAGGATGATCAATTTCATTAGCAAGCCAATATACTGTAAGCCAATAGTATACTCTTTAGATTAAAATCAATAATTAATTCTCTGCAAAGGTGTAGTATACAGTATGTAATGCAAAACACACTGTTGAACCCAATATATATAAGTCTTTATACATAAATACGGAACAGTTAACAATTTATCCAATAATTATTATGCTCCTGAGTAATTTTAACTAAAAATGTGCATGTTTCTTTACTCAGAATCGTCCATGCTCACTGCTAATGCAATGTCTTAATTGACATTCCTGAGGGAAAGCTAATTCAAACACGTTCTTGGTTATTTCTGATGCAACTCAAGTTTAAAAACCTGCAATTGGTATTGACTCTTCCCAGTTTATACCTTCTCTCTGAATGGGCACAGCCAACCCACACCAAAGTCAGACAACAGTCAGCACAAATATATTATTTTTGAAGTTTATTCAATTGGGACAGTGGAATAAAAATTATTCAGGAGAATATGCCTTTCACATAAATAAATGAGACAGAGCATCAGACAAGAATGGTGTGGTGCTTCTGCTTCTTCTATCAATGAATTCAGAGAGACCTGATCCACAGTTTCACAGCTGGTCCTCTGCTACTGTAGCTCAAACATGCACAATGGTATTTCAGCCACAGTATTTGTACAACTAAAACGTACAAAATAGTTTAATACCACTAGCATTTGGATAACTTTCGTTTTACAAGGCTAGAATCTCATTACGGATGCAGATGCCATAGATCTTCGGCTAAATAAACATTTCAGCTCACGCATGATACACTCTACTATTTTTTAATACTTCAGCTTTGCAGTAGACAAGTATTCAGGTAAAAGACATTTTAAATGTCGTGACTGCTGCATGGAAGAGAAGCAAAACAAACTCCTCAGTTGCGCCTTTGGTTTAATCTAAACAAGCAGTAGAGCTTTATGGCTTCTATATTTTTAAATGTACTAAATTCTCCAAAGATTTATTGGCTTTTGAAATTGCTTTGGTTTCCACCCCTCCCTCTGCTGTCTCATATTTCACAACGGCGCAACATGACAAGGAGACTCTCAAGAATGATGGGGATTTAGCCCAGGTTACTTTCCACTGACAAGGAGGTGAGTTCGCTTCTATCCATCACAGAACAATTTGTTGTGTTTTTTCCCCCTTCCTCTTCTTCTGTTTTTTAAATGAATGAATATCTTTAAAGGCCAGAGTGCAGCTTCATCTGTTACTTTGACAGCTTTTGAAAAGTGGGTATAAATCTTGTAACAATGTCAAATGAAGTTCTTTTTTCATCTTATCATATCGTCAAACATCACTGCCAAGGATTTTTTTGCGCTAGAATTTCTCCTTTTGACTGTTTGGGAGTATAAACCTTATTTTTCTTTCCAGACATCACCAACATTTCTGCTGTTGATTGTGTTTTTATGAGATGTGGAACCCTCATCAGTGAAATCTAAAGTGGGACGCTGCTCTGTGTGTACTATCTTTGTTTGTACTGCAGAAACCTGCTGCAAAATAAAAATAAACTTGAAAATTACACAGAGGCACATTATTTGACCATATGGCATACTGTATGGTACTGTATGTCTAGGTGAAAAATGGTGATATACATTATAGGTCTTCCTGTATTTCACCTTGGGTACCTTTTAACTTGATAAAAAAATCAAATGAGGTCAGCACATTGTTTTATTACAAATATAAATTCAGGAAATTATCTTATAATAATCAGTTGTTTCCATATCACTCATGCTAGTTTTAATTCACAGTAGGTCTACTTGCTTTGCACATTGCTTTTCAATATGAATATGTTCGCCCAGCTAATAGAGAGCTGTCTGTCACTCTCTGTTCCGAAATATACATCATGGAAAAATGTAACTGCAATTGCTGTCTTAGTTTTAGAACATTTTGTCCTAAAGCTGTGTTAATTAAATATAGTTGTTGAGGACCACAGCCCTGCAGATTTTACAATTCCCTTTAAATTATTACTTTCAAATTCAAAGATTTTGTAGGAGCAGCCTTTGGATGTCAGAGGACACAGGAGTCTGACAAATCAAAACCAAAATGATGGTCCTCTGGGAAGTGGCTTTGCTCCTGCTTTGCTGTTTGGAGCTGAATTGTGTAACACATGCAGGAGAGACGTCAAAGATCCGGAGCCACATCACCAGTGCTGCTACGGAAGATTGTATGGATTAACTGGGAGGACCAACATTAGTGCTCTCTTCCAAGCAGGGCCCCAGCACGCAAGACATTATCATCCACCATTAGCTCTGCTGGGTGACCCATGTCTCTTTTCCCACCTTAGCCAAGGGAGCCAGAAGACAAAGACAGAGAAAAAGACATAAACATAAAGATATTGCAACACTGAAATGAACTCCTGGGAGATGTAGATGGAATTTCTGAACAGGAGCCCTGCATTTAAATGGCAGGGTTGAAAGAAGAAGCAAAGCAAGTGCATCAAGGAGAGCTTGCCATGACCAGACTGCACAGTACAGCATATCACCTGACACCTCCTGAGAAACCTGCTCTCTCTGCCCAAGAGTGCACAGATCCTGTATTGCCCTTATCAGTCACCTTCAGGTTCATGGAAAGCAATCATGCTTGACCACAAGGGATAGCCAATGATAATGATGCTTAAAATCTGGGAAGTGAGTGAAACTGGGTCATTTAAATGAATAACGACTTCAGCTAGGATGTAGAAACTTATGTAATAGTTTCAACAGACACCACTGTAACACAATTTTTTTTCAGCATTCATTTAGGTTAACAAACCCTTGACTTACAGTACTTGCTAAATGAGGTCTGTGAAAACACTTTCAAGAGGTGAGATTGACACACAAGCACTCTGTTTCACTGTCCATTCTCAGCACATGGTGACATTATTAGTTATGTTAGGAATTAAAGCCTCAATCCAGATGCCAATTACAAATTCATTAATTAATCGATTAATTGGTGGTGGGTTCTCCGAAGAGTCATGAAAATCAAGTGATGGGACTACTAATCTGTTTCAAATTTGATTAAATCTAGATCTGCACCTTCACAGTCAATAAAGCTTCTGCTTCTGTTAGAAAGTGTAAATTAGCATTGCACACCTTTTTTGGTCAAAATGAAAAGTGCAAGATTTTTAACCAATTTACTGTCTGGACAATATAAGATCTTTAAATATGGTAGCTGAAATGTCTAGTCTCTTCAAGGATAATCCCTTTACTTAAAGCTTATTATCAAGATCATTCCAGTAAAGTCATATTTAGCAGAATTTGTGGTAAGAAAAAAAAAATCAAGGCCTAATAGAGTAGCCAAAGTTTTTAGCACAGACTACATTTTTAAATCGGAATCTGCAGCTAAACAATCTTTCTATCTGGGAATAATAGCACATAAATAAGACTTTCAGTATCCAGACATTAATTTGTCTAAATGAAGAAAAAAACATACTTTCACAGAGATTTTGACAGCTTGACAGGGACCTTGAAATTAAGGATAAAAAATTCTTTCATGTATTCAATAAATGTTCCAACGTGAAGTATGAAGCTAAAGTTGAACATCAGTGGGTGCCACCAGCTGCATCTGAAAGTAGTTCTGCTTTACGGATTGATAAACACTCAAGTTCTTCAGGTCATTCTGAATACATTGACTTTCTTTAGGTTGTTAGAATGCATCTCACTGAAACTGAAGGACAGGTGAGAACTGTATATTTGAGTGTGAGAAAGGTAGCCTCAGACTAACACTAAGTGAAGGTTAAGTATTATTTGTCCAGTGTTTTATGGATACTGAAGGATACATTTTCCCATAAGTCTGTCTGAGAAATGCTACTTAATTCATTTTGGGGAACAGAGTGTTCTTGTGCTTCCTCAAATGCAATGTGGTATGCATTATATTTGTGAAAGAAAAGAGCATTAGGCAGTACTGTAATGTTCCATGATGTAGACTGACCCTACCTGCCTGATCATAGTCATTGTCCACAACAAGGAGTGTGCTTTACTGGAAGAGAGTCCAGACTAAAGTAGCACAAGTTTTCTCATAAATACTCAACAACAATATTTTTAATACAATGATTTCTGAATGTTAAATCTAAGAGCAGTTCCACGGAGGATTGAAGTAACTGTGTGATGGATGAAAACGGTTAACATCACTGGATACTTTAACTCGGTGAACTGCCAGACAGGACCTTTACGGAAACAGAGCTCACCAAAACACGCTGCAAATGCTAATTGTTAAGGATTCTGCTAAACATTTTAACATGAATCTTCAAATTCCAGCCCCGAGAACAATAAATAGTTAAACCATGCAATGATTAGTAGATCACTGGTGAACTTTCAACATTTCTTTAGTTCTTTTTTTTTCTCTAGTGAGTCCAGTGTTTTTTCAAAATATCAGCATTTCAGGGAGTAAATTAGTTGCTAGCTGAAAATTATTTTATATTCACTGTAAATTGCTCAAATTAGTTTTTTGTCTTTAAGCTCTTAATTAATTATATTCACATACATTAAGTTCTTAACTTAATCATCGAAACACTAAACATAATTATCCTTTTGTCTGTTTATTGTTTCCCACAGGGCATTGCGCATTGCACTATTTATTTAAAAAATAGTACCAATAAAAGCCCTTGAAGGTTAATTACCTGACTCAGAGTAACACACAATGAGTTAATTTGACTAGATCGTGAATCAGTAACACCTTGGGAACAAGCCTATTGCAATTTACTGTTGTAATAAACAGTCTGGTATGTTAGTAAATATAATTTACCTGCAACAGAAACTGCGTGTTAGACAGGGCTGACAGTGATTCATTGCACTGACTCTGAAACTTTTAGTTACTTTTAATAAAATTCGCTCACTACTGAACACCAGTTGAAGTCAAATGCTTCCTCTTGAAACATGGCAGGCCCTTCTAACCACAAGTATTCAGATTCTTAATTCCACACAATTTCTCTTGGTCAGGAGCTTCTTTTCTAAATCAATGACAAGAACTGTTCACCTTCTTATCTGTGGGATGTTGAACATGGACTCCTTAGCAGGCTGACATGAACTGCTTTAATAAGAGCCATCTTTCACCACCGAGATCCAGTCAAGCCGCTGTACATGGTAAAACCATTTCTCCTTAACTGATTAAGTAGATTCTAACTGGAAGAATTTGAAAAAAAAAACTAAAATATTTATATGAGTTTGTATAGTACACTATATGATCCAGTTATGGAAAACGTCAGCTGCAGAAACGTGAAAACTTTAAATGTGATATCACTTCATACCCTAATTTCATTAAAAATATTTGAGCAATACATTAATGAATGGAGTTGAAATTTATTTTAACTTTATAAAAGTTATTTTCTACCACTACTGGAGTTTTGATTTCTTTTCTTTTTGAATATCAAGCTCTAGTCTTAAAAAAGAAATGTATATCAGTTCAGTTTTCTGTTTTCTTCATGCGTTTCTTGTTTCTGATTCCTTATTTTGAATCAATGTTAACGGAATAGTTTCTGAAACCATATTGTCAGATGGTTTATAGGAGAAGATGTCAACTGTTGTGTCTCACCTTTCTGCCCAAATGGAACTGATTATAGTGCAACACTGAAAAAAATATTTGTATTCATAGTTGTAAAGTTGTTGAGTCTTTTTATAACTTGTTTGTCAGCAATCTGAATAACTGCAAGCTGAAACAGGAACAAAACTAAGGATAAATGCATGGAACACAAGTTAGATCTTTGGAGTTTTAATAAAATAAAATAATGGTATATTGCTTTAATCATTAAATGAAATTTTTGAAATATTCCTTTTGAATTATCAAAGGTGATAGACAGTAATAAGGGTGACTTGTACTGTCTTACTGTAGAAGAACTGTATCCTGAAGTGCGATAAGTGATTGAAGGTGAAATCTATGCTATACAAAGCCTTAACAGATGGGCACATTAAAAAAAAAACAGCTTAAAAAGTAAAGAGTATAACAGTAAAGAACATACACAACTGCAGGTGGTTTTCCTTCTTTGCTGAAAATTGGAGAAGGCTAAGGGTGTTAAATATGGATGTGTTGTACCTGAGATCTGACAGGAGAAACCCTATAGAGACTAAGCAGTTTGTAACATGAAGGGAGAAGCAGAATAAAGATAAATGTGCAGAATAAAGGATAAAACAAAAACCTGCCTAAAATGATAAGAATATAGTTTTGGATGTCAATTTATCAAATTGAAAATTAAGAGAATGTTTAATATCAGTTGGCAGTGGGATGTCAACTACGTCCTTTTCTCACAATGCTATTTAATAGGCATTCTCTTAGTGCAGACTTCTGGCAGCTATCCTGTGACTGCTTCATTGCAAATGTCCACAGCAGACTCTGAAACTAAACTTAAACTACATTACTGGTTAATATCTACACCTTCCCCCTGTTTAATATGATTTTTGTGTTTCGCAACACATTCCTTAAAATTTTTAAAATTTGTGCACTGCCCATTTTTCTATGCTAATAAAAAGCCTGTGTGAAAGGATTTTCTAGCACAATGACATCTATGTAACAGTGATAATCTTCCAAATACTTTCTCTCATTTATACAGTATGTGAAAGTTCTTTCAGAAGCTATGGTTTTGATTGGAAAAGGGAACGAGCAAATTATACGCAGAAATGACACTGATCACTTTTAACTGGGGATATATAACATTCCTTTAATTATACAGTACACCTAGGTGCACTGCCATTATTAAATTAAATATATCTGTTTTGTATGCTATTAGTTTTTGAGTTACTAACCATACAGAGCTGAGAAAGTCAGCGGTATTTTAATGGTTTAATCCTCTGGACAGCTGCCAATTTGAAATTTGAGAGACGCTTGCAAATAATTGCTTTTTTGTTTGTTTGTATTCCAAATTCACATTGCTTACGCTTTTTGGATAATTTGCTTTCAGTATTCATTTTTTACATGCTGCTACACAGAGATACAAATAATCAGGGGACCAGTAAAAAAATTGTTTGGGTCAATCCTTTTTTCATTCTATGCGTGTTTGCTAAACATTTCTCCTTAAATCTATTTTCTGACATAAGTCTAAGTGCCGCATCCTCATTTTTACATCTACATTAGATATCTCGATTAAGCTAGACAGACTATTTAAATGCAGTGCACATTCTCCATCTCCAACTCAGCACACAAGAGGGCGAAGAGTACTTTCACTGTCTATACTCCCCTACAATATTGGCTGAATTATTTATCAATGAGTGAAGAGGGGGTGTATTCTCTTAGGAAGCATCATACTAATATTTTCCTTGCTGAGTATGTGATCAGGCAAGGGATTTACGAAGTGAAGCACAGATTTTACTGGCATACTGTTTTCTTTTATAGTACTTCAGATGCATAAATAAAATGATAAAGACAATACAAATAAATACAAACGCTAAAGAGTATCTCAACCCTAGCCAGCAGCTGCTCATAATCCATTTTGTTCTTCAATCTGCTTCTAATTGTATTTATTTACCACATAATACAGGGAGAAAAACAAAAAAAACTGCAGGCCACCTGAGAACACTGTTTGTTGGATTTTCCATGCCCTTTTGAAATCTTTCAGTCAGAAAATAACCTCTTTTTGAGCACAGGAAAGTATTTTATGTTTGCGTGATGTGGACTACCCACTGAGTGGTATGCTGTAACCAACACTCATCTTCATTGTGAACCAGGACTATTATTTGTGGCTCAAACTAGAAATATCAAAAAGAGGATCGCCCTGGATTATTATTTATTCATATGGAGCATGAGAATGTTCTGAGAATGAGATAGGTGCATGGATGAAATATTGCAATTCCCTCACTCATCTTTTCTATATAAAAAGGATTAATGGTCACTTCCTTCACTGACAATATGGCACATATAATACTATTGCTGTAATTTTATCAGTCTAAAGTACTAATGGGATGGGAAACATTTGTCCAATCACACAGTACCATGACAGACTTTCTGGAAGAAAACAGCAGTGTATAGTAGATTAGGTGTGTTGTGCTTTTTAGTAAAAAAAGAACTTGGTTTTAGAGCCATGACACTGGGTCACTGTTAATAAAAATTACAGTACATTTCTTTTCTGGGAGTGTGATTATTTGCAGTTGCCGTGAAATATTGAATAATGCTCCTGTAAGATTCATACCTGATAAATACACAGGTATATGTACAGTGCCTCACAACTGTATTCAGATCACTGCACAGTTTTCAAATTTTGTTTCTTCAGAGCTTAGAACAATGTTAGAACAGAGAGTTCTAACATTGATGTAAGAACCAATATGAATTCTACAGTACACACAACTTACTCAACACAAAAAGAAAGAGGTAAATAGACAATAGAAAGAAAAATATAACAGGAAGTAATGATTGCATCCTATTGAGAAACAGAATAAAGTGATAAGTGATCCCCAAGCAACATGAGAGGGCTCGAACAAAATCTGTCCTAAATATTTTGCATTATGTCTCTTTATACTGTAACTTATGTTAGAACTCTTTAGTTTGAGCATTCAGATTTTTTTTATTATATTGAGTTTTGCATCCTTTTTTTTAAATTTCACTAAATGAGCCATCATAGGAAAGGTCTGGATAGCTGTGGAAGGCTCTATAGATATATATGTGTGTGTTTGACTTTCCTGACTGGTCATGTTGTGGTATGCAAAGATAAAAAATAAAGCATAGTCTGAAGTTTCCTTCAGCAGTCTTTCAAGGACTGGAAAAACATTCCCTTTACATGAGATTGGTTTTAAACATTGTCATTCCAACCATGAAAAAAAACACAGAGTCCCTGATAAATCCCAACAACAAGATAATGGAAACTGCTTTTTCACCATTCTATCGCCATAGTCAGAGAAAGTTATGGTTTAATCCCATATGAATGTTTAAAAATTTTAAATGCTTCACAAAACTCTGGTATTTATCAGTAAAGCCATGTGGCAGCCCCCATCACAGAAACAGAAGCGAATACTTTCTTTTATCAGTGAGCTGCCAAGTAAGCAGAAACTATTTATGCTTCTAACTACAACTATGGATTTTTTGAAATGATAAAACTCAATTGCTCTTTCGCCGGAAACACAATTTATGCTCCTCTCTTCACTCAGCTGAATGTTTCTACTCTGCTGTTGTTAGTTTGCACACTGACTCTGAGGCACATAGCCCTGTACAGTGTGACATTTTCCCCTTGACAGAAGTCTCTTGTTAACATGGGCTGAAAGTACAGAAGAAACATTCAGTAGTACTGTATGTCTTAAACTCATCCCAGATAAATAATATCAAAATGTTCAGCACTGGCCATTCCAGAATAAATATACTTTCTTTGTAAGGCAGATTTCAGCTGTCCAGAATAAAACGTACTCACAGCTGATTATTCATTGTGTTAAAATGTCAGTGTTACCTTTGACTGCCAGCTCTGTATTGCCTCTGCTCAGCTTGTGAATCTGCAGGTGCACCTGGACATGTTCTTTAACGGGGGCTTGTGGGAAAATACATTATCAGCAGAATTAACAATTCCCTATGATCGGCAAAAAGAAGACTGGGAAATTTTATTACTCAGACTTTAAGAGGACATGGAGACATCTCGTAATTTAGAATCTAGCAGCTATTAAACAGTACGTTTGCCTTTTGAACATTTGCCACTATAAAAGTATTTTACTGCTGAATGAATATTTAACATATAAAAATGCACATGACAGACGTTCTGCTGATAAAAAAAGATGATGAAATATAGTTTGCATATACTGTATAAACTTATTCACACACACACTCAGGTTGTTACAATGTCAGTGGTGTTAAAGTGACATACCTATATATACAGTAGTAGACAACTATACCTGTGTGTAACCTATTGAATCTCTGCACCTCAAGGGCTTTATGGCAGATAGGAACTTGCACATTTTGATAAATTAAATTGAAACTTCATAAACATCGGTGAGAAGGGAGAAGAAACATTTAAACCAGAAAATGTAAAGCAAATGAACAGTCTTCCTGTTGGAGTAGACAGCAGAGGGATACTGGGAGATTGGGAAACTAACTGGCAATTTCAGTCTAGCATGTGGAGTCTTTCTTCTTTACATCTCTATTCTCTGACAGTTAGTTATTCTGGGAGACTGTATATTAGCCTTGCCTTCAGGATCTGCTAGAAGCCCAGCCTCCAAAGACCTTTTGCTTCCCATTGCTTCAAGACTTAAACCATATTCTTATATCTTATATTATGTTCTTATAGCTTATATTAATAATAAATAATAATAAGTACACGTTGCACATATTTTATGATTACGCCATAGCCTAATGTTATGTGGTTCAACTCAATTTTTTAAGAATAATTGTTTTACTGTATATTTTTACAGTAACAAAAGTTAATTTAGCTGTTAAATGAGCATAATCATTTTAAGGAAGACCTTAGCAAGTGTCTGAGAATTAACAGCCTTCCAGGTTTGACTGGGAGATAAGGACAGCAGTCAGAATGAATTATGGGTATAAATATTAATTAGCTCTTCAACCAGTCACCTGTAACCTTGCAATTTGACACACAGAATTAATATTCATATCCATAATTCAGAATGTTTACCCATCCATAACTTCTAACCTAACACTGTTGGTATACTCTAACAACAATGATAAAATGATGAGTCAAAAAGAGAATAACAAAACAAATGCAATGAAAATATTTTTGCCTATTCTTTCAAACAATATTATGCAAATGTCCTTACTATACCTTGAAATGCAAGTGGGGAATTAAACTTCAGGTATTTGACTTCAATTCAATTCAAGCAAATAAAAGAGAGGTTGGTATCAGATATCATTATTATTAACTGATGCACAGTAATCAAAGACTTCCAAATAAAGAACAACATAAGGACTTTCTTTACAAAGAGCACAGCATTGCTACTGCAAAGTTATACAGTACATGGTTCTCTGAGGGAGAAGCTGAAAATATTCATTGCTAATTAAAAGTCACATCACATTAAAGTACAGTACATGAGATTTCACATGACATAAAAGCTGTCAAAGAGTTTATTTAGAAGGCTATTGGCCCAAGTTTAAATACCTTGATTGTTATTGCAAGTGCAGGTGTTGTGCTGCTGTAATTAGCTCACTTGTAATGTCAAGCTATCAAATACATATTAAGCAGGCAACTCAAGCACTGAAGACAAAGTTATTTATTAAGGTAATAAAAACGTCTATATTTTGGAATAGTTTGTTCTAATGGAACAGAAAGCTCACTTGTAATGCTGTGAAAAAGGTTTTCGTTTACTTCACCTATATGTTTTTGAAAATAGAATGTTTCAGACTTCTGTTCATGTACAGTACATGTTCCATGTACAGTGCCTTGCGAAAGTATTCGGCCCCCTTGAACTTTTCAACCTTTTGCCACATTTCAGGCTTCAAACATAAAGATATAAATTTTTTATTTTATGTGAAGAATCACCAACAAGTGGGACACAATTGTGAAGTGGAACGAAATCTATTGGATTTTTGAAACTTTTTTAACTAATAAAAAAATGAAAAGTGGGGCGTGCAAAATTATTCGGCCCCCTTGCGTTAATACTTTGTAGAGCCACCTTTTGCTGCGATTACAGCTGCAAGTCGCTTGGGGTATGTCTCTATCAGTTTTGCACATCGAGAGACTGAAATTCTTGCCCATTCTTCCTTGCAAAACAGCTCGAGCTCAGTGAGGTTGGATGGAGAGCGTTTGTGAACAGCAGTTTTCAGCTCTTTCCACAGATTCTCGATTGGATTCAGGTCTGGACTTTGACTTGGCCATTCAAACACCTGGATACGTTTATTTGTGAACCATTCCTTTGTAGATTTTGCTGTATGTTTGGGATCATTGTCTTGTTGGAAGATAAGTCTCCGTCCCAGTTTCAGGTCTTTTGCAGACTCCAACAGGTTTTCATCCAGAATGGTCCTGTATTTGGCTGCATCCATCTTCCCCTCAATTTTAACCATCTTCCCTGTCCCTGCTGAAGAAAAGCAGGCCCAAACCATGATGCTGCCACCACCATGTTTGACAGTGGGGATGGTGTGTTGAGGATGATGAGCTGTGTTGCTTTTACGCCAAACATATCGTTTTGCATTGTGGCCAAAAAGTTCGATTTTGGTTTCATCTGAACAGAGCACCTTCTTCCACATGTTTGGGGTGTCTCCCAGGTGGCTTGTGGCAAACTTTAGACGAGACTTTTTATGGATATCTTTGAGAAATGGCTTTCTTCTTGCCACTCTTCCATAAAGGCCAGATTTGTGCAGTGTAAGACTGATTGTTGTCCTATGGACAGACTCTCCCACCTCAGCTGTAGTTCTCTGCAGTTCATCCAGAGTGATCATGGGCCTCTTGGCTGCATCTCTGATCAGTCTTCTCCTTGTCTGAGCTGAAAGTTTAGAGGGACGGCCAGGTCTTGGTAGATTTGCAGTGGTCTGATACTCCTTCCATTTCAAGATGATCGCTTGCACAGTGCTCCTTGGGATGTTTGAAGCTTGGGAAATCTTTTTGTATCCAAATCCGGCTTTAAACTTCTCCACAACAGTATTACGGACCTGCCTGGTGTGTTCCTTGGTCTTCATGATGCTCTCTGCGCTTTCAACAGAACCTTGAGACTATCACAGAGCAGGTGCATTTATACAGAGACTTGATTACACACAGGTGGATTCTATTTATCACCATCAGTCATTTAGGACAACATTGGATCATTCAGAGATCCTCGCTGAACTTCTGGAGTGAGTTTGCTGCACTGAAAGTAAAGGGGCCGAATAATTTTGCACGCCCCACTTTTCATTTTTTTATTAGTTAAAAAAGTTTCAAAAATCCAATAGATTTCGTTCCACTTCACAATTGTGTCCCACTTGTTGGTGATTCTTCACATAAAATAAAAAATTTATATCTTTATGTTTGAAGCCTGAAATGTGGCAAAAGGTTGAAAAGTTCAAGGGGGCCGAATACTTTCGCAAGGCACTGTAGCTCTCATTGAATACCTTATTTAAAGATTAAACTCTGCTTGCCCCTGACCTTAGTCTGTAGCTAACCCACAGTCAGCTTCTATGACACTGGGGTCAACAGTGTTTCAGTCGCTTTCTTTTAGTGGGAATGCAATTAGATAAATGTAGGGCAGAGCAAACAGATTTCTTGTGTCTATTTTGAAGTTAAGGTGTTAGGTAAGTTTAGGTACTAACCTTGGCCAGAGAAAACCAGTTATGCATTAAATCAGTGTCTCTTAGGCATATCTCTAGCACTTGCTCGGTTGAACAATGTCCGATTGTCCGTCTTAGCCAACTAACATGTTTATTTAGACTAGACTAGTCAACTAAACTTGTGACTAAAATCACATACTGTATTTTTATTTGACTGAAACTGAATTGGTTTTAGTCACATTTAGTGCGGTTTAATTTTAGTTTATACAATGCATTAAGGTTTAGTTTAATTCATTTTAGTCATGGGAATACTACTACAATGCTAAGAACGATCCTTATCGTAAGTTCTCATTTTAACCATCTGCTGCAGATAAAGTCCATACCAGAGTCTAGAGGCTTGTCCATCCAGAGATCAACCAGAGATTATTGCAGGTTTGTGTGGCATTAAGTATATAACTTCTCCGTGCTCCCCAATAATGCTGGCAGGTACCCTTTTATACTGTACAGCTGCGTGGACTTGAGAAACTGGGACAAAGTAACTTTGCTCAAGGGTACAACTGTGTCTTATATGTGGATCTGAACAGACAGTGTTTCTCTGTATGCTGCCATCTACCAATATCTTCACAAGAAAGAAAATATTAATATTTCTAATGACACTTCTATCACAACTTCTGTACATTATTTTATAGTAATTAAGGAGAACCATCTAATTGTTCTTTCACAACTTTGATGCTGTGATCGGAAAAATGTCAGGACAAAATCACAAGCACACAACAATGATCAAACCCTTAGCTGGAATTATTGATTTAGTGCCACATTGTTCTTTCACAGCATGTTTCCATTACTGCTTCATTTATAGGGGTAGCCAACAGTATTAATGTCATTCATTTGTGTAACTGCTTTTGAAATACCGAAAAGAAAAGCACAACAAGGCAAGCCATATTTAGCAAGCTACTATGATCTACAACCAGAAAAAATGTTTATTCCTAGTAAACATTACAGCTGCCCAGAGCCCAGGACACAAGGTAGACCCATACCAAATTAACCTAGCATTCATGTGTTTGGAGTGTGGGGGAAAACTAGAGCACCCAGAGAAAACCCTTACAAACTGGGAGACGGTGTGCAAACTCCACACAGAAAATGCTCTAGCTTGGAAATGAATCCAGAAGCTACAAAGCAGCAGAAATAAAAAAGAGCCTACATCAATGGTGTTGAGCATTTCTCCAAGAATAAGTAAAACCAGAGTAAGCCTAGAATATCATGTGATTCTAGGTTTCACCTCAGTGTCTAAAGGCAAAGAATCATGGTGGACTGAATTGATTGCCTGGTGGCCTAGATAAACTAAAAAAAAAATCACAATCCTCATCGTTTTTTGTTTCCAGCTGTATTATGACAGTCTGGCACCTGAATCTGTGAAGGTGAAAACTGAAAAGTGAAAGTCAAAGCCATGGAACAAAAATACTGATCACTTCTCAATATGTCAACTTAAACACTACAATAAAAGTTTTAGAATTTATAAAGGTAAATGAAAAACTTATTTCTGACACTTAGATGAACACATTTTAGGTCCACAAACCTAAAAACAGTTGTACTGGAAATATATTTTCAATAGTTAGCCAGTACATTTTCACAGAGGTTTCACTTTCGTTTGCAAGTGGTCAAATGTTGTTTTAAAAACTGAAAATCCCAGCTCAAGCTAACATCAGAAAAAGAAACGAAAAAGCACACGTCAGTCTTGACACCTATGCACTTTATGCTCCACTTTTGAACTTCGGTGTCAGTTATTTCAGCACCAAATTTAGAGTAAAACTGTCTCCACAGCATTGACACACATCGGACCAGAGAGTCAATGATTTGAGCTTGGCTAAATTTGGGTGGCGTCAATTCTGCTAGTCACAGAGACTAAAACTAGGCTCTTTATATCGAGCTGCAGGAGAAATTGAGAGAATGACCCTAAAAGGATCACAATTTGTATTAAGTGATGATGTGTTAAACAAGAACCCACGGCTCCTGGGCTCTAGGGTGCAATTCCAGACCCAGGGAGCTGTCTGTGTGGAGTTTGCATGTTCTCTCCTTGTTCACATGGGATTGCTCTGGGTGCTCCAGTTTCCTCCCCCAGTCCAGACTGGCCCTGGGTTGAGTGTGCTTGTGTCTGTGTCTGCCCTGGGGCGGACTGGGGTCTCATCCGGGGTGTAACCCGCCTTGCATCCACAGCTTGCCTGGACAGACTCCGGCTCCCCCTCGACCCTGATTTGGACAGGGCAGTTAGAGAGTGGATGGATGGATGGATGGATTCTAAGCAGCTTCAGCCTGCAGTGTGTACCACTAGTCATACATTTACTAACATTCAGCAATGCTTGTAGGAATACAAAGATTAGATTGCAAGACATTAAAATATCAAATGAAAATGTTGATTTTGATCATGTTTCATATTCCCTATTCCATAAAGTTGCACAAACAGCAGTACAAACATTACACAGTGCAGTTCCTTCACATAAATAAAGTAAATCGAACAGACTTTAAGCCTTAACATTTGTCAAATCACAATAACAAAATACTAAATGCCATTGCTATCCCAACATCATATTCACTTTCGATTTCTCAAGTTACAGCATTTTTAAATATGTCATTTTCTTCTATTTTCAGATTAATGACCTATGGGAGAAGACATCTGGGGAAATGGACTTGAGCGCAATTAGCTTCAACGACACACTTGAGTGCTTGGTTGCATCTCATGGTTCTTTGTGTGAAGGAGACAATCGCAAGCAGTGACTGTCAAGATCATATGCATAATCCATTTTAACGTTTCAGCCCAGAATCCTTTGCTCGGGGAATTCACTACTGTTTAGCCAGCAGTGATTTTGTGCTCGTGTGACCTTGTCACTAAGAACTTGAAAGAAACATTCTCTGCAAGGTACAGTATGAGAAAAGGTAATGTATTGCACAGGAGCATAACATGTGTTAAGAGACATTGCAGGCGAGGGGGTTTCGTAGTCCTGCCAGCCGACTCCGAAACGGAGGTTATATGCATTTCTCCATAAAACGTAACTCCTTTTGAAGGGCCAACGTGGGGCACAGTGCCGCTGACAAGAAATTACATTCCTCCTGTTCTTCCTCCTTGACGATAAGTCGAACTGCAGAGCTGTGGGGGGGTTTTGGCTCAATCTAATTTGCCACAGTGATGAGGAAATAAGGAGATCCTTTCATTAGCGCAGTGCAGATGGAGCCCCTCTTATAGCGACTTCCTGCTCCTTTTAGTCTTTAGCGTACACCACATGCACTGTTTCAGAGTGTCTCTGCTGACTTGCTTTCCTCCGTTGTGTTTCTAAAATCAATTCAAGTTTTAAAATTCTTCCTCATCTCTCATTTTCAGAATTGCTCACTCATGAAAACCTCTCATTTTTTCAGGAAAATCTTTAATTAGAAGAAAACGTTTAGAGTAACTGAACCAACGCAGTTAGTCTAAAATTCAGTAAGCTATGTCTGCTAAGCAAAAGACTTAAATTTGAGTTAGTAAAAAGCTAGATTTAATCTACAACAATAGGAAAGTGTTCATCCATCTCTCACGTCTAGAGGGCCACAATCTTATATATTGTTTCATACTGTCTGTCCTCTGATTGTGTACTGTACAATGCTACAAAATAATTCAACTGAAAATTCTAAAAATGAGAAAGGAAACACACAAAGTAGAAAAGCATGGGGGGGAGGGAGATAAATATTCACCAATCAATCCATAATTACAGAACAACCCAGAAATTACAGTACAACCAAATCCCAATCTTAGTCTTCACATATTTTTTCCAAAAATCCTATTGCCAGCTCGTCATTCTGAAACTCTAGGAATGTTTAGATGTTGTTTTATCCCACTGAGTGCCTTGCAAGAGTAAAACCAAGTTCACAGAAGACACACACGCTATAAAAAGTCACTTCTGTGGCACCCACTGGTGTCTGGAAATTGCCTTTGCAATTCCAGACACTCAACAGCCCACAATTTACACATGCAAATCTCAGAAACCAGCCTGTTTGTTTACCCTGAAACTGAAAGAAAAACAGCTTGTGCTCATTTATGAACTCTTTCACAGTCGAATTTTCTGAAACACTTTAGCCATGCTTATTTCCTGCTAATCATTACAACTTTTATGATGCATGCAGTATATATAACAAGATTCATAGATCATGTATTTTTTTTTCCAAAACCCTGCTGGCTACTTCTATTCAGATATTGTGGGTTCCTCTTGCACACCTGATAGTTGAAAGCTGATGATTCTCTGTCTGGCTTTATTTGAATGGTGGTCTTCCATTTGGCCCCCAAAGTTTTAAAAGCCTGAACAGTGTCTAGAGGAGGATTGTAGATTGTAGCTAAACTCAGGGTTGCAGAGATCAGGCAGGGTGCACCCTTGGTAGGAAACCCATCCATCACAAGGAAGACACACGCACACCAGAGACAGTTTTCCCAGCAGCTAATCACCAGTTTGTTGTTGGACTTTGGGAGGAAACTGAAGTGAACCCTGGGAGAACATACAAACTCCACACTGACAGTATCCCAAGCCAGGAATTGAACGCAGGGCCCCAGCACTACAAGGCAGTAATGCCAACCACTGTGCCACAATGCTGCCCTATGCAAATTTAACCCACCTCTCCCCACTGAGGTTCTGGCTCCTTGGCACAGGGGGTGTGACATTTGTCAAGGGCGGTCCGGGAGCTTGGAGGTGTGCTGGACACTGAGGCTCAAACCCAGTGTCCAGCCACACACTCCCCATGACAGCGATACTAGAGTAGCACAGCTCCAGGGCCTGTGCCAAGCTGATATTCTCCTTTAAAGGTATGAGTCACCCTGAAAAAACACTTATACTCCATTTCAAATATGAGTCCCGGTCTCATTTGCAGGTGATATTTTCATTTCTTCCAGATGGAAAAAAACTAGCAGTGAGCTGGTTCTAAATGCTAACCCCAAGGGCAAGCAAATGATTCCTGTCCTGTATTTTATTTATTTCTTCAATATCAATATTGCTAGAACGATTATGATGCAATATTCATGGTAGGAGCACCCTGTGCTTTTACAAGCCTCTGCAGATATAGTATGCAGATGTTGGAAAAACTGCTGGATCGATTTCCACAGTTCCTTGTTTTCTGTAAGCATGCCCCTAAACACACAACAGACTAAACTGGCTTCTTTTTCCTTGATTCACTGGTGTATCTGTAGACCCAGCCACTGTTAATTAATAATGGCACTACACTATGAAGGATGATAATCTAATAGAACATTAATAGGAGTGTATCTTGCTTGCCAGAGGCACTTCTATAATACTGTGTCACATTAGGTCAACTTAAAATGCAAGCCACTGAGAAATATGAAATACAGTAAGCATTTCAAGGTAATTTAATCTTCGCACAATTGGAAAAAATGCATGATTGGGTGTTGTTAGGCTTGATATGACTACTTAAAGAAAAAAAATGTTATCTAAACAGTTTGATAAATAGATTGCTCAAATGTGAAGCAAATGTGAAGCAAAGTTATAAGGAAAAGGACAATTGTTTTTGTAGCACTGATGTTTTAATGAACAGAAATGCAGCATCATAGGGTACTGTAAGTGCATTATTCTGATTTACATCTATAATCAAAGGGGATTATCAGGTAGTCGACTGTAAAAATCTAGTAACATGGTGCCAGTCTTGATGTACTGTATAAGCTGTACAGCTCTGACACGTTATATGCTTTGCACCAGGTCTTGTGGGATCTTCACTTCCTAAAACATGGGCATGCAGGATCCTGTGCACTGTTTTCTGAGCTCTAGATGACACATTCTGTCCCAGCTCATCCCACAAATGTTCAAAGATGCTCAACTCTGGTGTGTAGGACATCCACAGTGAAACTTGGTTGTCACATTCTGAAACAGCATCTATCACATGAGTGGTGTGAGAGCGTGTGCTGGCCTACTGGCATGGAGTGACGACCGTATGAGCCTGCAGCAGGGGCAGAAAGTGAGGCCCCAGGACTTAATCAGTGTAGTACTGTGCAGTCAAGATACCGTGAGTCAAGTACTGCAGCAACTAGACAGTCCTGCTGACCATTAAACTTTGGCTTCCTCAATGAAATACAGTGAAGTGTTGTGACTCATAGACCTACAGTTCATGGCTTATCATTGAAGCTGTTTGACAGGAACATCCTGCCTGGTTAGAAATCACAAGCTTTGGACACTCCAGGTAGCAATCGACAGTGAACTGAGCTAGTCCAGCCTCCAACATACTGATGGCAAAAACATACTACAGTGTTGTCTTGAAAGGTAGGGCACTATGATCCCAGGTTTTTCAATTTTGTTTTTCACCAGGACTGACATTCAGTGGGTCATGTCAGCTCATCACCTGTGGCCAGCCATCTCTCACTAATGAGCTGATTTAGTACTGATACAACACACATCAAAAGTGTATCACAGTCTGTCATGTGTGATCTATTAACCAAACATATGCCAAAAATATTTAATCCATATCCAAAATGTATAAACCCTTATTCTTCTTAAAAGACAAATGTAGTCTGAACATATTTTAAAAGCGTGGTGTATTGTATTTTAATTTTTAATTATTTCTAGCCACCAACTTGTTTTCAAGGCATAACTAACAGAAAAAATCCTCAGAAGTACTGAAATTTCCAACCGCGACTCCTTCAAAAGGAAGGACGACAAACTCAGAAATATTCACCTTTTTTAGAATCTGCCCTACTATCTTTAGCTGGAGAAAATGTCAGAAACTGTTACCTGGAAGAATCATTTTGAGTTCCTTCTGCTGTGACTGAGATCATGCTGGGCTCATTTAAGAGCCAAGCCTTGTCACTTCAAGCTACTGACCATTAATTATAAATGAAACAACAGTCCACCTCAAAACCGAGGTTATCCTGAAAAGCCTGGATGCCACATTATGGGCTGGGGATGATGGGGATTTGTTATAACTCAGAGAACCACATTGTTAGAAACGGATCTGAACAAGGTTCAGAATGGCAGGAGTAATAGTCTCTGTACCACAAACAGAAAAATAGTTCTTAAATATAATTCTTTTTTAAATCAGCTTTACAAATATGAGCTTCAGAGTCCTTCACAGCCACAGTTTCATTGAAATTCAGAGTGTGAATTCGAGTCAGTCATGACACAGTAGGGTGTTGAGTTTCGACATAACAACACAAGCTGTGTTAATCAATAACCCCAGCCCAGGTCTAAAAAAAACTTAAATATGTGGAGTAAATTAAAACTAAGGCATTGCATACATAAAAAGAATTGTCAGATATTTTTTATGATGTTTATGCCTGCCCTAGGAATAGTCAGTTCCCAATCAAATCGGACTACCACTGTTACAATCATGCTAGCAAAAACCAAAGGAAGACTACCAATACTGTATGTTTATCCATTTCAAGAACAAAGAGGACTGTGTCAACTCTAAAAACTAGTTTGTATAGCAGAGTTCAGCATCTTGTGTGGACAGTAAAAACTGTTGTATATTTCTAAATCAAGCTTTAGAATTTGATCTTAAATTAAGCATGACGAGTTTAAGAGTCTACTCCTTATCTTGAGTAACCAAGCCAAATTCTGGGAACATTTAAAATGGGATGTAAACAATAAATATTTTATTATAACACTTTAATTTATTGCTGGGGCTATATTTTGGATGTTAGGCAATTCAGAACTATGTTTCTACGAATTCATTTAACATTACCATTAGAACTTTTCTTGAAAAAAACAAAGTATTTTTTTTTCATTACATACAGTAACATCAATCAAAGGAATGCTGGCAGTGGATCTTACTAATTCTAGGAAAACACCAATGAGTATTGCTAAACCATACTATAGGTTTTAAGATTTCATTTGACTTTTAACACCCAATCTCCATTCTATAATTTTCTAAAGTGTGCTTAATGTGTTTCTTTACTACAGCTTTGAAGCCACGTCTGCATCTCAAAAGGAATAACACAAAAAAAAGTTCACAAAAGGTGCTGGTGTGTCTTCCAACGATATCCAGGGAAATTTCCTGGAAAATTGGAGACATATGGCAGGAGAGAAAGCAAAAAAGGAAGCAAAGTCTGGAAGATAACAGGGACCAAATCTAGGAAGACACAAGGTCAAGAGCTACAAAAAGGTTAAGTGATCCACAGTGAGTGAGGGTTTAAACGCTGGATTTCATACATTCTGAATCACTTACTAGTACTGTAGGTCTACACCTATTTTAAGAGCAGGAGCTGTACATGACACTTGATCAGTCATCCTGGTGTTTGTTCAAATCTATTATCACTTCAAAACTCGCTGCTTTGTCCTCTTAATTGCAAAGTCATGAGCAAGAACATGTACTCTGCTCCCATTTCTCATGTTTAACTGTGGCCCTTCTTCATCGGGTTTCCATTGTATCATTTGACTTTCCAAAAGTGGAAATACTGGGTGTGTAGTACCAACAAGAGCAGCTTAGATGTAGTTATTCTGTTACAAGATCAAACACTGCACAGACCCCAACACAGTGTTATACAGTATGGTAGCTTGCCTTGTTGCATTCTGAAAGACCTTACACAACCATTATAGGAAGCCTGTTCTGTATTGCATCACATCCTGTTTAGCATTAAAATCCACTACATTAAAATAAGTGGGGTGCTCAGTTTAATATGGTGGATTTCTGCAGTGTTTTTGATGCTATACAGGTAGCTGCATTTGGAGAGGGTAACCTCCTTTAGCCAGTGCTCTTAGATTTAGATTGCTGGCATAACATACTGTAATGCTACAACCTACAAATACAGTACATGGAACATGAAAATGGTGATATTGGAGTACAATCTGGACTATAATGTCCAAAAATGTTTCAAGCTTTATACAGATAATTGACAGCCAAATTTCTTCACTTTCATTGATAATCATGTTTTTTATGGTCTAGTTCAGAGAGTGACTGACATAATTAACCCCATGCCATTGTCAAGCATTTAAAAATGCTGACATAGACAGGAAAGACAAAGTCTTTTAAAATAATTATTTTGTGAAACCTACCACAGTGGCCAGTGCTAGTTAATAGTGTGAGACACCCGTTGACCCAAAGACCATCATTCACTTTGACATGGGGTGTTAATATGCAGTCCTCTGACATGTTGGAGTTTCTTATAAAATATATTTGGAGTCAGAGCTCAATCTGCATTGGGTGGCAGCTGAAGATGAATGTGTCAGGGATCACTGGATGAAGAATGGCAGGACAGGCCTGTCCCTGCACCGACTTCAGAAGCACAGTGCTCAGTCACACACACAACACTATCATGGGTAAATCAGACGTGCTGTCAATCACATCATGATAACTTGAGGAAGGCTGGGGGGGGAATGCAGTCTCGTGGAGCTCTTTCACAGCTCTGTAATGGTATTTCATTTTCATATACGATTGGCGTGACACTCGATTGCCTCTTCAAATAGAACTGATTACTACAATTCGGAGGGATACAAGATGAGCAATATCATTTAGCACAGAAAATACAAGAGAAAAGGCAGCTTGATTATACGTGCAAAAAACTGTTGTTGTAGTGGTTTGGGATGTTGTTGCCCTCAAACTTAAATCTAGTATTAGCTAGATTGTGTTCCTTATCAACAATGTCTACCACAACACTCTACAAATGAAACAGATGATTAGCAGGCATTCTCTATGTCATTACATGTATAAAACTAACATTTTCCTATTTTGGTGGACCAGTAGGTAGTGATCATCCCTCTGGCCCCAGTATGGTGACCGTTGGACTGGACTGCATGCGGTCCTAACTCCTTCGCCCTGGGCTTCTGAAGTTTGACCTACAGTATATAAAATCTCCTCTCAATTCAATTAGTCAATAATTGGCCTTTTTTTTTTGCCTAACCCTCCGTGCTCTGGGGCTGCTGGCAAAAAATGTCTACTACATGTCACTCAGGTGAGGGCATCCATTACATCCATCGAGGATGAAGGGCCTTCTCTCACCTGTAACATGCTTTGAGATCTTTTACAAGATCGTTTTGAGATTTGAGTAACTATACAAAGTTGTTTCTGTGATGAGTTTTGATTTTTGAAATGATAACAATGGCAAACCCGATAAAGCTCCAGGTCTACTGACTTGGATTGTATGCTCATGTCTTGCATATGCTGTATGTAAACCAATTCCATTCTAGGGTAAGTTATAATGATCTTATTTAATCACACCATCTACACTCGGGTTGGTCTATGGGTGGCTGGCTTTGGGGTACTGAATTAAATTATGTCCTTGATAAAGTTTTAATTCAGAACATATGCTTTTATAAATTAAAACGTAATAATTTCATTTAAAACATGCTTGAAGAACAAAACAAAAATGAAATTTTTTTTAAACTTTAAGAACCATCTTTGTTCTAGGCAGAAAAATGATTAAGCAAAACCAGACACTAACATCTATACTACTGTACTATATATATCCATAGCTGTATAAAAATGTAGTTTTTCATCTGCACATTATACCATGTTAATAAAACATCTTGAATTATCAACATCTTGTCATTTTTTGTAAATAGAAATATTATATTTTCAGTCATAATATGTTTTAATAATGTAAGCACTGCTTTAGACAGGAGCTCTACAATGTGCATTTCATTGCACATTCAGTGTGTATTGCATTACATATCCAAACTACAATGCAGCATACTGTAGCCAAATATTGTGCCACTAAAATAACTAAGAAAAATCCATACTTTGCTAGCTGTGCTTATGTTTTCCAAGGCCTTCTTTCACCTTTCATTACGCTCAGAAGATTCATTGCTGTTTCAAAACTGCAATTGGATAAAATATTCCTAGAAAAAATAATGAATCGATCAACCAGTCAACATGTGCACATTAGTTTGGTTTGGGGTTAAAGGTCTTGGTTTCTATTTCAAGTGTACTGGGTGTTGTGTGAAACTAGCATCTCCGGGCATCGGGACACAACTAAGGTCATCCCTGCAATGAATTGAATCCTTTCACCCAATCTGAGTCAGAAGAAATCTGATGGAATGGACTGTGCAGAACAGCCCTCATACACTAAAGTATTCCTGTTTATCACACTTTTATGCTAAAAAGCTGCTTCCCCTAAAGCATGATCACTTTTTTCATTCATTAGTGCTTAGATCTTGAAAAGTCACATTGCAAGCACATGCACTTACAGATGCTGATGAAGCAAGTGAGAAACCAATATTATGGAATGTTAATGACCTCAAATGGGGAAGGTGAATTATACATTTTTAATGTGTATGTTAAAATACAGTATGTCAATAACACTTCCTATAATACCATTATATAAAGTCTCACGCAAATGATTTACATGGCACTTTCAATTAAAAACACGTGCTTTGTAATTTTGACGAGTGACCTTTCTGTAAATAACTGCAGGCAGCAACTCAGGAAAATAATTATTTTTCCATCAACACTTAAGGGTGATATGCACTGCTTATTGAAGGTTGTTACATACTGAGTCTTCCAACGTGTTTATATACACTGCTTGTGACAGTATCATGTTTATACTTTCACACTATAAAATGATTCCTCATTTTCCTTTTGCTTGATTTTTCAAAAGAAAAGAACAAAACATTTATTACAGATTTCTATATTAAAAGCTTTGCTCCATTTTTTCAAGTGATTCACCTAATGAATTTATGTACATACCGGCATGAAAGGCATAATGTAATCTTCACAAAAATAATCTTTTCAACAGCAAATGTAAAATGATGTTAAAAATCAGACAAAACAACGTGATGAATTGTTCATATTGCATATGGAAAATGTTCATAAATCCCAAGAATCTACAGAAACAAGAGCACATTGTGAGATTAAGGAAACTCACTTCATTACAGTAATAAGAAGAGCACTGATGGACAGTGACCACAATGAGAGAGGCTTCCTGAGCAAATGCAGTACATCCAAAGTGCTTGTCATATGCATACACTAAGATGGCCCTTATGAAGTCTTTCAAAACTCATGTTTTGACAAGAGCCAAAAACATGTTTCCAAACCTGACATTTACAGATAGAAAGAATGCGCCTATCCACAGAAAGTTAATCTTTTTTATCACCAAGCTTCATTACAAGCTCCTGCAGCTCCACTCAGCAAAATATGTACTTGTACAGTATGACAATTACTTCTCAGCCAGACCATACAATAGCCATATGAGACAGGTTTCTGTTTTTATTAGTGTATACTGTATGTACACATAGTATATTTAATTCATGCACACACTTCCAGATACTTCTCTAGAAGAAAGGGTAAGAACAACTTCAGCATTCACTGCGCTCCCATCTCCTGAACATCTCACACACAGATATTACTATAATATATTTTATGTACTGTAGTACATTCGGCTGCCGCTTTTAAGTAACTTAAATTTCCAACCATTTACACAGGTGTCAGAATCAAGTACTGTAGGTAAGGTACTTTGCTTAAGACTAAAACAGCAGTGTCTCACCTGGGAGTTGAACCCATAGCCTTCCTCTTACAAGTGCAGAAACTTAACCACTGCTCCAAACCACTTCCTTGTTACTGGCTCTTTGAATTAAGCTCCTGGCAACACTCCAGGGGCAGGTCTTTAAACATGGGTAAGGGTAACTGGTTTCTTCAACACCATCAGACACAGTTATAAGCTTAGTTATATGCTTTTCTCAAACAGTGTGCTTGTAGACTAACACCCAGGTCAACTGAGCATATAGACTCAAAAGTTATACATGTAGTGTATGTGATTGAAAGATCGATGCTATACTACATTTACTATATACTGTATATCACTACTGTGTTTTACTCGTATATACAAGTTAAATGTTAATGTTAACTGCAAAGTAGCTTTCATATAGCACAGTCTTTCTATCCTTTCTAGGCCAGATTCACTACAGGAACTCTTTTATAATTAGGCAGGCCATTGCTCTGATGGTTATGTCAAAACCCACCTTTTTATCCGCACTTGAAGAGAGATGGGGAGCCCACAGGGAATAGGTCACCTGGAAACTGTGCAATCAATTAAATATTTAAATATTGTAGAGAGGGTCTTTTGAAAAAAAATGGTAGATGTAAAAACATAAAAAAAATCTAGGTTTAATAAAAACTGCAGAAGAAGTTCGGTCACAACACAGAGGCAAGCAAATACATGTGTGACATCATGGCTTGATCCAGTGGAGATACTGTATTACTAAATAAATGCTAATCCTAAAGCTAGGGATGAGGTAGGGATATGTTGGAATACTGACTGAAAAAAGACAAATGAGAAACAAACTCTCAATTTAAGCTTAAACTCAGATTTAAACAGTATTTGCATCTGTTAGTGTATGATTAATCATTTGCTGTGAACACTAGAAGCTCAATGTAAAACTCCTAATCCCTAGAAATCTGACCAAAGGACCAAGAATTGTGCCTTTAAACTACAAAATGCAAAAGCAAACCCGCTTTTCCCCCTATGTTCTAAGCTTAAATCTTGTCAACATTAATCTGAATTGAAAACAAAATCCAAAAGTCTCAAAGTTTAATCACTACAGAAAGTGATATTAAAGTACTGGCACCTTTACACACTGTGGCAGATTCTGGTAGAATGGTCCATCTATCCCAAGTCATTACAATATACTATTTGCATATCCCTTTGGTCTGATACAAAAACCATTTTCAGCATTGTTTTAAGAATAGCTGCTTGAAAGCAACATTCTCAGATTTCCCAATACAGAAACACACAATGCTGCTCAAAACTGAAAGGCTAACTTAGCAATTAGATGCTTAAACAGTCATGTCACGTTATTGCATGTCACAGACCTTTTAATATGGACTTCAACTCAAAGACCATCAGTGACCAAAGCAATTCAAATCTGGGGCAAATTATTAGATGAATTCTAGCAAGAAAAGCTGTCAAGTATTTTTTTTTATCTTTCCACTTGACTAGAAGCTTCCAATTTCAAAGATAGAGTGAAAAATATTTTTTTGGCTCATTAAACAACTAAGGGTATTGCTCTTGATTTATTCATACATTGGTTGACAACCACTGTTACCTAAGCATTTCTAATATAAAATTTCCTTCACAGCGGGATCCTGGTGAACACAGATAGGCCCCATTATGTCATAGGAGGATGAAGATTGAGAAGATAATATGATAGATGCTTTAGCATGTGATGCTTTAGATGTTATATAATCAGGGTCAAATCCAATATCAAGGATGCAGAAGGGCACCAGCAGTGACTACTTTATAAAATTGCCTATTCTACAATAAAGGCGGGATGAGGAACCACTGTCAAAAAAGCTACTTAACCTTTAATCTACTATTCAGATGTTAAGAATTCCAATACTATATACAGTATTAACATATATTGTGTTGTATGTAATATTAATATATACGTATGGAGAAAAACAAGAAAAATATTTTGATTTACATTTACTGTGACAAGAAAATAAATGACCATACTTTAAGATACTGTATATTGACAGAATATTATACTGACGTATCTTGTACTGTATGACACATTTCTAAGCAGAATCATGCCTTGTTATTGAAAGTGTTTACCAGACGTTTACCAAACCTCCAGGCTTATTGAGATATAAGTACCACTTGTATTTTTACGTTTTGGGCAAGAGATTTTTTTCCCTTCTCTGTTAATATCAGCAATCTTTGTTCTTGTGCATGAGTCAGTTCCAGTACATCTTCCCATCTGCAAGATGCATGAAGGAACACTTTTTAAAGTTAATCAGCAACAAAAGAAAGATTACGTTTTTTCTTTGTATAACTGAAGTATTTAGAAGCAAACCAGTGGTATATTTTAGGAAAAAAAGGATACTTTAAATAATTTACCTTAATGAATAATTGAAAACCTTTCTGACCAGTGAGGTGGCTGGCAGTTACTGTACATACTGACCATTTTAAATTACAATAATTTTCCTGGACAAACAATATTCTACATACTGATTTAAAAGTTTTTGTTTCTTGTAAAAAAAAAATTACTGTACTGCCATTGTAATAGCAGTGCCAAATTGCATACCAATTGGCTAATAGCTTCCAATAACGTAGTTACAGTAAATTGAGTTAGAGTGCACATTTTAACACACTGTTCCACAGGTCAGGTTAACAGCAGAATCTACAGACTGGGAAGGGTCATCTAAGTGTACACTTCTTTTCTAAAGGCCATTGTGTTATAAAGAAAAAGGACAACTTAAGGGCAGGCAAATATACGACACAAAATATCAAATAGCTGGGCCATAAGCAACCAACATCTTTACATATTATAACCTACAGTTTTCATTGCTTTATATGTAATCTACAGTAAGGTACAGTAATAGGTGTCTATCCTGCAGCTGAAAGATGAGAGCAGAACACCTGCTGAGCAGTGTTGTTACAAATAAAGTAAAATTACATTTTAGACACCTACTGTAAACCAGCGTCTGTGAAGAGTGTAAATAACAGAATTACTTTTCTGTTAATTACATACTCCACATTTTGCACACTTCTCAACTGTCCTTGATGTGCTTCTTGAAGGAAAAGCACTCTATCTGTTCATCCCGCCTCCTCACTGGCCCGGAAAATCTGTGGAAGTCCGTAAATACTGCAGCTTAAAGTTTCATCCTGAGCTTTTCCACCAGACACTTATGGATTCCACTTCAGGAATCTGAGGATTTGCGGCACCAAGCGTCACAACTCTGACCTTCATCAAGGAGTAATCTTCATCTTTATCTGTGTAAAATCTAATTAGCGAAATCTCATCTCCATCCTAATGAAATGGGACCTTTTTAGCTGTGTTAATGGTGTCTATACACGTGCATTTCAAGGCATAATCAAACAAAATAAACTGGATCATTCATTTTGTTACAAGAGCTTTAGCTACCGGTGCACGTTTCCTCTTGAAACCCCGGTGTTTTACTCTGAGGTGTCAGAAAAAACATGATGGATGCTTCTCAGCTCAGCTGTTACATGTGTTCTGAATTAGAATAAATTGAATCCTCCAGGTTCTGTATTTTTAAAGGCCATTTAAAGAAGCTCTTTGCCAATATTGAGCCATTCTGCTCAAGGGGAGAAAAGAAAGAAAGAAAAAAAAACTGCTCAGTTATGCAGCATCATCAATCAATCCCATTCTTGTGTTGCCTGATGTTCTTGTCCCAGTGGCAAACACACAAATAAGCAGGCAGACAGCCCTACAGCTCTACACTTGAGAATACTGGGGGTGAGGGTCACCTTTTCATTTGCATTCATGCCTTACAGCAAGTTTAACAGAGATGTTAATTGCTCTGCAATTTGTTCAATTGTTTCTGTAAGTTTCCACGACCGCCCAAACAGCTTCAAACTGCAATCAAGGAACTCACTATGGCAGCCGATGATAGCTTGCCTGTCGCAAAAAAAACAGTGTTTTGCACTTTCAGAACTTAAAATCGCAGAGCGATTTCAGCCTTAACACCCACCCCCCGCGCTGTCCCTCGTGCGCTGCTTTCCTGAAACCCAGCCCTTTCTAAGAGGAATGCGGCAGCGCTCTGTGTCTTTCTGACCTATTTTCTTTCTAGTCCCAGATGCTAATTGACAATGATATAAAGTTTGCCGTGCGGAAAGTGAGAAAATGAAGGTTCAAAGAGGTCGGTTAATTCATCTTTAGAATGAATTCTCTCTCCGACTCTGAAGGAAACAACCTCTGTTGTAACAGAACGTCAATGCCCCCCTTTGCAATGTGTGATATTACTGTGCTTCTTGTAATAAGGAACAGAATGTGAGAACTGCAAATTGCCAAGCAGGAATATTATGAGCACATAAAGACAGCAAACAGGTGTGTGCTTTCATTAGGCATGATAAGTGTAATTAACATCTAAATTGTATTAGATTCTCAGAAAAAACATGTTCATTTTTATTATTTTACCATTATCAGATTCCATCGGGAGACCAGCTATTAGCTGTTCTGCGCACTGAAATGCAACAAGTATGACTTAAATAGTATGCTAGTCCAGGCATAAGACACTTTTTCAGGCACTTACAAATTTAATTGGGTCATATTCTGGGCACATAAATATGAGTTGAACAGCTATGCCCAATCTAAAAAAATGACAGTTAAATATTCATTTTTAGTCATTCATAACCTGGCCATCTTTGTTGAAAAAGGAGAGCACACCACAAGCTGGAGATTAATTCTATTGTCTTATTGTGACATCTCATCTGTTCTTGCACATCAGTGGCATCTGAAACCAAAAACTATCTCGGGAAATGGGTATCCAAAATCACATACTTGTTTTATAAAAGCAACTGAAAGTTTTGCCTTCTACAATTTAGAAGTTGTTCCCTGGTTTTATCTAAAACAAAGTGATTCTTCAAAGTAGTAAGCACAAACAAAAATCTTTTCTAGTTTGGTGTAGTCATTTTAAGAAATGGTTCAATGTCACCTGGATGCTTAACATGGTTGAAAAAAGAAGCTTTTAGTATAATCCAAAACAGGACTTGATCGATTCTCCAGATTGAAAACAACCCACATGGATGAAAGGCAGCTCTCCGTTAGGTTTCAAGACCAATCTATGCTCCAGTTCTGTACAAATATCTTAAAATCCTGCATCTATTTTCCAATAAAGAACTCCAATCTCTTGGCAATAATGGCAAAATGAAAGGATTTAAGACTCCAAAATGCATAACAAATCTACAAAGTTGAACTTGAGCAGAATAATGTGATTTCATCAATATCACAGACAGGTTCTTGCTTTATTATTTGCATTTAGATGAAATAATACAATAACTCTTCTAACTGCTTAAGTAAATATTTTCTCACATACTTGTCAGTCTGAGCTCAGAGACAGCACTGGGGAATGAGCAACTAATTGAAGATTGGAAGAATCTTTATGTGCAAGTGACATTCAATTAGGTTTAGTGAATCAGATTAAGGGAACGTCCAAAAAGCATGTTTCAAAACAATTTGTTGCAAAGCCTGTACAGTAATTTGATGGGCTGCTCCAGGCTCATTTTGAAATTATAGTTGAATGAAATCGCTATCATATGACCTGTAAGTAATTGGATGTCTATATTGAAGTGTTATCTAGAATGGTTTATTCATTTTTCCCTTTAGTTTTAAAATGTATGCTATTTGCTGCAGTGCAAGGCTATGAACATTTGAAAACCTTTTATTAATCCAGTACTGTGTTAGCACTTAGGAGGAAAAAACACTTCTTTAAGCAAGGTATGATATTTCACTTGAAAGTCTGAGGTTTATGTCATTGTTCTGAAAAGATTTTAATATCCCATTTACATTGTTACTAGAGTTGTAAAGCCATAATTTTTCTTCACAAAACCTGCTTCAGTTTTAAACTATTTCAAAAGCTTCATGCCTTCTATTAAAAAACCTGCAGAAAATAACAGCAAAGGAAAATTATCCACAATGTGTTGAATTGTAAAATTGCTTCATAACACCAAATTAATCATTTACTGAATATTGAATCCTGGATGAGAAAGAGGTTCATATGGCAACATCAATACTTGGTCTAAATTGAAAAGAACAATAAAACCTATGGTATTGTACTCAAATAAACAAATTGCACCAATGCAAAAATTTACCTATCATAAATATTCTTTTGTTTCTTTTTTTTCCTCACAGTCTGAGACTGCAAAGTGTACAAAGTCTTTAAAACTTGAGATGTTTATCAGTATCACACAGGATACTTCATCGATAGCATTTTAACCCTGGCAACTGGACATAGGAAGAGTTTCAGAGAGCTACTTTATTTACAAAAACTAATTACCAGCCAGTTTTTAACTGTTCCATTAAGAAATCGCTTAATAGTGTAGCACATCACTGTGTATAACAATGGAAAAGAAAAAACAACTGGTCCTGCAGAAGGTAGAAACTTGTCTTTCAATAGTCTTTGTCATTATTTCTGTTCATTTAAGGCGATAGCTGCAGCAATCCAAGGAACAATCTTTAGCCAGTGCTTGTCATTGTCTGCATGTCATTCTACACAAAAAAATATCCTCTGGGCGGTAATTGCAGAATCTCTTGGCAATGTATTACCCAATTTAGGGTGATTCAAAAACTGCATTCATTGAGGACCCTGGATGTATTTAACATTTGTTTCCTTTCAGGGTCAAAGCAGCTCTGCTTTTAAATTGTGCTCTGCTATTCACAGCAACTATCCAACTTCTCATCAAATCTGCATTCCATGGCCTCACTCATCAAGGTTAACCACTTTGAACAGGTTTATATGTGACACACCTCACCTCTTGAAGTGCAATTTCGAAATTCGATGAAAATCCACCTGTGGGAACAAATAGTTCCGCTGACGCCCTGGGGGAGAGTAAAGGGAAAGAAACTCGGAACAACCCGGTGAATTTGGGATCACAAAATACCTACTGTAGGCAACACCAAGAAAAATCTCAAATGCAAGCACATCCATTCTAGGAATTAAATGTTAGCACACAACAGGCACTGAATTTCTATAGGGACTAGAACTAAACTAAAAAATCATCAAATTAAGTGTGGAAAGTTATCCATGACAATAATGTCAATTGGACATTCCTATGGACTGCTGACATCATACGTGATGGAAAAACTGGGACAACTGGGAATTTATTTAGGACCAAGAATAGGAAACCATTCTTTATGCAAATAGTTGTTGGTATTTGGAACAGGCTTTTCAGACAAATGGTTGAGAAATTCTGGACTCCTTCTGAAAAGTGCTGGATAATATGTTATTTTAACTTACTGTCGATGCTAAACTACCACATGAACATAATGGGCCAATTGGTATCCTTTCTTTTTTTCCTATGCAACAGCAAACTAAAACAATTTGCTTGGTAAGTATACAGATATTTTATGCTTTTACATTTGAAAAGCTACATTTTCTACGTATACAATACATGAACAAGATATCTACTGTAAGTACTATTGTCATGCATAACTGAGAAGGGCTTTTTAGGCTCTAGAGTGTAGTAAAAGACACCATAGAAATAAGGATCAAGGACAGGAATCTGTTTTTCAACTAATGTCTGAAATCAACTGCAAATGATACAAATGTGATGCATGTACTGTAATATGGTAAGAAGTCACGACAATGCATTCAGTTTAATGCATACCAAAAAAGATTTAAGATAGCAAATAATCAAAACACCTGATAGTGTATTGCGTGTGTGATTCCTAAAAGTCGGAGTAACGCTCGCAAAAAAAGAAAGAAAAAGGCATCTTTTGTGATACCAGCTATTAACAAGCTTTTCCAGTAAAACATCTGGTCTCTTATATCTTAGCATCTGCTACTCAAACCACCCCAAGGGAAGAACATTAAACATAATCTGCTAACTTACGTTAAAAAAAATAAAAACAAGCCTCACCATTTTTTAAAACATGTTAAATACAGCACAACACAGTCAAAGTCTATCACAGAAGGCTGTTTTCTTGCAAATCCACTCTGTTATGCCGTACAGTATACAGCATAACTAATTAAGACAAATCTTCTCTTAGGAGGTGTTTACACTGCTTACAAAGCATACAGTCTTTTGCAATCCTTTCAGTTGAACGATTAATTTAGAAGAAAAAATGAAATTTTTGTTTGAGAAGGGCCTGATTCATGCCTTGTGCCTGTTGCGTGCTGGGACTAAAGCAGTTAGAAAAAGGACGGGTGGAAGGGCCTAATCATTAACTTCCAGTTAACAAAACTTTGCATAAAAACTTCAAAATACTTCAGCCTCCCCTAGCACACACTGGTTTCTCAATTTAGATAGATAGATAAGACTTTATTGATCCCAAAGGGAAATTGAGAAATTTGCTCATCTCCTCTTCAGCCTTCTCTAATGACAGTATCGCAGAACGGGCAGAACTGCAGGAAACCTGCTGCACCTGACATGCTCTCCCCTGCTACACTGAAGCATTGTCCAGAGCAGTTAGGCCCAGTGTTCACTGATACACCCGTTTGTTTCGTTTGTCTGAGTCTCCTCTTTGGGTGCTTACTATGGGTGACAGGGCCTTCTCCTGCTATGCCCTGAAGCTCTGGAATTCTATCCTTAAGGATGTGAGAGCCACCTTCCCTCGGAACTTTCTTCTTAGTTAACTGATGTCTGTCTCTGGCCCTTTGCATCCTCTACCACACTCAAAAGCCTAACTGTTTATTGTACCTAACTTTTATCTCCTATCCTTTGGATCAGTGTGAGATTCCCACCTGTTTATATCCCTAGATTATGGTTCCTGTAACAAAAGAAGGACAAAACATCTTAATGACTATAGACCTGTTGTTTTTACTAATGTCCTGATGAAGATTCTTGAATGCATAATACTTTATCTCAAAAGTGTTACTGATTCACATCTTGTTCTTCCACAGTTTGCATAGAGGAAAACAGGTCAGTGGATGATGCTGTAAACAGGGGCCTTCGCTATATTTTGTAATGTCTAGAGTCCTCAGGTGCATATGCACAAATTCTTTCCACTTTCCACCTGCCATAATTTCAACTGGTGTCAGAATGTCTGTCTGCAAATACTGATGAACCTCTAGGATGTGTGCTTTCCCACTTAGTCTTTTTCTTGTAAACCAACGCCTGCACCTTCAGAAACTCTTCCACCAGACTAATTAAGTTTGCGGATGATATCAACCTTGTAGGTGATGATTAGACCCTGTATAGGAGGGAGGTGAGTCGGTTGGTATTATGGTGCGCTAAAAACCACCTGGAGCTTAATACCCTTAAAACAGTGGAAATGATGGTTGGTTTATGGAAACATTCTCCAAAACCTCCCTCCCTGGTATTGATGTGGCCATGAGCGGGATTTAAGTTTTGGGAAATTGTGATCTCTAATATCCTTAATGATTCTTAAATGGGACATGAGTATCACCAGTATCATAATGAAAGCAGAGCAAAGAATGTACTTTTTGCACCAGCTGAAAACTTTGGTGTCTCTCCATCAATTCTGATACAGTTCTAGCATTCTGACTTCCTCTATAAGTGTTGGGTTTGGCAAAGGGTCAGTCCGCACCAAAGGCAAACTGCAGGGTGATGTTCGCTCTCTGGAGAGGGTCACTGGTTGTCATCTGCCCTCCATTGATGATTTGTACAATTCCAGCGCAGAGACGCGGGCAGGAAAGACTGCTGATGACCCCTTCCACCCAGGTTACCACCTGTTTCATAAACCTCTCTCAGGAAGACACTACCAGTCTATTGAAACCTGAACCACCCAGTTTCTTTCCTAGGGCTATCTTTTTGTCAAACCAGAATTCCTACATATTCATACAGCATGTGCAATAGGTAATAATGAGATCCAAAAGCATGTTTTCTCGCTTGTTTCTGAAAACACAATAAATCCATGTCTACATTTCTCAGAATTTGCATGTCACCCTATGTTGTGTAAATATACTATATACTGTAAATCAATTTTCATGTGTTTTCTATGTCGGGTTTAAGATTATCAAAGAAAACACATCGCTTACAAGGAAGCATCTTAATCATCCCTATGCAATATTCTAAAAGGAAAGAAATTTGATTCTAAGTTATCCACACTAAAGCTAAAAGATACATACTTTTCTTATCCTCCTAATGACTTCAGCTATGCTTTGACTGCAGTTTCAAAAATTCATTTAATAACAAAATAAAACTGTAAAACAGAAAATGTAAAAAAAAAACCTGACTGATTCAAATACTGAGTAAAACAGAAATACAGTACACTATAGTACAGTACTACTATAACAGATGGGTTGTTTTATTGCTGGGGTAATTGGCAATGTAAACAATATAGAAGCTACTGTACAATATTTCACATTGATAAAAATGAGACTGGGGAAATAGTCTGAAAGATGAGAAGCTCAGAAAACAATGAACGCAGCATGACAAGGCATGTGCAATATCTGCTATTATTATACAAAATGATAAAAAAAACGGAAAACGTGACTGGACTAATGACATAGTCATGACTGTATTTGTAATATTATGTGATTTATGGACTTAACATTATAAACATGAAACCTTATAAACAGTGGGTCTCGAATATAGGCCAGTCATCATTAAGCAAGGGGCCAACCTACAAAGAAAAATCACAGAAGCATGGAGAATCTGGTAAACTGTATACGGTAAGATTGGAAAGTATGATTTTTTTGCTTCTATGTCTCCTATGTTTATCAAATGTTTAATGCGGTAGTGCATGAAAAGCAAACCTTAAGAATGCAACACTGTGAGAAAATAACATCATTTAGACTTTCAGACATCTGAAACAAAAAAAAAACCTGTCAGATAATTTGTGCTGTTGGAAGCACATGCTGTCAGGTTGTGCTGCAGTACACAAGGTTTTGCTAAGAAAAGAGCCAAAGAAAATTCGAAGTAGTATTACTTGAATTACTCCTGGCACCAAAGACTTAGAATTCAATATTTTGCCTTCCCCTTGGGTCACTTTAATATCCACTGTAAAAGCAAAGCCTCAATAAACACACAAACTGTATTACTCTTTAATCCAGTTAAGGTTTGTCCCTTCGGGCCAGGTGGAGTGAATGTTGGTATACTGGCACCATGGGACTAATTCTCACAATATTTTTAATAGCACCACATGCTTCTGAAATACACTTAAAAGTGCTTTGGGCATAAAAAGAGGGTTTATTTTTTCTCTTGTCAAGTTCAGTCCTGAAGCCCTGGTTCAATGTACAGTAACAGAGTGGGTATATTAATAAGGCAAAAAAAAGAAGTACAAAATTAACAGTATAAACTTCACAAGCTTGTTCCTCAGGGCTTTAAATAACACTGCTCATTGACCTGAAATAATTCTTAAATGACGCCTCCAAGGGAAAGATGATGGTGATGGGCAGTGACAGGGTTAGCAAAGGCATGCTTGCGTACAGATAACATGAGCGTATATTAGTAGAGCTATTTTGCTATCCATACTAATTTACAAACAAACCAAGTAACCGAGAGCAAAAGCAGTTTCAGGAAATTTTCACACCTCTGTTAAAAGTACCCCAGCCCTAAGAATTTAAGAAAATCAATCAATCAACCTGTCCAGATTTCCATCGTTCTGTTAGCTAGAGGCATCTGTCACATGTAAAGCTCAAATAATATGAAGCAATATGTCACTCATATAGAATATAGAAGCCATTACCCTTTGGCAAAAAATACAACCTTGTATTTTCCCAGCAGGCTCTGTCAAAGTTTTATAACTTAGAAACTCAAGTACCGTAGTAATAGAGTCTTGCACACTAATGTGTCAGGGATATTTAATGGCAGGTGGAAGAAATGTTTATTTGGCACGTCTTCTTCCAATTCCAGGTCAGGAGGCAGCCGGAGTCTATCCCAGCAAGCAATGGAACCAAGGCAGGGTACAGCTTGAAGGGAATGCCAGTTCATCGCAGAGTGCACACATGCACCCCAGGAGAACGCACCAAGAAGCCAATGAACCTACCAGTGTGTTTTTGGACAGTGGGAGAACACCAAAGCACCTGGAGGAAACCCACACGAACACAGGGAGAACATACAAACTCCACACAGACAGCACCTGAGGCCCAGAATTGAAACCAGGTCCCCAGCGTCCCACTGTGCCCCTCAGCTTTAAACCCTTCTTACCAATTTTATTTGGGTGCAATGCTGTTTATTGCACCCACTTAAAGCAAACCATAGATGTGTCATCATACCACGTTCTATGTTGTGTTTTACTTTGAATATTTCTGCCCCGTGGGTCATAGCAGCTCTCATGTTCAACCTTCTGCTATCAAGACATTTGGCAAGCCTGAAGTCTTCAAGTGGACCTGAAGATCCGGCCCTACATTTCTCACACAGCAGATGGCCATTTACTTTGCAAAAAACATGCCAGTGTTGCCCTCAGGCCAAAATGTGCTCAGCCAATGCGGAATTTAATGTCCTTAATTCACTTAGTCTGCCTCATTACAAAATTCAATTAGAGCAAAGACAACAGAAAAACCCGTGTTGACCTCCTCTGGGTCACTAAGCCCTGATACGTTCTGTACCAAACGTGCATTCAAAGTGACTTTACCTTGCAGGTAGGTTGCAGACTAGCTTTGAAATAGGATAAAAAGCAGCTGTACACAAGACGTGCAGTAAATTGTTTATGTCTTAATGCTTTTGGATATGTATTGGATGATATTTGTCTGACAGAGCTGTGTGTTGACGGTATGTGCCACTCATTGCTAATTACAGCTATCCTTCATAGCTCACTAAAGCTTTGATCCATCAGTGGCATATTGTAGATGTAAACACATATCATAAACTGTTATTTCAAAATGCATGCCAGGGAGCAAGATGTTAATGGACAGTTTATGTAAGAATGAGTACATCAAATTTCACACTGAAGCAATATGCCACAGCAGGTTACTCTGCCTGCTAATCAAATGCCATACATTTTCATGTTTTTAACTCTAAAACTGGAAAACACTTTCTGCTACGTGACTGTGTAAGAGTAAAATATTATTAGGAGTATGCCATAATAATACTATAGGTGTTTGGGATCTAAGGTTAAGATATTTCCAGAAAAGACATTGATGAATATTTATTTGAATATGTTTTTACATTAAATAGATATTAGGGAAACATTACACTTATTTTAGTTCTCTGTTACAAGGCATTATGACATGTGGTGTTTTTATCAACCTCTACAGTGGATACAAATCTGCACAGAACCCACAGAGCTTCAGATGACTGGCACTACTTTATGTTTAAGTTTTAGTTTCCTTCCATTTCGTGTCCAATTACTTCATTGCCACAAAGATCTCTCACTAATTGCTTTCACTGGCATAAAAAGTTAATTACAGCATACCAGTATACCAGCTAAGCAGAAATGTATTTCCCACATGAGTATTCAGTGTCCATTTGAATTGTAAAATCCAAAATCAAAGCAATCCATGAGTACTAGTGGAAGAAAACACAAAAACCGTGGTAAAAAACATTTTGTGAAAAATGTAAAAAGGCTGATACCAAGGAAACCTGCCATAGAAAAAAATCTGCTTGATGTCATTCTGGCAAAATTGATTTTCCATTTTTCTCTAAATTGCTTTCCACCCAAGAGTAATTTTTATATTTTTTATTTATTTTTGTCTAAAAGGGTAATAATACAATATGGGGAAAATAATTTCAATCCAGCCTCTCATACTTTTTTCTCTTAAAAGGCTCATGGATAATCTTTGCCCAAAGTCTAGCTCATTTTTGGTTCCTTCCAGGGGAATTGATCTTTTTTAAGGTGGGGGGAACTATTTGCACCTATTAGAAGTGAAGGCTTTACAAACCATACAAATGCATTTATAAAGTATCCTTTAAAATCACTGATCTTCACTTTTATTTTTCCTACATTATTGCCTTAAGTTCCAGTAACACTTCATTCACTTACATTTGTATATATCAATGATACTGTATATGGCAACCTCTCTGAAGAAGTTTAAAGTAAAGTATAAGAAGCCCTGGATAAAGAATATCCCCTTTTTACTTCTTCTGCCTTCATGAAGACAATTGCCAATGCTGTGATGTGTTCTGCCTACTCCTCCTCACTCTGGTGTGTGATCATAGGACTTTTACAGCTGCCAGGTAAGACATGAATATCACTCAATTGACAATTCCTTCAGATGAGTGCGGCAAGAGATATCCAAAGGAGGAGATATCCAAATTTCTCCTTTCTCCTGTCCAATTTCTCCTTTTCCTTTCATGTCCGAAGAGAAAATTTTCGGTAATGTGTACATCACACCTGAGAGTGACAACATCTTGAATTTGTTTTGGAGATTATTTTGAATCGGTGTTTTAACAGAAATAAAGACTACAGCCCACTGAGGTGGGCGTGAATCAAGGCCATGGTGGCAGAACTCCCGTTACCTCTCTGTCCAGCAGCCCAGGGGAGATCACAGTGACGATGTCGCCCTTTTCTGGATCGATGTAGAACATGTTTGGTGAAGGCTTGTCAGGGGTCTGTCTAACGATGTTGTATCGAAGCACAGCATTGTCGGTGTTGGGGTCATCTGCATCGTATGCAGTCATTCGCATCACTGTGGTTCCTGTAGCAAAAAAAGGCACTTGTTTTAAAATCCAGATCACCATCAGGCCCCACGTTCCTGTTTGCACCCGAAGATGTGGTTCCTCGAGCTGACTGGCAAGGCCAAGGCCAATGTTCAAAAGCCCCAAAACCGACTGTTCTCTGCACTGCCCCTAAGTGGTGAAATTACCTATTTAACAGTCAATACTGCAAACTCACCCACCATCTGAAAACTCTTCACTTTAGGATTAGGATGTACCTGATCCCAGAGGCTCATGACTAACCCCCACTGACTGACTGTGTTGCAACTGCCCATCAGTCAATCAGCACTGAAACTCCTAAACAAAGTGCAACATCCTAGCATTTAATAAACACTGTTCTTACTGGTTTTTGTGGTTTTACTGTTGTTTTATGCAAGTTATCTCCGCCATTTACTGTGCATCTTGACCACGTGATGACAGTGGTTGCAAAAGCATCTGCAAACAAATAAATGTAAAGTAGAAAAAAAATATATGTATGAAATAGCCTGGTTTAAAAAAAATTAAAAAACCTAAAAGGAGCCGAGTGTATGGAATTTGAAGGCAAGCAACTGAAGATTGAATGTATGATTGTATGATTGTATCAATGTATGATTGTTACATTTCTAGAGAGGTGCAAACAAACTGCTATTCAGTGTACTGTATACAAAAGTAATAATTGCAGTATTTTTCAATATGATCATATACCTCAGAACTCAGTTGTTCAAAAGGTACAGTTTGGATGCTGAAAATATGAGTAACTTGTACAGATTGTGACATGTATCTGATGAGGAGTGGGGGAAGGTGTATTGATCAATTTCTTTTTCAGAAATATGTGCCACTAACCCAGCTATCTTCTCACAAATGGGTTACCTCCTGAGCCGTACACGCAGGATGTGAGCTCCACACTGTTTGCAAGATAGTCTGAGCTTCTTGACACACACAGCAAGGATTTACAGTAAACAGCCTGTCTGCAGCTGCACTCTGGGGATGAAAACATTGCCTTCTCCTTTATCAACCCGTTGAGATACACTGATGCATTGCATCTATCAAAGAGCCCCACAGGAAGTCCTGTCAACACATCTAAAAGAATGACTGGTGAAGTGTAGCCAGTGAGACCCGATATAATATTGGCCTTCATGGTCTCCACAGCGGTTGCTTGGACAGTAGTTTCTTCGCAAACCAGTGACCTATAATTTCTTGTTTCGTTGAAGTGTGCTTGCCAATCAAAAAACTGCAGTGAGACACAAGCAGATTCGTTTGTTCCAACACTGTGCCAATTAGCTCTTGGGGCTTTATTCTCATCCAGATCATATAATATTGGTGCTTTAAACAAAACACTTCCCAACTTATTTGTAGATGGACATCAATCAATCTGCTTCACTTAGAATATATTCTACATCATTTCATTTATCTTCAACACAAAACCCAGATTCAATTTCAATAAAAAAAAACAAATATACTTCCCAAATATGTCATACTGTACTAATATACGATACTCTTACTGTATCAGATTTTAGTATGTTACTCATACTACTTAATGAAGATTTAAGCATAAAAAACTTGATGTTAAAGGCAACAAACACAGCTGATATTCCCAAAGTATAAATGGGTATGCAGGGGTATGGATTTCTTATAAACATTATGCACGGAGGTCAGAATACAACTTGGAGGGAGATATCATCTCTTAACAAGACATCTGATGAACATGCACATCCCAAAGAGCAGTAAGGCGGGACTCGAAGGTTACACAAAGAGTACACATTTTCTTCATTCCACTCATGATTTCTGGTTGTGCTCAGAAACCTGCACACCTTTGGGAAATCACTCAAACCTTGAACATTCAAACCCCACACAGCTTCATACCAAATAACATGGAACCTTGAGGCTCCATTGTTGAGCACCATGATGTCGCTATGGCCCTGTGTATCACTGGTTTGAATCTGGAGCTAGCTGATACTGGCCTTCCCCAAGATGCATCACACAACTTTCAAAGGGTCCCTGGAGGAGGATGAGCATGAACAACCAAGATCTTCTTCACCTTTAAACATCATCTCCTTTAAGCTGTAAACAGGCTCCAACACAGTTCTGAACTCATGTTTATACTCCCTGCCATAGGGTCTGTCTCTGTCTAGCTGAGACTTTGAGACTGGTTGTTTGCTCAATGTTCTTACGGCTGCTATTATTATTATTATTATTATTATTATTATTATTATTATTATTATTATTATTATTATTATTACACATTCTTAAAAAGCTAAGAGGTCCCTGCTGGCCCTGTATTTAACTAAAATAATTTGTTATTCCAAATTAAAAAGAAAATAAAACAGCCATAAAACAATAAGAATGGAATATGATTAGAATGCAGATGAACTGTGCTGAGAGATGCACGTTTTTTGGTTTTTCTGAAAGACATTTAGGTCATATTGTGTATTCTCTAGTAACCAACTGTTTGTTTTTAATGTTATTTCTAATAAAATAAAAGCAATTGGCCAAAACAGAGAGAAAGGCACAAAACCAAACATGCTTTCAGAATTGAAGAATTCCGTCACCAGTGTGGAACAAACTCTGGTTACTGTGTACATATCCCACTTAATATTTTTCTTCCCCCCAAATGAAGTTACATAAAGTACTCTACAGGTTTATGTATATTATTAGTGAAGTGAACAATTAATAAACAAATCTTGATTATGCTTACATATCAGACAAGTAAAAGAAAAATGTATCTAGCCTTTTAATTTTTTAATCCAAACTGGAGGAATAAAATTGTGGCATCCCATTATTTCTCAGTGCCAGAGGGGTGCAGCCATTTTCCTGAGCTGTGACAGTAAAACACTGACCTGCCTGACATCCGAAGGTCAAACATTAATCCCGTAATCACACCTCATGTAATTACATCTGCTCTGTAATTTTCTTTTTCTCTTAAATTACATTTACTTTTATGTGTTATGTCCATTAAAATGAACCATTGCACTTAAATGAATTCAGAGCAATATTTAAAGTAGAAATGAGAATTCCATCCCTGTGAGTTCACTGGTGGGCAGAAATATATATATATACATTTTTTAATTCAGTAAATCTAATAAAAGAGAAATGCACTGAAGAAACATATATGGTCCTGGTATTACACACCTTAAATACAAATTCACATTTTCATTCTCTTGTGGCCCACGTTATGCTGCCACTAGAGGAACTGCAGATAAAGGAGACATAAACAATACAATTATACTGTACCTCTGCAGTTTTTATTCTAAAAATAATTAAGTGTAAGTGAACTGCTGACAACAATAACATGATATGGGAAAAATGATTTGAGAAACAAAAGAAAATTCTCATTTTAAACATGTTTTGGTGGTGCATCCATTTAAGAATCTGCAGCAATCTGAACAGGTCTTTATCCGAGATTTCCATTGAGAATGGGACGATGTACACACACTTCAGGTTCACTCCACTGTGCCAGGAAATTGTATTAATAACGCCAAGCAGAAATGCTATAGTGCTTCTTGTCCTGTCTGTTGGTGGATTGTAAAATGCAGAGCAGCTGTGTATGGCCAGTGGCACCACCTTCACCTTGATAAACAGACCAAAAGCAGTCACCAATATTCAGGCTCCACCTATCAGGTAGTATTGTGAATCACTAAAGATACAGTACATAATCACCGAAATTCACGGCACAAGTGCAAAATGAGCCCAACTGTCCAGTTACAGTACATTCCTGAGAGTACATTTTTGTCTTCACAATTGATAACTATCTGATATCCCGTAGATTCAAGGTTCCTAAATAGTGGTGGACGCAGCCTGTGATAGAAATGTCTAGTACAAAGAACATTTCAAGGAAACAATAGTTCTCTAAATCTATCTTAATGTGAATTACTGAAGGTCTCTAAAACATCTAACTGCCTAACTAATAGGTGATTAGGCAAATACATGACATTTACTGTAGTTTCATATGAAAATTGTTGTTTTTTTTAAACATTGTGCCTTTGTGTACTTATTTGTGTCTTTTACAAATACCATCAAATAGATGTACTGTAGGACCACTGAAGTTTAGTGGCTCAAATTATTCAACATGTGATACGCTTGACTTGTGGGAAGGTGATTTATCACCACTGGTCTCCTGCATTATGAAAACCAGCTCTGCGCTATTCATATTAATGTTAATAACACGTTGCAATGGCTAACGAGATTAATCAGGGCACATTTTAGATTGTTTCTTTATTTTACTTGATAAACAAAGACATATTGTGAAATATTACAGAGAATAGAGAGGGTTTAGGGTGCACATTCTACATGACATCCATGCCATCAGGAGAACAACAGAAAGAGTCTATCTATATTAACAGATCTGGGCAGAAACAAGTACTACAATATTTATACCTCAGGCTATTTCACTAAGTCAAATGGAGCAGAAGTCGCAATTCTATCTTACTACACATGGGCCAGGCATATTCCCCATGAAATAATTTATGTTGTGGTTGTAGGAACCCATTTTATAAAATTCCAAGTGTCTCAGTACGACTAATTTTGTTGAGCTTTCAGTAAAAGTGCCTAGTTGTGAATTGGTTTTAATATTGTGCTCGAATGAGATCTGCATATTTTATTTATATGAAAATAATTTCAGTACCCCTGAAATTATTTCTTGGCATAGAAATATTTTTAAGAAATGATTTAGACATCTAAATGGTTTATATAGAGCATAATTAAAAAACAATACTGTGAAGTGGTTTTGTCATGATTGCTGGCATTTGAAGCTGGGTATTTACAAAGGCTGAAATGATCTGCATCCAATTAAATATATTCCCCCATGCTCTGCAAAAAACAAGCTAATCAACTCCAAAACTAAATGCTCAGTACAATCTCAGTGGGCTCCATTTTTTACCAATATTGTGGTTACTGAACTCATTATGAATTTCAAAATAAAGTCCTGCTATAATTAAGTTGATATGTAACAATTCTTAGAACTAAATGAGCACTTCTACAGTATTATGCAAAAGCTAAGAAATTAATATTATGCATTTGCACTACAGGGATCCATTTTGAAGGAAGGTCATCAACAGTGGTTTGTAGTAGACTAAATAGAAAAAGGTGTGTCTTGCAAAGATTCTGTCATTCTGTCACACACTCACAAATCAAAACAAGATAACGAATGAGAAAGGGTTCTGTGCTCACCATTGCTATATTTCAACATAATCTATTTTAGTCTTCCAAAGCTGTCACTGGTTCTGTTTGAAGTTCTTACTGCATTTCTGCCATAAGCGGCTGAAAGTAGCCGACTGTAGTTGACAATTTTATTTGATATGGTGCCTCTCAAGTCAAGACACCAAAAGCGCTCTACAGTGGACGCACCGTAACTAGCCTGAGGAAATGGTATTTTAAATGGCTTCTGGAGACATGCAAATACAGTCTTACACAAACTCATGTAGAGCTCCACAGTTTATGTTATGGTCTGGAGAAAGCCTTATTGCCCTCTGTGTGATGCAATTCTTTTCAAATAAATGTTCTCAATTATACATAAAAAATGTATTACACCTGTACCACCAACCACCACTTTTTTCCAAAACACTGTATTTTAACATACTGCACAATATGACATTTCACTCTGAAATTCTGTCATGCAAACACTATGCTATAAAGGTGCTCCAGGGCTTTTCGATTTTTCATTTTTGTATTCTGCTGTGCCAACTTTTCTTGTCGTTTTGCTTCCTTGGACAGGGAAAATAATTTTAACTCATTTCTGCATCAATGCAGACATCAACAAAAACTGCTGCTTTGCCCTGTAAATCCGTTTAGAAAAAAAAAAGGTATTAATTATTTTCAGAACAAGCAAGAACGTGAGCTACAAAAGTGGCATTTTAAATTCCTGCCAACACTAAAAGATAGGTGCTTTGGTTTTTGATAGCTTAATCAAGATCTTTCCACAGTAGACATTTCCTTTCTCATTTATCACTGCCCACCACGTCCTGCAGTGCCATAAAGATAGAATCTTATACTACCGTACAGCAGTTGTTCCCAATCCCAGGTCTGGTGACACTGGTGACTGTTGGCTTTATTCCAGCTGAGCTTTAAGGTACACAATCAAACCCTTCAATGACTTAATAATAAGGTTAATCTGAGCAGTATATTTGCAGGTCTTAAACATGTTGGACCTTTAAGCGTTGTATTTTGTAAGTGAAATAACATTCCAAACTTGTGACTAGAAACAAAATGCAAATATTCGATTGAAGCAACATCTTAGATTATGTAAGGCTTCAATTGTCTCATGAATAAAAAACCAGCAGGACCAGGCATGATGGGGAAATGCAGGGAAATTCAAGTCACAATAGCTTCATACTGTAGCCGGCACCTGAACTGATTTCTCTCCAGTTGTCAGGCTGAGAAATCTGATGGAGTTAGGGGCTGTGCAAAAGCAGAGGCAGGAATCCGGAACAGAGTCAGGGGAATTGTAACACATTACAACCAGTATTAGACTGATCTGGCTAAATTTCAGTCTTCATTAATACCAGCTAAGGCACAAGAAGAGGACAGTCCTTCAGAAATAAGGAAAAACATTTCACTTCCCTTGTTAGCTTTTTTTCCTACTTCCCTGAGGTGTAGTTATTGTACCACAATGGGAATTAAAGAGCTGGCCAGATGGGTACTGCAAAAGCAGCTCTATTCAGATATGCTGTAGTTGCTGGCGTTAAGCAACAGCATAAAGTGTTTGATATGGGCACACACTTGCACTTGGGGATTTGTAGTTTGCTGCAAAAGCATTATACAACAGTCTGCTCACTGAAAATGGATATAGAAGCACATTACATATTCTCTAATCTTTCCATTCATTTTATATATAGTACTTATGGGAATGCAGAGAAAAAGGGATAAAGGACTCTGCAGCAATACAGTCCCTTCTGTATTCATTTCATTCACTTTTAAATTACCATTGCCACCATACAGTATTTTTTAATGCCCATCATAAGAGCCTTTAGAATGTCACATTTCTGTTGGTTAATGACTTGTTATGTTTTATGTAAACCAAACTATGTTTTATGTATCTCATGGACCAACCACGACAACAACGCAATTGAGTGCAACGCATTCTCTTAAAGGAACTTATTAAAGGGATGCTTAACGCCGCAGGGCCATCCATTATCTGTAAGGTGTTTATTCTGGTTGGGGGCATGGCAAGACAGAGGCAAATCCTCTCTGCTCCTCATGTCAGGACCCTGCAGAAAGGACCAGCTGAGAAGCCTCCGCCATGAGGCTGGCGGGGGGTCCTTGTTCTTCCCGATGGTTGATGTGGCTGTGGAGGTGCTTGAGCAGGGTTCTAGGCAGGAGTGGGGGCGTCATTTGGTGGTGGTTGGGAAGGAGTTTTATCTTTGGAAAGTAAGAGTAAATGGGACCAAACAGCATGTATCAGAGCTTTATATATTTATACTAACCACTCCATTTCCTTATTAGAATTAATATCCTGTGCTGCTTGTTTGCTTTATTGCATTCTGGAGTGCAATCTGTAATGATTAAAAAAAATGTCAAAAACCTACAGTTTGTAGGAACGTGTGGAAAAGCGCTCACTGGGCACCACTCTCATCTTTCACCTGCAAAACCCTCCTGTCTCCTGTACAAGATGAAGCGCGCACACGTTCTCTAGAAAAGAAAATTTTCTCTAAATGCCCAAGGGAATTCAGAAGAATTTTAAATGAAAGTACATTTTCCAGACAGATAAAGTCCACATATGAGACTAGGAGTTTTTGTAAGATTTATTATTGTTCCTGTCAGGGGCCATTGTATAATTGTATGGATTTGCACAGAAAATTATGTCTGCAGGGCTTAATTTAAGCAAATATTCTTCTAGCAGTTTGTTTAGAGAAGACGACGCTTGGCAAGGCCAATAACACTTTACAAACCAACATGAAGATATTTCTTCTAAAATGCATATACAGTATATATCCATTTATCCAATTTCAACCAGCAATAGACCTATTCTCAAAATAAAAAAAAATTCAATTTGAAAATATTTCCCCTAAAATGTCTAAACAATATACACTCCACTTAACCTGAAATAGTCTTATTCTCTATAAAAGTGCCATACCTGTATATTTGTTTATCTTTCTACCAAAGGGGTAGCTCCCACTCTGTCGTTTGGACCCTTAATAAATAGAATGAATGCTTATTTTGCTGGAAAGAAATGTGTTATGAGACAACCTCAGTGAGAACAAAGGCTGCTTTTTTCATAAGCAGTATATAAATCTGGAAAACATGAGGAATTGAAAACACAAATTTGCTGGAATTTGACATGCAACATGTATTGAAATAATATTATAAAAACAAGCTACCAGAAACAGTTCTGTGCAATTATTTACAGTAATTAAGAGAAAAGCTCTTTTACATTCTTCAGTAAGTTATTCCACAGATACTCAGCATTGAAAATTGTTCATTTAAAATACTTCACTTAAAGCTTTAACCAAACTGACCGGTGCACTTGAGGACAAGCTTTGAATTTGTCACGATCGTTACTCCTCCTCTTAAGGGCACTCCAGCCCTTCCTCGTTCTGTCCCATTCCCCACACCTGTTCCTTATTCCAGCCCCTCTTTAGTTCCACCTTAAAAGCCAGACGCAGGCGTTTGCCCGGCGCTTCTCATTGAATCCCGTTTCATGAGAGCCCAGGGTCCTGCCGCATCTGGCTCCGTCATAGTTTTAGTTTCCTGTTCCTGATTCCCTGTCCCGCCGGTCCCGACCCGGTTTGGTTTTTAATTACTTTGGATGGATCCCCTGGTCGTGGACTCTGCCTCCCATTTTGGATTTCCCTTTTGGATTTATGCCGGACTCACTTCCCCTGGACACCTGCTCACTTCGGACACGCCCCCCTGTCTCCTGACCCACTCCTGCATGATATTTTTCCCTATTGTTTCTTCACCTTCCGGATCGTGTCGTCTGCATAGGGTCCGGAAAGAACTGTTCATGACAGAATTCTAAAGATGTTCAGAAAAGCATTACAATCTGAAACATTTCTTCACATTTTTAGTGCCTTTCCACAGCAAACTGTACAAATCTTTGCTCTGGGAAACTGGCCAATACAGATAAGAATGCAAACAGATGAAAGAATCAATTTAAGAAAAACAGATTTTCTAAATTTGTTTCTTTCCATTTGACCCTTAAAAGGCAATATTATTGAATTAGCATCAAATGTAAACTGAGCTAAAAGGTGTTATGCATTAATAATCTTAGCTTTCTTTAGGGTGTTTTTTAAAATTATTTTTTCTCTCTTAACATTAAGTAGAACACAAAATAGAATTTACTGGAATTTCTCTAATAATGCCATGTTTAATCCAGATCCTGATGTCATGATGCTGCTGACCCTATCTCTCAATAGTTCACGCAGGGACCTGCGTCAGCATATGTAGGCTGGAACAAGTAAAGGTTTCTTCAATGCTGAAAAGAGAAGAAAAGAAACACAACGTTTCGGTTATGGAGCCTTCTTCGGGTGACGAAGAAGTACCTTCTTTTATTTACACCCGAAGAGGGCTCCACAGCCAAAATGTTGTGTTTCTTTTCTTTTCAGCACGGAAGAAACCTTAAGTTGTTCCACAAACTCTCAATATTCACTTATTATTCTGGCAAATATAGTATCCTTCGTTTATATACACTTTTTGTGGTTGTTGTAAAGGCAATGTCCTTAACTTCTTGGATGTTTTGCTTATTTGCAGTATGTTGTAACCTGCTTTTCACATATTGTGGGTTTTTCGCCCTCTCTTCCTTGCCAATCGCTCCAGCTGTTGCAGGGCTGTGGAGGTGCACAGCAGCCTTCAGTTCCTGCCACAGGTTCTCTATGGGATTTGTCCGCACGGACTGGGCCCCTCAAGGAATCTCACCTTCTTCTTTTTAAGCCACTCAAGGGTGGTTTTGGCTTTGTGTTTGGGGTCACTGTGCTGTCAAGATGTGAATCTTTTGCAGACTGTTCCAGGTATTGCTCCAGGATCTGCCTATATTTTGCTCCATCCATTCTGCCCTCTGTTTTGACAAGCCTACTAGTCCCTCTGGATGAAAAGCCACTCCACAACAATATGCTGTCACTGCCATGCTTCAATGTGGGGATGGTGGTTTGTGAGTGATGAGCAGTGCTCTTCTTTTGTGAGATATAACACATTATATAGCATTATGGCCAACTAACTCAATTTTTGTCTCATCAGACAGCATTTTTTTCCACATTGTTTGGGAGGTTCCTACATGCCTTTTTGCATATTCAAGACAGGATTTCATGTCAGGTTTCTCCGGCTTCACCCTCGACATTCTACCACACAGTCAAGGTCTATGGAGGACCTGAGCTATTGTTGACTCACTCGCAGTTTCTCCCATCTCAGTTATGAGACATTGTAGGTCTTTGAGGGTTGTTTTCAGACTCTTGACTGCTTCTCTGAACAATATCCTTCTTGCCAAACTGCTGCACTTTAGAGGACAACCTAGTCATTGACGATTCTGAGAAGGTTTATGTGCCTTCCACATAATTAATTATGATAATTGGTTTAACAGTGCTCCTTGGGATACTCAGTGCCTTTGAAATCTTATTATATCCCTCACCTGACTTGTGCTTGTCCACATGTTCCTTAGTTGTTACAGAAGCTCCTTTGTCTTCATATTGCTTTGCTTCATATTGCTTTATATTGCATATAACGGTGGTAACCCACACAGACAGGTGCATTTAACCTTACATAGACAGGTGTGTTCAATCTGAATGGTTAACCACTTTAATTGCACACAAGTGGATTGCAATTAACTGCCAATTCTGAAAGCAATGGCTTAGGCAGAGCTTATTATGGAGTGTTAATGCTAAGCGGGTAAATACTTTTCCAATGAAGAATTTTAGTGTTTCTAACTGATTTATTTTTTAGCTCCAAACTTTTAAACACATCGATATTGTTCATCAAAAGTGAAAAGAAATATCTGAGACTATCAATTTTTCCAGTTAATAAATAAATAAAATGTGACAAAATACAATCGGGGTCAATATATTTTACATCCACTGTATTTAGTTAAGCCCTTATCACTTTGTTCAACAGTATATAGTCTTTGTCACGAAAAATGTCCCATAAAGAATGCTGAGAGTGTCACATACATACAGTGCAGAAAAAACAAAGTGAAAAGCAGCTGGAACCACAAACGGATATCAAGTGATGTTATTGACCAGCATTCACAAAGGCCTTCATGAAAAATGAATGTAGCAATAAACTTTCCGTACTGTAGATCTTTGACCAGAAGTGATTGAAGAGATTTTTGAGATTGCACTGTTTCCTGTTTTTACCATAGCAACACAGAAAGAAGACTTCATAAAACTCATTAAGTTAATTGATTCTGATAATCCTACACAATTCCGGCAGTCAGAATTACACACAGTATGTCCACTGTGGCCTTATTTACTGTGTCCAACTATACCTATTGATGTTACTATTCAAAAAGCAATCTTGTAGTCACACTTATTTCACATTTCCAGACAGAATATATGCTGTTTTTTTTCTTTTTCAAAGACAGGTGTAACTGTTTACATATCCCAATGGCACCAGCAGCTGTGTGAGCCTGACTGTTTTTTTCAGTAGGTGTCTGCATGCTGTTTTGACAACTTAAATTACCCTGAATGACTGCTTCACTAAATAAAAATTACAGGTAGCCTAAAAAATTCAGTTATTAATAAATAAACCTTGGTGTAGGCCTTTTTATCTTAAATTGCTTATTGCAGCCATGTGTTTATTTTTTCTAGATATGTCTTCAAACAGACTTAAACTGAATATTGGAGAGAAAAATAATTATTCTCATGGGGTCTGTACAGCAAGTACCTGATAACTGTATCTGAATGCAGAAAGCCGCCTGAGGGATGAGCAGACCATCACAGTCTTTGCTATCAATTATTTAGCCACCTCTTTTATTTATTCACATTTAAGAAGTAAAAATTGTGACAATGTTGCACAAAGCTCAACATTACCAATGTGAAAGGTTAGGAGCATAAGACCAGCACCAAAATAACCTTAAAGGTGCTTGTTGTTTATGATGTATACATAGCTATGAAAAGGTCTTAGACATATGATTCTACTGTTTTAACACAATGTACTTTCTTTAGGTAGAGAATATTCTATGGTAATCTTCTACTAAACTTTCAGTTATCTTTAAACTAATCAGTAATTCTGACAGATGTGTATTTTGAAGTATGTAATGCAGCTTTGTGGACAGGGAGAGAAGGAACATATGATGTTAATGACAAGGAAGACAGAAAACACTGACATTGAGTTCTGATTGGTAAATGTGACAGCGTAGCTACCACAGCACTTCCATTTGCTTGGTTTGGTTTGTGCAAATACATACTGGCACCTTGTTCACTCCAGTGGTTGTCAAACACCTTATTTTTCACAATACAAAAACTGGAAAATGTAGGCTGAAATAAATTAAATAAGTAAGAGCAGAACGTGAGCCCAGGGGTCCATGTTAAAGTAAGACTAGAAAATGTATAGACTTAATTGTGTCCTTTCTGACAGACGAAACAAATATCTCAAAGTGGCAGCAGTTGTATCCATTAGTCTATCTTCCATTTCAATGATCCCTGACAAGTCAATTAAAATGTCCTCCTGTGGAAGTACCCTTATCCAAAGTATGACAGAAGGCATCGATTCATGGAGAATACCTTCTTTTGATGGGGAGAATGCAAGTATCAGAGGTCGATATGTTCAATTCCACAATCACATAAAATAGGATCTAAAGAATAAAAGACATTCTAGGGAATGTGTGCCTCGCTATTTCTTTAAGTGGATAATAAAGCTGACTAGCAAACACCGATTGCATTACCATCCTCTTAATCTCCAATGATTTTTTTAATGCATCGTTAAAGTTTCATTTGAGTTCCTGATGATCATTTTCTACCCAATTTACATCAATGCAATTAAACACATTTTTGGGGGGTATTAACCTAGGTGTTTTGCTTTGTCATTTCCAAGAAAGGACAACTGGTTCAAAATTAGTATGGTATACAGCACAAATTCTAAGATTGGATTTTTTAAAACAGGAATATTAACTGACCCAACAAAACGTTTTCAGGTCATCTTGTTTGCATCAAACCATGATTGACGGATTTTCAGGTGATACAGCTCTTCTCACCTGTTCTATCTGTAAACACATATACAGTAAAAACCTTCATGAAGGCTGACAGAACCCACTTACAATAGAAACCAAATATGACAACCTGTTACGAATACTTCAAGGTTATGTGTATTTGCAAAATGCTTATGAAGGCTAATGTGTGCTAACAACTAGAAGTGTTATAGAAGTCTAATAGATACATTAAAAAATGAACAAATTACGTATGATGTTAGTTACAGTATATGTTATATCTCCCTCCAAATGAACGTCCTACACTGATGGGCTGAAGCAATTAAAGTTAGTCTCGAACAAAGAAGATGATGAGGGGACAAGTATTTTATATCCACAAAGACAAAGTCAAGCCAGTGGATGTCATCAGAATAAGTACTGTATAACAGTATAACACCAACCAGTGGACAGCAGTGTTATAGTCTAAACACTTTAAATACGTGTTTTTAGACCAAGTAACAAACCCGATTGATCAAGAGACTTTAATATTTTTTTATTTGTAGTACAGAACTTCACATGTCACTACTTTGAAATTTTTATTTAATAAATTTAATAAGTTTCAACTTACATCCCTCACAGTCCAAATACTGCAGAAATATGCAACAACCATCTTCGTAACTCTCCATAATGAGCAGGGCCAATATAGTAGTTAAGAGCAAATACTGATAAGGAGCTGGCTGGCTACTGAGGATCTGACATGGATGATCACACTTTCATATGAGTCCACTGCTCCACCACTTCACCTATAATGCCAAGGTAAGGCCTGTAAGTAATCCATTTAGCTTTAATTAGAGAACTGGACTCACAGCCTCACAAAATGACATAACATTTAAATTTCAAGTTTAGCAACCTCACCTCATCAAACTTTGATGTATCGTTAAGCGAAATTTAATGTCCTATTCATCCTTACAGAAACACTGGTGACAGCCGTGATAGAACAGTGTGCCAGAATGATTTATCAATATGGATTTAACGTCACAATTGAGAAGTTTAAATCATGGCAACCAGGACAGCACAGCAAGGGATATGCCCATGGTGAATCTTCACAAAACAATGTCCTAAATGAAACTATGGAGAACAGTACACTATTAAATGCTCCACATCCAAGTGACCTCAAAGGCCATTTCCCAACATGCACACTTGCGGTCTTGTGCCCTTCATATGCATGTTCCTGCTCAGGTCTGCAAAGGCTCAGGGTGCCCTGTTTGTAAATTTGTGTTTCACAAGGGTGCTCACCAGTGCTCTCAATGCACCCTTTATGTACTCTCTGAAGTCCACATCAGAGCACATTTCACAGAAGGGAATTACCCCCAAATTCCTTGCAGAAAATGGTGATGTTTCATGTTCTAACCTATCAAAGCAAAGAAAATTGCCATGAAGAAGAACATATTCAAGTAGAAGTAAAATTGAACTTTTTAACAGTTTTAAAATAAAACTTCATGAGGCTACTTTAGTTTCATACAGTATGTATCCTACAGTAGGTACAAAGGTTTGACATACTGTAAAGCATTTTTTTTATCACCCCATTTCGACGGATGAATATTTGTTTACCTACAGTGTTTTTTGCATATGGAAAGACAAAGTATTTAATAGCACAAAACTTGAGGTATTACCAAGTTTCCCTTATTTATTTAGTTTACTTTGACGTCTTTGAATCAATGCTGTTTAATGTGAATGCACACGTTATGTTCATCATGCCGTCATTATTGTACTGGAACAGACAAAATGTATTTAACAGTAAAAAGCTTTGAATAAACAGAGAGCAGTATTGCTAGGTTTTCATTATTTCGTTTGCTTGTTTTGAGTTGAGGTATTAAAAGCTTTAAAATCTGTAAAAAGATCTTATATTGAATACATGACTCAACAGGCAACCAATGCAGAGACAATACATTTTGCATACAAAATGTATTTAACAGTAAAAAGCTTTGAATAAACAGAGAGCAGTATTGCTAGGTTTTCATTATTTCGTTTGCTTGTTTTGAGTTGAGGTATTAAAAGCTTTAAAATCTGTAAAAAGATCTTATATTGAATACATGACTCAACAGGCAACCAATGCAGAGACTTAAGCGTAGGAGTGATATGCTTCCAAGGTCTGACGTGAGCTAGAGATCTACTGTAGCTGCAGAGTTTTAGACATACAGTATTGCAACTTACTGAGAAGAATGTTAGGGAGTCCATAGAGTAAAGAATTGCAGAAATCAGGCATTGATGTTATAAATGCGTGAATCAGACACTCAGCATTGGACATTTATAGACGTTTCTAATGCAGGCAACAATTCTATGATGGAAAAAATGATGTCTTAATTTTTCATGTGGGGCTTGAAAGACAGGAGAGGATCACGTGTGACAGCCAGATTCCTGACTATGTATTTTTTTTGTTTGTTTGTTTTGCCTCTTCCCTAACTCTGTATGATTCCATAACAAGCCCATACTGAACACTATGACTCAAACTAAATTAAGAAGCACTACACTGTGCTTCTGTTGATGACTTTATACACCATCTTTGCAAACTCTTTAGGCTCCCTGATTTTTTCCCCCTCAAATAAGGAGTTTGCTCTTAATGTCCACCATGGCATGAGTCAGACATAATTAACTCTGCATGCAGTTAATCACAGTCACTGATTTTAACAACACCTCAATCCCTTTCAGAGAGCAATAGACTGTTTCTTTCACTATCCTCTTTATAATTCAGAAACAGCCATTGACTTTTCCTGATGCTGGTGATAGGTGTGTCATTGATGGTTCAAATGGAAACCTCTTATCTGAAACAACCTGCAATAAGTAGCCCACAGGCTACCTCATAATGAATCAGCATTGTATTTCTGCAGGCACAAATGAGACGACAAGATAGCTAATTCTCCAGATCCATTTAGAATTTCATTTAACAAGTCATAGAGCTTGACATTTTCATGCACATGGAATGATGAAGAATATGATGCATAGAATCAAATATACTTTTCTCTGTAAAACAAGATACTAAGACATACATGGCTGATCCGATGAAACCTCAAAATGGTCTCACATTATTTTCACTTTAATCTAATTTTTTTTCCAAGCAAGACTGCAAATGACATCCAGATATTATATATCGTGTTACCACTCCACTGATCGGGATGGAATAAAGACATGCTGACACTCACAAATGTCCTTTGAGACCAGTTGCATCGGGTGGATTGCTCAAACCCACAGTACCCTGCCGAACTGAAGCAGCAGTGTTTGTCAAACAAGGCAGCTCCCACTAATGTCACCCAAAGCCCAATACGCAGCTCACTACAGCATAAGAGATGAACAGGACGGCCTGGTGTTTCTCATTCACTGATACCATGTGGAACAGTGAGGAGGTTTGCATGCTTGAGGAAATCTTCCTTCCCAGTGCCCTGGTCCTCTGCACTTCAACACCAGAGGCTCCATGTGTGCCTCAAACAGGTTGCTTCTCCTTTTGTTTCAGTGCTCTCCATCACCCAACAGCCCCCTAAAACCAAATCGCAATTATATTTATAATAAGTCTAGCCGCTGGTAAAGTCAAGCACCTGCTTTATCTCCACCAGCTTTTCCAGACCTGCCCCAGAGTCCCTCACAGACAAACTGTTTATCTCTACAGCGCACCAAAATGCTAAGCCCTTGGACTCCATACAAAATCAACCAGGGGGTAATGACAATATTCTCTACAAGTGATTATAATGTAAATCTCCGCTGAACAGACAGGCTGTGGAGAAGACTTGACTCTGTTCTGGATTTATTACTGACATCACTAGGCGCCAGCTTAGCTAACAGGTTTTTTCCCAAAGCCAGTGAAAAGGAAATGAGGAGTGAAACGATCCTGCAATCGATTTGATTACCCTCGGCATTCACAGGTGCGCTGCTGCGATTTTAAGCTATGCCTTCTTTTTAATACTTCAGAGGGAGCTTTTTTTCTTATCAGCAAGTCGACATGGAATGCAGGCCTGACACTAGTCCTTACAGTCAGCCTTAAAGTCAGCCAAGATATTCGAGAAACTATTTCTTTTAAAGTTTAAACTTCTGTAACAGAAGTGAGGAATTAATTAAACGTCCACATCTGTACAATGATATTGATAGCATTTTGAAAACACCTTTTGCGGAAGTATTTTGTCTTTGCAGTCCTTGATGAATCATTCATTCTTGTTATTCTCATGAGAAGTGACAAAAAAGGGTGGAGTTTGAGCAAAGGAGATTTCACTAGGATCTGGTGTTGTTGCCATTGAACTGACACATCCACCCATATTCTAACCTCTTCATCCAGTACAGGGTTGTGGAGGAGCCTGTGAGTGCCCTGCGATGGACTGGTGTCCAGGGTGTATCCTGCCTTGCCCTTGGCTTGCTGGCTTCTCCATGACAATTAATTGGATAAAGTGATTAGATAGATAGTCACAACTAATTTAAGATAAAAAAAACTGTTTTTGTTCAGACACTTCAGTTCACAAAGAGCTTGAATGGTTCAAACATATTTCATCACAATGTTTTATTTATTGACATTCCGACACGTAGATTGTGTTTAGGCAAACCTTTAAAAAGTCTAATGCATTATATGAAAGAATTCCATTCTTTCTGGAACATCGGTATACTGCCCTGTAAAGCTTAATACTTATTTATTGTGGAAAATTAATATGATTGTAATTAATATTAATTTTAAATCTATTATCTTCCACAAAATACTCAAATCTGAACACATTTGAAGGTTGAATAAATTCACTGAAGAAATAAAAAAAATGCTTTCTATTCTACAAACTTGAGCTCTGCACATCATGAAGAAATTATGGCCATTTTATAATTGTAAGACCTCACAAAAGAAATCATACTTTGAAGCAAGTAAAATATTGGCCTTTTGGCATTTTAAATCCTTAACAGGTCATCCAACCAGTGGTCATCTTGACTAACTAAAATAAGACAACACGGTTCTTATTTATCCACAGTTTGCTATAATTGCAAGTTCCAACTGCATCAATTCTTACTGACAGTGGAGAACAGAAGAATAATTGGATTTGACAAGACTTAATGGGTTACGAATTATGGGCTGCAGAAAGGCTCCCAATGTGTTTTTAATGGCAAATTGAAAGCATTTCATAAGATGTCTGTTTTTCATTGTGGCATGCACAGAATCCTGTTGCCAAAAATGCAATACTTTGTAACTGCTGAGTTTAGAGTTGAATTTTACAAGGAACATCTTATATCAAGTTACACCTGCTCTCTGTGATATAAAGGTCTTTTTATATGTACTGTACAGTACACAAATTACCAATAAGCCACACATACAGAAAACATGTCTTCTTGGGACATGCAGCGGTGTAAGAAAATGCTGAAACACAAGAAAAAACATATTACACCAAAGAAAAGCTCAATTTTTATTGTTCCACACCATCAAGCATGGCTTATGTTTCAGAAAACAAATGGTAAAAATAACTCAGCAGTTTGTACTAAATATGGCAATAGCTGATGATGTGTCAGTCTATGAATATTTTTTGGATGCATTCTCCAATAGAATGAAAAAAGGCCTGACGGATATGTATTACTATGTACTGTATCACTCAAAAGTTTTAACACTATCTTAAAGTAAAGTAAATATCAGCAAAATGAAAAGTCTGATTTGGTTCCATAAGATCAAAGGCACAGTTTTGCTTTAGGGAGACATAGTACTGTAGCTTAGCAGTTTTACTGGCCTATCCAGGCATCAACACCTGTTAATGGAAATGGACTATCATATTTCAATTTGTACAAAACAAATGTGAATATGATCAAACAATTCATTAATTTGACTTCTACGCTGAAAAAATCGAGTAGAAAAGCTTCATAGACGTTTTTTAAAACACTAAAATAGTAAACTATTTTATTGATCTATATCAATAATTACAAGTCTACACTCACTACCCCAAGCCCTAAGCCAGCACAGGATAGATAAAAAACATCTGAGGATCAAATTGTGTGCCTTCTAGTCAAATGACTCCCAGTGCAAAAATAGTAGAACTATCCTGAAGGATGGTGGACTAAAAACTCTCGTTGGTAACACCATAGACTCACAGAGTCACAACCCCCAGCGTCCAGCAGGACTCGGATTCAACAGTCAACCTTCAACCCATTCAATCCCAGTTGTGCTCAGTTAGTTGGCATAATGTGAGGCATGTCCAGGCTTTAAGACACAACCTACTCTGCAAAAGGACACTTTCACCAGATGACCCTCTTTGGAGTCCGGTCATATGCTTGTTCAAATGTATATGTCGTACTATTGCTAGTTAAAATATATCGCTCCATAAAACACTAGATTAAAATCTGCTCAAGTGGTTTTTAAGGTTGGCATACTTTGAGTAGTCCCCAGATTTTAAATCTAATACGAGACTAGCAGATGTGAACCATAAATGTACTTACTGTCTCTGGTTATGGAAGCCCAATCCTGTGATAGAACACAAGGCATAAACACATTGGATTCAATTGGATTCCGTTTCCATGGTGCTCTATGAATGATTGCAGTCTAATGTAGTGTGTGATTGGATATTGGTCCGACAATACAGAACTGCTTGGTTTGCACTAAATGAAAAATGCACACTTCATTATCCTCAATGTATACAGCAAAGAGGTCATGACCTCCCTAGAGAAAAACAAATCTGTGTGCTTTCCAACACGAGGAAAACATAAAATTCTAATAAAATAAAGAAAAACGAATCCCAAACAACAATGCATTGAAGCTTAATTTCTTTAGCAACACATTACTTTATTTTAGTGCCACAGTGGTACAACCAGAAGCATGCACAGTCTTTGTGTACATGCTTTAATTTAAGAAGCCCTTTCAAATTAAACAGTATCCCGGTTGTTTGTTTTTTTGTCATTTGCTTATTACTGTAGTAGCAGTACAGCTGTGAGCATTCTAATTAATTTACATGTGGAAACACAAGAGGAAATGCTACATGCTCCAGATTTGATGGTTCTATGCTGCGATTACGATGCTCATCTTATAAGACTCTCAAAGATTGAGATGTGGTTGAATGTGGAGTCGCAGACGAAGCAATAATCTAAAAATTAAAAGTTTTATTTTTTATAACCATGAACAAAAATCAATAACGGGCCAAATCATTTTCACACTAAAGTATGGCACATTCACAGAAGGTTATTTCAGCTACATTTGGCTAATGCTTAATTTCTGCTTGTTACATTTCCAACATGCATTCTGAGTGACTCTCTGCTATGGATTACCCTGACATTGCAATTTCCCACGCTATCTTGCCATCCCCAAACATCAGCTGCCTTGGCTTATTAAAGTGAATGAGAGCAAATGATGCAGGGAAATGGTTTCCGATCTTGGAGGGACTCTAATTTACTTTCCCTGTACACTTCCTTCCAATAAGTTTTCTTTTATCTATATTTTTCTGGCACAGTTACCATTAGAGTGGGTTCTGCAATATGTCAGAAAAAAGTGTTTTTTTACTCTCCAGGGAGACTAAAATAAAAACCACTGATTCTCTTTTACATGCAGTAACCACAAACATAAATAATACTTTTCAATATCCACAGGAAAAAAAAACATTTACATATCATTTATAGATAAATGCATAATGTGGCATGTTAAAACAATTATGGGAATATAAAAATGACCCTTCTCAAATTTAGAAGAATTCTTCAAATAATTTATTTTTCAAAAAAAGATATCTCACCCAAATATTAATAAAATTTAATGAGAACCTCCCAATACAAGTCAAGATCAATCACTCTCCTTATATCATGCCTTAGGATATTGCCTGAAGGAAAAGGAGACTCTGGTGTATTATATTGGTTTTTATGAGTATACTCAAAGTTAAAAAACAAATGTAATTTGGTCAGGGAATAATTTCTATTCAAGAAATTCTTTTGTAGTATAAAAGACAAGTTAGAAAAAGAGAGAACAGTTACTTTTTATGCAGGTTTAAATTATTTCTACGTTCTTTCAAGCCAAACCTATAGGGACAAAGAGGTGGCTTTAAGGAAAAATTGGTTGACCGCCACAACTCAGAAAGTAACTCAGGTTAAAGGTATTATTACTGTACTGCTTTTGACATCTAGATACATGACTTCACAACGAGATAGGAAATAGCCGGCAAGCATGTAGATTTCCATTGCTCATGAGCTCTAGTGCTGACAGTATTACTTCCATACTCAGATTATCAATCGCAGTTTTCATTTGTCATTTCATATGTACATTTATTTATATTATTCTGCAAAAATTGAAAGAGGGAAGAACATTTATACTATATCCACTGATTCCATAGAAACAGCTTGCCAAGCTTATACATAATTTAAAGACAGGTACTGTACAATACCATCATCACTGAAGGTTAAATCCAATCAAATGCAGCATATGTTTTGTATATAAATATTAACTTTAACTACAGTATGTTTTATAAACACTGTGCTTGCTTGAAAATTATATTTCAAGATTATTTGAAATCCATTTTCTTCAGGAAGGAAAACTAAAGAAAATACTTTGCAACAAATTCTTAAACTCCAACTCCTGACAATTTCTGAGAACATGCCCCCTCAAAATAGCTGCAAACAGACAATGTTAATGATGTTTATATAAAATGAAGGGCTTCTTCAAATAAAGAAGTGCCTAAACTAGTTGTTTTGGGTCTACTTTAACCCTGTGTGCATGTCATTTCAGGAAAACATAGAAAATAAAAATACAAATAGAAAACCACAGAGTATTCTAAGCATGTCTCAGACATCTACAATACAGTACTTTCAGATTTAATGATTAAAATGCTAATATATAGGACCAGTTTGCTTTAGGTCCATATTATAGCCAGTGAGTATGACCATAAAAAGTGTACTGGACTGTATGAGGATGTACAAGCGATAATGAAAACCTCCAAAGTTTAAATTCACCTGGTGCAGCATTTCCTTACAGATAGCATGTTTGACGTTTCCGCAAAAACAATTAGGTCAAGCAGCAGTTTTTATTTAAACATAAACCCCTTACCACAATATTTCGATTGTATTGTCACATGAATGGGCGCAGAGGTTAGGATTGCTGCTTCATAGCACTGGAGTCCTGGGTTCAATTCCAGAACTGGGGTGCTGTCTGCATGGAGTTTGTATATTTTCCCTGTGTTTGCACGGGTGACCTCCAGATGTTCTGGTTTCCACTCACAGTCCAAAGACATACTGGTAGGTTACGTGAATGAGTGCGCCTGTGTGTCATTGTGTGCCCGGCGATGGACTAGCATCCTGTCCAGGGCCTGTCTCACCGTCCAGCTGCTGCTTGCCTGGATAGGTTCTTGCAACCCTGAACTGGATAAAGCGATGAGAAAATGGATGGATGGAGGTGACATCAGTGACACCCTACGTTTTTTTATATTCATCGGAATTAATTAAGAAAATGATGACATGAAGAGGATGTACAAAGTATTCCTTCAGCCTCTAAGGTGCTGTTCTAATGCGGGTCCGAGTGTAATGAAACTAGACAGGTTACAAGTCAATAGATACAGCACCTCCCCAGATAAAAGTGGTTTGAATTTTGCAAACAAAATGATTGTTGAGTTGCCTTTGAGGTTTTATATGGGAACTCCATTTTGTTGTATTTTAATCGTATTGTCACTGGAATGAAGCTAGCCTTCTTTGACTCACATTGGCTAAGCAGTCCTTGAAGTGGATCTGTCTCCATGAAGGGCTACAATTCGGGAAGCAGCTTATAACCTGCTGCGAACAGGAACAGACGCCTTTGAGGTGCAAATGAGAAGCAGCTTTGAAATCTGCCCAGTTTTGATCCAATTGGTGTAGTGCTTCCTGAAAAAAAGAGTTAATCTGACTTGAACAAAATGGTAATAATGCATCCATCTTGGTATATGCAAGAACGATGGAATTATGAATGAGGTATCAATTATGAAGAAGAAATGGCAGACAGAAGGACATCTTAGTTTATGCAGTAACAATTTTACATATACGGTGTTTGTCCTGATGGCACTAGATTTATACCAATAGAGTCTGGAGCTGAATTAAAAGGGTTTTCTCAGCTGTTGACAAATCACTGCAACGAGTCTTGTTGGCTGGCAGTGACGTCACTTAAGAACAAGCTACTCTCCTAAATGGAACCACACTGAAACGTGATCCCCTCTATGTCCCCTCTTTGTAAATAGCTTGATCAATGATCAATTGATTATTATAAAGCATGTTAGATAAATGCAAATATAGTATTAAATGTTCATGTAAACAGTATGTGCATTTATATACAATATATAACATAGCATCTTTTTTTAATGAGCTAACAAAAAGATGTTTCTGGTCTCTTTCACTTTAGTGGGTTAACAGGTAATAAATAAAGATAAGAGTCAGTGGGAAGTGTCTACAAAGAAAGCAATGCAAATGTGTGTGAGTGTGTTATAAGTAATAGAAACTTTGGAAAATAAAGTACTTAACCATAAATCTGCTTTTGAGAGGTCTTCAGAACATCTCAAGTGGTAGTGTGTGAGCCACGTCAGAAACACTCCATCTCTCTGATTGATACTACAGTACATACTGACAATAGCTACGATCAGAAATTGTAACAGAAGAAATATATCTGACGCACTGTCAGAATGTCTGAGAATGCTAATGTCCAGAATGCTAGGCTATTATTAACCTGACCGAGGCGATTTCACTGGCTGTCTGGCTGAGCATAAAAGAATATATCTGACAGACAGGATACGTGCATTAATTACTGCAGAATATTTTCTAATTCTATAATACAGGCTAGTTAAATGAAATTTAAAGGTCATTAAACAGGATTAGAAATAAAACCCAGGCCAGAATAAAAATCAATATCCTCTATATACTGTAAATAAAGTAAGAGGAAAAGAGAAACGTTTAAAAAGAAAGAAATAATTTTAATCTGTTTTATCCTTCTGTAGACCCTGCTATAATATACTAGTCTACAGAATGTTTGAGGTACCAGTAATTGAGAACAAAATAATGTGTTACAAAAAATGAATCTTTCATTGCTGACTGCTTCTGCAGAATTATTTTCTTGCCTCCATTACACATAGGAAATCTACAAACTCATCTAATTTAATTGCCATTTATGGTACCCAAGTGTCTGTTCCTGGAGCCAGTCATAATTCATGAGTAAGAGAAAGGTACAGCATGGTGGAAAAAAAAAACTTTAAAATGAAAACGATTTTTTAATAAAAAATAGTCCTTATTTTTAACATCTTAGCATTTTATGTTACACTTTAACATTGTGTATCCGTATATGCTACATAACCAAAGAGTATGTGGAAAGCATTAGGGACATTTTATTAGAATATAGTATATCTTACATGTTATTAACACAAAACGTTTGCTGTGACGTACTATAGTATATATAAAAATATGGTCTTTGCCTTAGAACTCTATTTAGTTTGAAGGGAATTTTCAACTGATTCAAATACCCTAAGGGTTTTAGTCTATCCATCTAGTCCTTTAAAAAAGAGTCTTTCTTCTACATAATAATGGCTGATTTGTTTAGATCAAATAAAACTCAGGGTAAATGATCCAAAACTCAGGCCATTGTAGTACACATTTTAGTACCTTGTAGGGCAGTGTTATTTGATTTTGCCAGATCTACAAGCTTTCAGAAGATTAATATTTTCCTTCTCATCAAAAAAGCAGGCTTTTAAACAGAAACTCAGAACAGTACAGTAATTGATTAATGTGCACTAAAAGGCTCATCATCTTATTCCCTGGCTTTTCTCTTGTACTTTGTCTGCAGCTGCACCTAATTATCTGCTTTTATCTTTAATATCTTTCTCCCCCTCTACTTTATCTTGAAAAAAGAGACATGAAAGGCTGAACACTGTTTTTGTCTCACAGGAAAAAAAACACATACAAAAGTTTTATATTTAGGTGGTAGCAGCTGGAGTACTTTTGTGAACCATTTTTTCAGTTATTAGTAGATCTTGAAGCTATTATGCTGCAGTTTTCCTTTTGCTGAGGAATCAGCAGGCAGAAGAGTGGTGAATCACAGTCTTTCAAATTATCACCAGTTATGGTCAAAATGTCAACGGCATGTCTGTCTTTTGAAAACCTGCAGTCCAGGTTTTTTCACTGTGAAAGATGGAATATTGATATGGTATTTTTGAAGAAAGATAAAGCAAAGCAGACAGACAAAGACAAAAAGACAAGCAGATGTGCATTCCAGACGCTGAAAAGCTTTTACAAGTACAGTGTTATGCTTTCACAAACATTAAAAAAACACTATAATTCTCCTTCAGTTCCCAACCATTTTCCATTCTTTTGATGTAATGAATACCCACAGGAGTCCTTAAAGTTCGTCTGAAATGTATAAATGCACTATATGGGAAGACAACTGTCAGTAGAATCCAATTCACAATTTTGACCAGTTATTACAGACACTAAAATGTTTCAGTTCACTGAAGAGAAATGAAGCGCAATAAAAATATTAAAAACAATAGTGAATTCCTTGGCAGGAGCCACATTCAATGAAAATAAACAATTTACTGGCAGCAACCCAAGTGTACTGTATACAGGGTGGTATTAGGGTCTACAGTATATTCTATAACAGTCACCACACACATTAAAAGCAATTCAAATACTATTAAACTGAAGGCTGTGATGGTTCTTTCTATAGTTTTAGTTCTTACTAATATCCAGCTTTAGCTTTCCTTAAGTTAATATGAGTCCTAGTAAACAATAAAACAGTGTGTACAGTATGTAATTTTCTCTTCAGAAGTTAGATACTGCTTCCCGTTGCAATTCCATTTTTTCCTTTTGACTACCCTATAATCACCTGTTCATTGACTTTTCCCTCTTACTCTAACACTGCCTCCTTGTGTAATAAGGTCTGGCACGACATTGGGAAGAAAATGGCAATTGTGCAAAGCTTATTACAATTGACTCTTGTTCAGTTCCATTTCTGATGCTGATAGAGGTGGCATACATCTGCTTCTGAATGTAAAACTCATTACTTTCCACGGAGATCTATTAACTCAGCCCAGCACAGTGCCTTTTTCAGGGAGAGACAGACGGTTCGCCAGCATGCTAGCAGAGAGAAAGATCAGTCTGGTGCATTTGACTAATGAATGAGATTGTACTTCATGCAGTATACATAAGCTCACAGGCCAGTATATAGGGTAGTGCTCAAAACTCAGACTCACGTTTACTTTGATAAAATAATGGAACAGTGCAAGTCCTACCTACTCCACAAGTTGTTTCCACTTCACTCCCTAGTTTAGGACTATAGATAGTAAAAGCCAACACAGCAGACTAAATGTTTTCCAACACACTGATAGTGTGCAAGCCATACTGCACATCTCAGACCAATATCATATGCAGTGAAGAACATAGTCTTCCGAGATGTTCAGGTGGGTAGCTGCATCGGCATGTATAGGCTACAAAGGAACAAGTAAAAGGTTTACTCCATGCTGAAAAGAGAAGAAAGAAAACACAATGTTTCAGCCGTGGAGCCTCATGGACCAGGGGTTCTGTCTTTCCACCAATGAATGGGCTCAGAAAACAGCACAAACCTGTTTGTTCCCAAGCCAATAATTCTATTTTTTTTCTACCAAAACACGTTCCCCTCGAGTTGCAACGTCCTTAAACAGGATACCACATGACAGGCAACAATGGTCTAAAACAGACTAAAAAGCTGACAGGAGAATTAAGAGGAGGTCTGGTGCAGTCGAAAAGCACAGAACAATACATTTTCATTAAGGTGATCCTCTGACAGAACTAGAGAGTCTGAGACATTAATATACACAGCAGGGCAGCAACTCGTGAGGAGAAACTTCAAAAGATAGTACAGACCGCAAATTAAACTTATGAATAGACTTGAGAGAATTTCATAGTGGCAGGGAGCTAGTCACATCATCAAAGTGAAATAATGCTGCAGCAATATGAGGTTTAAAGGTTTTGAGGACCCTTACATTGACATCTGGAGAACTTTTGGGGATAAAACCAACTGTAACAGCCAAAATAAGTAATAAACACTTGTCCATGGACAAAGCACTCCACATCAATTCAAACATTGATTCTTTTTCTTCCAGACATACACCTGATAGATAATAAGCCAGCTATTTTAGTAAGCAGATTGGGTTTCGTTCAAGGACTGTAATGAAGGACCAGTCAGACAATATTTGCAGTGTTAAGAATAATTACCTTTCAGAGGAGATTAAGAGAGAAAAGAAACCAAGCCAGTTGCTAGATACATTCTGCTGCATTTATGCCTCCCTGAAGTGTTGGTTAAGGGAGTTATAAAAGAAGGTCAAATTAAACAATGGAGTCTTGTTTACTGCAAAATCCTACATCTCGAGATAAATTGTCAGCTGTGAAAATTGCTGTTAAAAGTACCTATCTGCTGTAATGGCTTACCGCTTTTTAAAACAGCGGGGGAAACAAGAGAATTGTAAATATTGCATGCAAGTAATTTTTAACTGTTGTTTCCCATTACAAAAGCAGCCGCAGCCCTATTAGGGAATCTTACGCGATTTTCTCATCTGCTGCACACGCAAGGATTCATTTCCCTGCCTCTCTGCACTGTGGCGAGCTCTGAATCCATGGTTTCATTTCAGATAGACCCGAAACCTCCCTGGAGTGGTGCAAGTTACAATTTTAATTGAGTTCACCTATTCCTTTCACAAGGCCCTTGTGCATTAGTGTGGATGCGGTGACCTCATTACTCTGCCAGAGGGCGCTGTGCCTCAGGGCTCTGTGTTTGGCTCTGGGCTACATTCAGACATTAAAGTCCTGCATCTCTTAGTGAGAGAAAAAAAAAGATGTATTAGTAGGACAATTGCTAAGGCAATGATAGTATAGACTTCCTTTGACTAAAATCTTTAACATGGCCTAATATTCAGATTCCTCTTCATCTTTTTCAGAGAAATTCAGCTCTTTGACAAGTAGTTTTATTATTCACAGTGACTTTAACAGCACTAATCTCAAATTGCTTTACAATACATCAAAAGCACATATTGCAATAAAACTAAAATGACAATGACAGACAAAGCAAACACAGCTATAAAAAATCAACTACACAAAAAAGACTAATAACGTCTTCAGTTTTCAGGCTAGATTTAAAAACTGGCAATGTAATGTAATGATTGAGTGTAATGTAAAGATTTTTTAGGGTGGTGTTTCAGAACTTTGGGGGTACAGCAGCAAAGCACCGATCACCCACCCAGAGTAGATGAAGAGTGATTTCATGCAGTAAACCAGAATCAGCGTGAAACCTAAAGTTGCACAGGAGGGAATAAATACTGTAGCCGTGGTTCTCAAACTTTTTGGACCAAGTACAGTACCACCCCTGATCAAACCAAAGCATCCAAGGACCACCTACAAGTCATCTTCTAGGAGGAACCCCAGAAAATCTCAACGACCAACATGAGCGGGGGCACGCACACACTCACACACACACATATAATAAATATAAAAATGAGATAGATAAATGGGGAGCCATGTCTTGTAGAATCCTGCACACAAGCAGAAGGATTTAAAGATCAACCCACAGTCACTTAAGAAGCCAGACCATGGACTTATACATACTGTACAACATACTGTATTGCAACTTGTTACATGTTGTAAAAGACTTCTGCAAGTAGAATGAACCAGTGAAAAACAAGCTCATGAATTTAGGATAGTGTATCCGATTTAGTAGCAATTGAGGAAATCATTAGGAATTTTAATGAGCAGTTTCTGTGCTTGGTAATAATTCAAAGACAGATTGAAAGGGTTCAAGGTAAGACTGTTGATAGTTGGAGCACAGGAACATGGTCTTATATGTTATATAATAAACTATTATACAGTCATGTGACATAATATAATAATGCACAGTGGTTTACATACAGTAGCTGCCTCAAAGGACTGTAGCCCTTGTGTTGGTGTGTGCGTGCCCTGTGTCTATGTATGACCTGGCGTCCAGTCCAGGGTGTGTGCCCAATGCTTGCTGGAATAGGCTCCAGACCACCGTGACCTTGAATGGGACTAGTGATTATTGAAAGTGATGTGATAATATAATAATAACACATACTGTAATATATCGAAGCTGCCAACACTATGCCAAATCTCGGAGAGTAATTTATCACATTCCGCACCAAGTGGAAGCGGAGGAGAAAAACAGGAGCAAAATAAAATGAAGGGAAAGGGATCCAACAAACAGGTGGTGGGTCTTGTCTGCGATACCTCTTCAGTGAAGCATGCAGGTGCGAGCTGTCAAAATAAAGAAAGGAGCCTGCAAAGACAGGCCTACAAAGAGAAAGTGCTGTAGAAGCATGTGAACAGGTGGCAATGTTGTGCTGGGTCTTATGCTAGTTGTATAAAAATACAGCAAGCTTGTGCATAAATGAGTTGGAGCAGGTAATATGAAAGGACACATACTGTAGGCTTTTGCAACCAATTAATGGTTGGAAACTAGTATCTAGGACCGCTTTTTGATTATCCTCAATAATATGATAAAACAGCTGCATCTGGCAGTTACCATAGCATGTGAATGTTCAGTCAATTACTCCTTCCATGGCTGAAGGTGTTCTGTCAGACCAGAAACTTGCCACAAGTATGCCAGTTTTCAACAATTTGCCTTTATATACTATACAGTGGAGCGCCTGTTCAGTATGCTATCTGACACAGTGAAGTCAGGGGCCAAGTGATATTAGGTCTCATCTTAGTCTCAGCTATGACCTAATGCATATCCTTTTTCATGAAATCCATGTCCTAAAAGGTTTGGTATCTTGCAAAAGTGGACTTTGCTAAACTTTTTGACTCGTTTGGGCAAGCTGCATGGATATCTAAGCATACCACTATGAAATAATTTTTTATCTAAGCTAGCCAGTGGTATCTACTGTACCTGAGTGTACAAATTAAAAAAAAACATTTTAAAAAACTGAATTAGACTTATCTTATTGTTCTTAAATGCGCTATTGTTTTAGATGCAAAACATTCTGCAGTTTCCATAATTGTGCCTCATACAGCCTAATTGGCTGTCCTTCATTAAAAGCCTGGAGAATGACACTAGAAACTACACAACATATGAGACCACTTCCAGAAGCAAGCTAAGTAAGCACATTTACTGAATGTTAATAAAAGCAATGTTCTGCTTCATTTAATCTACATAACCAAAACAAGTGATAAATAGGTCATTCCTGGGTTCCAATTACCACAGAAAATTGTGCAGACATTAGCAATTCATCTGCCTTGCTATGTAGTTTTGACCCATAGTGCCCATTTGTACAACACTTTCCTAACTGAAAACAGTTTTTTTAGATTTTAGCCACACGATTTTGGTCAATTTAGAACTTAGAATAGCCTTGACACTTTTTAATAATAGTCAATTTAAATGATTAGCTTTTAGCCTATTTCTTCTGACAGACACCGTATTTTTTGTACTGTATCTGCTTTCTATTGTAATATTTTTTCCTTAGTGTGGTTGAAACACCATTTCCAGGTATTTAATTTAGCACACAATACATATTGCAAATTTTGAATTTCGCAGAAAGGTAGCAAGAAAAAAGCCTTTAAATCCCAGAAAACAGCATTTTTTTATCGGGTTCGGAACTGCATGTTTTTACAGTGCACCCTGGAATGCAAAAAGAGAAGATCTAGTCTTTCAAAGCATCCTTTCAAAAGTTTTGTTTGCTGCTCCCAATGTAATGCAAGAGGTTAAGGGTTAAGCACAACAAACGAGGCATAAAAAAGTGACAACAATGACAAAAACGTTAACTGTTCCAGAACAACTGGTACAACCTGACAGCTGTTAAAAGGTAGAAAACTGCAGCAATTGGCAGAGTTCAAACCGTCTGATCAGCTTGAAAACTACAGCTGTTATGGTGTCAAATGAAAGCAGCTATTGCTTCATCCATGTTTGGCAGCAACTATTCAATTACTGACTTAACAAAGAGAACAAAGGGAGAGAGCCAGAGATAGAAGCTGAGCAGGAGAGGATGAAAAGGAGACAGAGTACAGAAACCTAAACTTACATCAGCAAATTAAACGCATTAGCAGCTGTTTACAGACCACATGGATGACAAAGACATTGCGCTGATTGTCACTGTTGGCCCAGTGTCAAGACAACCATTTGTTATACTCACTCACATTATTATTGATGTGCATTTATTAATTTGGTTGTGAATTCTTTGAGATGGCCCTTATAGTAATTCAAAATGTCCTATTTAAAGAATAGGAGCATTGTATTTAAAGAACAAGCATTCGATGGCCAAAGTCTAAGGAACTCTGCGACATGTGAAGAGGCATACTGAAAGGTGGGCAATGAATGGTTGTTTTGAGTATGAGACCGGCTTCCCTCACCTTTACTGGCCAGAATAGTCCCTCAGATCACATTACTAGAGCATGAACAATTCTATCCCACAAACTACCATTAGCTGTACCTCAGCTGGAGGCTAACTATCAGGCTGACTGGGCTTCAGATATTTCAAATCCGTGTAGATTGTCCTGTTCAAGCTGTTTGTGCAGCTCACTGAGTAATGCACACTGTTTTGATTGGGGCACCTTCAATTTTCACCAGTGAGCGCACTACAGTATGAGGCTCAAAGAACCAGGCACTGACAGAAATAGAGAATGGTCCTTAACGTTTGCTATTTAAAGGATAATCTGAAAAATATGCAATGTTTTGAGAAACAAAAAAAACAGGCTTAAACAACTGAACAGTGAGCAAGCGTTTGTTTGCAATCTACTACATACAGTAGATGGCAAAGCTGAAGAAGGAATGTAGTTGGAATGTTTTGTGCGTCATTCATAAAATATCAAGCCTTTACTAATTTCTACTTTGTATCCTTGCAAAACACATCTACAAAACAAGAGCATGCCCTCCTTGTAACTTCATCTCAGCAGATTTCTCAAACTAAACAAGGCTGAGCTTGGACAGTACTGGGATGGGAGAACTACAGGTACAAGGAAAACCATTAAACTTGCTATAGGTAGTGTGATTTGGCCAGTAGGTGGCACTCTTCCCTCTGGACCCAATTTCCCTCACTAGTGCTCTAGTATGGTGACTGGGGACACTGGGACTCCAGGCTTTGAATGGGAGAATAAATTAAAATCCAAATTACTTCATCATCAAAAATCCCATAGCTGCAGAAAGAGAGAGCTGCAGTGTCACGTTAGCATTCTAGTGAACTTCCACGCTCAGTCTGTATAATCTGGCCTCTGTAATGTTCTCCCATCTCTCAACTAGTGATGTAATTTCTCATTTCTCCACCTGATCTGCTGTGTATCGGGATTGGTGGTGCACAGTGACTGCTGTGGTGGATCCCCTTCAATTTTAAAATAGTTTGAGATCTTTTTGGGATGGAACGTGCCATATACTTTAAATGCAAGCAGTGGTTATTATTAATTATTGATTCCAGCTAAATATTTAAATTTAAATTATTTTGTGTTACTTCTCTGTGCTTTGATAGACCTTTCGGAGCATTTTAAATGTTGTGATAGGTTGTCTGAAATGATGAATGTTGAAAAGAAAATCCAACAGAGAAAAAATGTTTCTGAGCAGTCTTCATTTCACCACAAGCACATTTCACCACAATGTCACACTAAAACAAACACTTCTGTCAGAGGCTTCCAAGTCTTGATTACAATATTACCATAATTCCAATTAAAAACCATTAATTTACAATTGACATTTCTTATTAGGCATGGAAAATTATTGGCATCCAGAGTTGCTTAATTTAATTTTCTACAGCAGAGTGATTGCGGTACAATGGTGATTTAAAAACTAATCAGAATACATTCTACTCACAATGTTCACAGTAAGAAGAACACTAACCCAGTACATACCCATTGCTAATCATTCTCCTAACCTAATAAAAACAGGGGAATAAGTGAAAGCTTCTTCTGTGCTTTCAATACATTTATAATCATCTACCATTATTTTAAAGTCATTTTTGTTTAATTGTGATGCACATTAGATGCTTCTGGTTCAGTTAGAAAAGCACTTTAAAGAAACACATTAAAGTCCATTACGCTTGGCAACACTGTTTTGCACAAAACAACAATCAAAGTATCTGACTCCAGAGAAATCATATGAATACTCCATTATAGGCCCTAGAAAAAGAGCAAAGCCAAAAGTGTTTACTCAAGTTGGTGCCTTAAATGTCAACAGCACTGGCAAGTTAAGAGGTCTGAAGTATCATAAGTACAACATCTGCAATTCCCACATTAGATGGTTGTTAATTTCATTGGTTCAACATGGATCTTTGCTGAGTTATGCATGCATAGATAAGTCTTTTCTGCATCTCTCAAGAGCTCAAAACAAGTCTTAACACAAAAGCATCCAGAATGAACTGAATCAGAGGAGTAAAGCAAGCATTAAGAGCCTCAGTCTCTAATTTAATATTTACATAATTGATCAATAAACATGGCACTCCTCCGGAACTCAGCATACATACCCATTCATTGAGCAAACATGAAGATCACATTAATTTCCAAGTGGCTTACTGCTGCCTAAGTGAAAACATTACTTGAAAAGTCATTATTTTATTAAGTGCTGAAGCCTTTCATCATTTCATTGAAGAAATTATGGCAAGTTCATTTTCACATCTTCCGCTCTTACGTCGTGTTTTAAAAGCATGCTCATATTTCAGTGGGCATTGCTAAACTTGCCATGTATTTCGAGCAACAGCTCCTGCAGATCAGCTGAAAGCACTGTAGCGCTGCCAAGGTCTGGCTGTCCTAGGCACACAGTCACAACCTTGCCTTCTCACATTTGCAGAGCAGTAACAAGAGGCTCTACTGGCATTTACTAGCAATGAGCCAGGCTGTGACAAATACCAATAGTATAACGCTTCAGGTCCAAGTGTAGTAAACTGCAAAGTAACTTAAATTAAAATATTGAAATTCTTCATTTTAATTTATATCCAACCAGCAGCAATGTTACCTTGACTGAAGCACAGAACTTACAACAACTGCAAGGGAGCTTCTTTCTATTACAATCCAAACGATGTATACAGGAAAGATAATTTCAAATGAACTTGGTGTGAACGAAAAAGGAAGTTTCTTTGCAAATTTCACATCAGCAATTTCCCTTCCTCCAAGGGTGGAGGTGGTATGTTCTGTAATGTGCCTGACTGGAATAAAGTCTGTCACTCGCCTGGATTCAACTGTCAAACTTTGGTTTGAAAAAGTTTATTAGGACTGCCTTTGGTAATTGAGGCATCCTCCCTCTTACTAAATAAAACTGAACTCCAATCACCAAGTAGCGGTCTCCGGACGGCTGTCAGAAATGTACTTTCTGGGGCTGGACATTACAATGTGGCTACAGATAAAAAGGAAGAAACCTACACAAAAAAGCAATGAATACTTAGAGCTTTATACACCTGGACCAGGTTTCCTTATTACTTGTTTCCCCTAGGTCCACATCAAACCAACGCACTGGCTGCCAACTAATAGAGGGAAATGCAATTCAAAGACTGAAGGTTTGGAATTTACAGATCTATATTTATTATAATTGCTTTCAAGATTTATTCAGCAACCTTTGTGAAATCTTAGGTTGACTGCTTTCGATTTCATTTCACCAGTGCCCTGTGTAGTCCAATTGCTTTTCTGAACACTAGAATGCTTTTATTAAAAATTCATTGTGGTGTGCTTGTACATATTATTTTTCTTTCCTCATCTTAAGTTGCAAAACTTAGTGACCTTTTTACCACCCTTCAGACTAACGTTTCTTCTTCACATTAATGCACACTTAGTAATGAAAGAACACTTTTAATTGAGAATATTGTGCACTACTGTAGTGTCATCTACTGTATATGTAAGTGACCGGATCAAATGAGACTACACCCGAGAAAGTATAAAATAATCAAATAAACCTGCAAATATCATGAACTTCCTCGCGTTATTGTACTCACAATTAAAATATTTTCCTAAATTATAACATTGTAATATTACGCATTACAGCCTTTCCATACAATTATGTAAGGAAAATCCCAAGGAGTCAACCAAAAAATGCAGCAATTATAACTGTGAAAATATGAATGTCTAAGAAGACTCGCCAATACAATATTTTTCTAACATACTATAGGAGTGTCTGATTCATCAACACTGTTTATTCTACTGTGAAGGCTAACCTGAAGCATTTTCAAGAATAGTCAGGTTTTAAGATTAATGGTTGCCCCTCCCCTTGTTTTTTTAATTTAATTTTAATAACTAAAATAAATAGCTACGCTGCTACTGCAATGAAATAAAATCACCATAGCGGCACAATGGTGAAGACTTTGTAGGCTGGTATAGTTGTCCTACAGTGTATCTTTCCTTTCTTTTTTCTACCTGTGTGAATCCAGCCTGAGAAAAGGGCTTAAGACCTACAGTAGAGCACTATTTTTATCCATGTGAATGGCTGGTATAAGGCGAAGTCCGTTTTGCTAAACACCACACCCATGGAAACCCCAGGTGGCTCAACTGACTGAAGACATGGAGATCCTCAGCAGGGACTGGCATTCCTCAGAGGGAAGAGCAACACTGACATTATTCACCCCTAATGAGTTCTTTCTGCTCTGTTTATGCAAGAAGGCACCTTCCCGGAACCTTCAGCAGGGCTCCAACAGGGACCAACATATTTATATCTTGATGTTCGTTCAGTATTATGTAATGGAGTGCTTTGCCAAGGTGCTTAACAGAATATGTCAGGAGACAAAGCACATGCTGTCAAGAACAAAGGAACTGCAGTCTTCCCAAAATGCTCAGGACATCTAATGCATCCCTCACTGCTATCTAGTGACAGACCTCACACCTTTCACATTTCAGGACTCCATTATATATTATGATCACACATATATAGACAAACAAAGTTTACATCAGTAAGCAGTACAGTAAATGCAAACAAGCCTGTTTTTAGTGCATATTTTAAATCCAAATGATTAGGGAGATTTTCATTGCCTGATAGTAAACATGAATTATCAAAGAAGCATCCATATTATATAAATATATAATTAAACCTATACAGTATAAATATATAATAATTACTATAGCACCTAAAGCTTACTTCTTTCAACTTCTTAAGCTTTGCCTTAGTACCTAAAGCTTAAGTCCTTTCTGCCTTAAAAATCTTATGACTTCCAAATTGTTTCGAAATTGTAAGATTGGCAATTGATATGTCTTATGCTGTACTGTATCTTTCACTTTTTCACACAAATATTTAGGATTTTTTTTTAGTTTTGTGATGCTGCTCAGAGTACGATACCTGGTAGGATAAGCTGAACAAAGAAATCTATAGACAATCTATAAACCGAGGACAAGTCTTGGTTATATTAAGCAGAAATTGATCCAGGTCTGTTAGATTTTATTTTTTTTGCAAACAACATTTCAACCCCTATAGCTTCTGGTTTTTGTTCCAACTGAGTTCTTGATCAATTAAGCTAATTGAATGCTTGATTGGACCAACTATTTGATTTTTTTTCACATTTTCCACATTCAGGTCTCTGTTTCAGAAATTAACTGGTTTACATATAAATACATTTTTAATTCCAAGAAATATTGCAACAAATCTCTCAACTTAAATTGATCACAGTCCCATAGCATGACTAATTATATGCACAGCTGATGGAAGACCCCATCTCTCATTTTGTAAGTGTTCACATTGCTGGGTAGACCCATTTCAGAAATTCTGAAAGCAAGACTTGAGCACTAGGCAAATTGTTTCCCCTAACGTCTCTTACTATTCAGTAGCTGAAACTGACTGTAAGAAGCAGCAGACTGTTCAATCCAAGTTTCAGAAGACACAGCAGTCCTCCTGAGCCTGGGTTGTGAAACTCTGCTCTGCCAGACATTACTATGTAGTCTGGTTCTTTTATGCGCCTTTAATTATTTTCCTTGTATCATTGTAAACCATGCTAACATAGCTCTGACATCTATATGAGAGCAGAATCCAAAAGAAAAAAAAACTTAACTTGTAACTGTCCAAAAAGTAACTGCATATACTGTAGTATGCCACTAAGTCACTAAGTGTTAGAATAGTACAGCATGTATAGGTTCTAGTGATGAGTCATTGCTGAGGACAGGACAATTTGCAATCCATATGCTTTCGGGGGCAGCACATATGGAGAAAAATGGAAAATCTGTACACTTATATTTTTAAGTTAGAATCCAGGCAATACCCACAGTATTGCAGGCGAAAGAGACCAGTATGCTCTAACACAGATCCCTAAGATATTAAGCAGCAGGTGGCAACTGTAATGGTGACTGGAGTTGCCATCTGCTCTGGGTTTTACTCAATTGTCCAGTTTTCTTTCAGCCAGGCATCCTGGGACTTCAATATAACTTACAGGCATACTCTGTTAAATCCATGTCTGATTAGATGAGAAAGAATGCAATATGTACTGCATACCCCCATTGCTCTTCTTGGCTTGCTTATCAAAAGATTGCAATGTTGTTTATTATACAAAACCACCATTTCTTCATATACTGTATGTAATCTCCCAAATGGGAACTTCCAATTGTTATCTTGGCTCACTGCTACAAACCTCACAAAAGCCAATGAGCAATAGCAACTTCACACAGTTCCCTTAAAGAAGCACTGGTGTGCTGGATGAAGACATTTTCAATCTAATACAGTTCACAGTCACTGATGCTGAGCTAGCATGGAGTAGAGGAGCAAGGCAGCCGAAGCACTGCAAACTCACAGCCGTGTGGCAGGTTCACAAGGGCGACTGTTGATTGATAGGCATCAAGCTGATGATATCCTGCCCTACTCAAGCCCAGCTAACCAAAGTGGAGCTCAGCCAAAGGTGAGCCTCCGTTGAAAGACTCCTCGTCACAGCTGGCTAACGTTTAAACATACTTTTAAAGTAGTTATTTGAGCTACTTTTGAACACCTTTTGTATCTTTTTTAAGACTCTTTTCTCTCCAAAGGGTATGGGAAAACTATATTCTATAAAAGAAGAATAATCTTGTTAGGAGCTGTTGTCCAAAATTCTTTTGTTACATAGACAAAATCCAATACAAAATTCCTCTCTACCTTTTGAGACTTTTACTCCTCCTGCCTTCTTAATCACAGTCAGGTTTAGGGCTTTTGTTGGGAGTGGTCTTTTCCCTACACAGGACTGGAACAGGGAGTCAAACCACGGAAATCTCCAAGTGATTTCTAAATCTATGCTAGCTCTTCCTTGAAAGTGTAACAGAAGAGACAAGTCACCAGTGCGCAACAAATTACTCTGCAGCATTAGTATCAATCAAAGTCTAAACGCTTTTTAAGATCAATCTGTATCTGTACCACTGGGGGCCAAGCCAGGGTTTTCCTTAGCAATTTGGTATCGATTTTGAGACCTTTTTAAACATGACCTTGCACCTTTGGTTATTTATGTTCAACAGAGCGAATTCAGGGAAAACAGGCTGTAAGCTGATATACCAAACTGTGGATCTACAGAGGCTGATATAGTTAAACACATGAAAAATAAAGTACATCAGCAGTGACAGTTTCAGGGAAAATACAGGACATCTTCTGAATTATGGAGAATAATAGAGCAGAATTCAGATTTAGGGATTTAGGGTTTTATAGGATATCTTTGACAGCCAGTCCCTAGCATCTGTGTGTACCATTAATGACTTGTGTGTAGCTGAATGATTGCTTTCTGCCTCCTGTAAACTGTAGAAGCATGAACATCATTCCCATGGGTCCTTCTGGTCAGTGAAAATGATAATAAATAACATCTGAGGGCAGTAACACCTCTAGAGTAGGACAAACAAAATTAACAACGCCCTAGAGAATGCGTGAACAAATACAATTCACTTTGTTATTTACTATATTACTGTAAACTATTCTTTTTCTAGTTCAAGTTGAAGCTGAATTATCATGTTCTTCGCCAAAGGTCCAAAACTGAAATCTGATGTGACAAGGGGGGTGAAATCCTAGACATGCGCTACCCACAATGTTTGTGAATTTTTGGGCAGGCTTTATAATTTTAGTTTAAGTAAAATATGTCTCTAAATCCTGGGTAAGCTGTCAGAGACAAGGCAAATATAGGAAAAATGAAATAAAATGAAAACCTGAAGTATAGGAAAAACTTTAGTTTTAATAAAAGTTTGAGGATGTATTTATTGGGAACCACTTAGAACTACAACAAAAAGAGAAAATGATCAGGAAACTCTTTTGGAAATGTCAGGTATGCTGACATTTTAATGAACAGACATGACATATGGTAGGTTAATTCATTATCCTGATTAAAACTCGTCATTATCTTGAAAATCCCAAGCTAGTATTGTGTCTGGCCACTGATGTAAGCTTCAGATTACAAGCTGTACTTTTAAAATGGATGCTTTGCACCAGGTTGTAGGGACAGTCTTGTGGGATTCTGTCCCATTCCTCTAATGCAGCTGACTTCACTGGTGTCTGAGTCCTGGATGCCACACTTCATCTCATCCCATCCCACAGATACAGTATACACAGGGGACCAGCATAACTGTCACATTCTTATCTATCTGACACAAGCAGCATGAGGATGTGTATTGCCCTGCAGGAATGGTCTTGCTTCAACATTGGAATTCAGGAAGGGTGGCAAGTTTGGAATTAGACTGTGTGACCAGGCTGGCGCCACTAAAGAGAAGTTAGGTACAGTAGCAGCCCTCCTGGCCAGATCATCACACTTGCATTGATTTTGTCAAGGTGTTGTGACTCATGGCCTCCAAGTACTGATGGACTGTGTTTACAGCAGCTGTAACATCTTGCTAGGTTAGAAATGACTGGATATAAACATCCCAGTCTGTGAGCAACAGTGCACTGACTTGGTCTAATCTTCAAAATACAAATGGCACAAAGACTCTGTTCTTGTCATAAGTGGGACTACTGTAGTTACTTAATGTGTATTTCTTTCTTTATTTTCTCAAGATGTGAGATTCAATAGAGAAAATCACCTCCTTACCTAAGCCCAATCAACCCTCTCCCTAATGAGGCATTTAGTGCTTACGTAACATTAAATTTACTCCAGTGTGTCGATGTCAATCATAAACAATGCCAAAAAATATTTTCATGTACTCAAAATAAAATAATCAACTTATTTAACACTGAGTAACAAGATTTAAAAAGGCAGTAATTTTCTGAGTCCGTGCCCCTTTAATTTCAACTTTCCCAAGTGTGTCCTCAATCCTCCTTCATTAGTATAAATATGGCCTTTCATAATGCCACATACTGTACTTCAGTTTCTACATTATCTGCTTGCTTTGTCTCGAGGTAAACAGTTCTATTGATTTTATAAAACGAGCTTCCCTATGGGCAAATGGACATGATGGTAGAGACTTTCACTGAACCAGAAGAAATGCTGAATATTTGAGTCATAATTAGCACAGATACAATCACAAATAACTTGAAAAAGGCTTTGTTAAACTGAGATATCATATGCATTCCAACTCATCCCCAATCAGTTCCAGTTAGAAGCATTTGAAGAATCTACAAAAACAATTAAGTCTGCGTACAATAGCACACAATTATGAATGAAAGTTCCCAATTTTTGACTGATTAAAAGATTAACAAAGTGTTATAAAGACCTATGACTCCCTACATGTTTCAAGCCACACTTTTCTTTCTGAATTTTCTACATATTTGCAAGTTGGCATTCTGATCCTATCTGCTTGGAGAAGTTAAAGTAACTTTGGGCTGACAATTGCTTTAGTCTGTGACTCACAGACAAAGGGAAAAGCAGAGAACGCATGAAACGACACACAGAAGCTTACATTTGAAAGAAAAACAACAGAAAAATCAAGCAGAAGCGATGTATACAGTACTCCCTTTTCCCATAAAAGGGCACTGTATTAATTCAACAACTAAACTTCCCTTCTACAACTTCATTCTGGGTGACTGGAGAGGCTGTTCTTCACTTTTGGCTTTTCTGGCTTGTTTGCTTGCAGCTTCGAAGCAAAAGCTGCAACTGACAGGCGACTCAATGACCCATTACCATCCATGCTAGCTTCTGCTGTTTTACTTGCTTCCCCCCACTCTGGCCTGACATCACTGCGACCAGCAGTTGCCAATAAAGTAGCAGGGCTCATCACAACCTGCCTGTAAAAGCAGATGGAAAGCCACGTGCCTGCCTCCCCCTGACCGGACTCTCCACCAGGGCAATCCGATAAAGGCACAGAGATGGCTGGTGAGGAATTCTGATAAAGGCGGGGAGCAGGAGGCAAGCCAGAGACTGCACAAGGAGAGGGAGTGGGCAGAGAGGGTGCCAGACAGAGGCAAGGAAAAGACTAAAATATCAAAATGAGATACGTACAGGTATAGCATGCACAAAAAGTTTATGGAACTTCATTATCTCAACATTTCAGCCACCTCTGACCAGTGTGTCCAGTGATGCCAGAATCCCAATAATTTCTCAATAAAGTCCTTGGGTGTTAACAATCAGTGCAAGAGGGGGTTTTGTACTGCCTGAATCACAAAGATCCCTGCAAGTCTTTTCTTACTTATTGTACTGTACATTCTTCCTTTTATTGTCCCAGATGGGAAATTTGCTTTGCACACAAGTGAAAGATGTAACACGCAATACATTTAATACAACATAAACTCATCAACAAATAAGAGACATACTGGATATGCATGATGAAAAAGAAAAATATACATAAATATACAATCAATTGTCCAAATAAAGGAGGTCATTAGCAGTGGGAATAAAATAAAACGTAGTTCTATTGCATTTGAACTTATGGTAAGTGGTCTAAATCTTTTGAACTTTGTGCAGACATAAAATACCAAACAAAACAGAAACAGAGAGCGAGTTCAGTTTACATCAAAACAAGATACAACAGCAAAAGCACAGGCAGCAAACGGTACAACTATGCAGAGCTCCAGAAAGAAAGAGACATTGTTTTTGTCTGGTTGAAAAATGATCCTTATGTATCCAAATGCAGAATGACGTCTAGCAGCAGCTGATCTGCCATATGCTGTGACATATACTGAGCATCAAGAGAAAATTATCATTCTATGCATGTATGATTATGCAAAGATAGAGCATATGGACTTTGGCTATTGATTGAATGTTTTCGACGTCATTCTGATTAATTGACCGCAATACAGTTGAGTGACTGTTGCATAAACACTAAATCGTCTCAGTAGTGATGGAGCTCATTGGCCACAGGCAGTGATGCATTTCATCCTGTTCAATGTCAGGCCTGGTGAACATCAAGAGAGAAAAACACAAGAACCAATATGCCCTGCTGATCAAAAGAACAATGCTTCATGCCATTCATATGTTGGAGCAACAAAGTAGTAGACTTGCAAGCTGTGGAGCTTAATCCATTTCAGTAATGAATAAAGGATTCATCTAGACTGACTTGAGGAGGAACAATAAGCTCAATGTTATGTAGCATAGACCAATCAATAGAGAAGAACAAATGTGATAGTCTAATAACTACAGAAACCTACATGGGGCTACACAGATCATGTCCTGAAACCTCAGTTGCTGTCTTTCCTCCTAAACCTGACAAAAATCCAGTAGAATAGCATGTCTCAATGCTGCTCATGTAACAATGCAAGGTGGGAATGTGACACATATTCCATGGACGACCTACAAGCCAAACTTGAACCCTGTTTTATATCTGTGGGATGAGCTCGAATGACATGTGGCATCGAGATCTCAGAGTTATTCCTACATTATGGCAGTTATGCTCTGCAGGACTGCTTCTATTAGTGGCCACATTCTGTATGCATTTTACAATAGACCCCCCTGTTGTTGACAGAGGCTAATCAGCACAATGGATGTACCTGTGTCAAGACTGGTTAATAAAATGCCCGTGCACCTGCTTCCCCCAAAAAAGTCATTTTCCTGATGATAACTTTGTGAATTATTTGCAATCAGAAGTTTCTTTTCACACTCAGAATACATTCCAGATGAAGCTGTGTAGCCAGCAGGCTTGAGCATGTCATTTCATGTGTTCAGTTATTACATTCACTCAATTATGCTGAACACAGATCTGCTGTTTGGGAGCCAAGTTAATTTATTCTCTCCTTATTTTGCTATTTTTGTGTGCTTTTTTTCCAAGCAATTAATATACTGTAGCTGCTATTTTAGTACATAGTCAAGAAATGTATTTCTGAATCCAGTTCTGGTTAAATAAATTACTATAGGATTTACTCCATTAATTGCTTCTGCATAAAATATTGGTTGTCCAATGAAACCTTGAAAATTGAGCATCAACCCCCCACGTCTTCTTGCAATTAGCATCTGCAATGTGTCTATCATCCAAAATCGTCATCCTGTAAATTACATTCATCAGAAAGACAAAAAAGTATTGTATTTTGCTGCAGTTAAATATATACAGTATTCTTAAACACTATGAATGCACAGACTACCTGGATCTTTCTAATCACATATGAATGCAATAATGAAATAGTTCCTGTCACTCTGATTACCAGCATCAGAGAAGAATTGAAATGTTGATTTTAGTGTTACTCCAATTGGATGATGAGGAGTTCAAGGCAATGATTAATGATTGCATGAGACCCAGACTGTTACTTTTGTTTCTGATTACTTGGGTATGAAAGACAATAAGCAAGAGGCAGCTTGGATTCCCATTTACCCCTGATCACCTTCAAAGAGACACTCAACGCTTGCAAAGCTCGCATCCTTAGTTTCTATTGTTATCGCCTTTGAGGTCAGAAGAAGGACTAAATGCAACAGTACACTATGAAAACAAATTTTACATACACAGAAGTTCTGCAAATACAAGAAAAGACCTTAAAATATTTTGATTAGAATGCAATCTTTTGGAAATATCTGTAAGATGTTACATCACTGTGATAAAAACTATTCATAGACTGGATACATTAAGTTAGTTATTGTCTTATAAACAAACCAATATCCGAATCTCTATGACTAGAATAAATTAACTTTAATAATATCAGAAGAAATTCACGCATACAGTACATGGGTTTATGTAACCTTAAGTTTCCAGGACTGAAAATATAGAGAGTCTAAACAGGGCTAACATTTCAGATATCAGTTGGTTGACAACTTCAATTGGGATCCAGGTGTCTTTTAAACATCATCAAGCTATACTGCAGTTGTCTGGCAAAAAAAAGCCCAATTAAACTCTTGAAATAAGGGGGAGTTCTGAGTGACTCTCAGCCACTAAAAGTATTTACCTGAGCTCTAAGATCATGGGTTAAGCCTGCATTATGTCACTAGCGGACGGTGACCAGGATTCTGTAAATGGAGGCACACAATTTGCTGATTGCTACCAAGTGTAGGTTGGGAGATAAGATTAGTCAGCTAGAGATCTAAATCAGGTAAAGGTGTGTACAATGCTGTGGAGCCTTCTTCAGTTATACCTTTTCTTTACCTTCCAGCATGGAATTGTCACAATATTATTTCCCCCTCCTTAAGGGTGCTCCAGCCCTTTCACTTAAGACTTTATTCTCTGCACCTGTTTCCCGTTCCCAGCCCACCTTAAAAGCCAGGCGCTGACGCTCATCCGGGCTCTGCATCTGATTTCCATATCATGCGAGTCCGGGACCTGGAAGCGCCTGGTCCCATTAAGGTTTTAACCTCCGTTCCCGTTCCCCGTCCGCCGGTTCCGACCCAGCCTTCGTGGTTTTAACTTCGTGTTTTGATGGATCTCCTGGTTTTGGACTTTCTCGTGTGTTTTTGGACACTCTAAGGATTACTCTTTTGGATTGTTCGCCTCGGCCACACCTCCCCCGTGCACCAGCGCACCTTGGACACGCCCCCCTGTCTTCTGCCCCGTATTCCTGCATGACGTTTCCCCAGTGTTTCCCCACTCCGTCGGACTGTGTCGTCCGCATAGGGTCCGGAAAGAACTGTTCGTTACAGGAATGAACCTTTACCTGTTTCTTTGCAGCCTGTGCATGCAGGCACAGCTACCTACTTGACGATAAATAAAATGTGTAAAAGTTCTAAGAAGGCAGACTTGCGTTCTTAGTGGGAGCTCACACTATGAGGATGGTGTTTTCTGTTCTGTCATGAAAGGTGTGCCATTGTTGTAGCAAAAACCTCTTCATAATTGCCACAAACAGGTATGGAAATGCACAAATTGTTAAAATTAATTAAAATGAACAAACTGGGTGTTCATAAATTGAGGAACAGTTACTGTATAATATAGGGTGGCAGCAGGCTTAAATGTTTACTTTAGTGAGTTCCAACAGTATGTAACTGTGAAATACACACATCCTCATTAATCACAAGGAAAAAGCATTCTCATTTGCACAAAAACAGAGAGAATATTTACACATAAGTTATTTGAAATGATAATGAATTAGAGCAATTTGAACAGAAAGCAGGGGACTCAAGTATTGTCAGGTTACTGTGGTGAAGATATTCAGATACTCCTTGGATCATACTACTTTCCAGGAAGATTTCCAATAATTTAATTAAGCCTCCCAGGCAAATTCAATTTAGTAGATATCAGACTTCATAAATCTAGTTTACTAAACTCAATCAAAAGCAAATATAGGTCAACATAACATCATTGCAGTAGATACTGTTTACAGTTCTTTCCTTGTCACATTATGAAATTACTTAATTAATAGCCTCATAAGTAGACATTTTGGCTTTCTTTTTTTATCATAGATACTGTACCCCCCTACTCAATTTGTGTGCAACAGTTTTGGTGTCCTGTTTTTCTTGTATATTTGTCTTTTCATTTTCTAACCGCTTCATGAAATCCTGGATGGCAGGCAGGGGAATCAGACCCTATCCCAGCAAGCAACTATGGGACTATGGACTATGGGGGGAGACTGGGGATCCAGAGGAAACTCACACAAACAAGGGGATAACATTTGAGACCCTATACAGACAGCACCCCAGGGCCAGAATTGAACCCAAGTCCCCAGTGCCGTGAGGCAGCAATGCTAACTACTCCACCACCATGCCGTCCTCTTGTATATATGATAAATATACTTTTTACATGTAATTTAAAGTTCTTAATGATGTCTAGAGACTTATTAGACATCATTATCTCCCTTCCCTGCAGCATTCAGCTGACTAATCTTAGCCCCCTAGATTGGGCAGAAGTTAAGAGTAAAGAGTTTTAACCACTACTCAACGCTACCCCCATACACAGTGCATATTCTGTATACTGTATAAGTGGAAAACCTATCTATGTGCCGTATTTATTTACAGTATTTTCAGATGACACATTAAGGTTGCAGTGTCATTATATAAGCATCTGTCGTGGGATTCACAGAGAAGCACAAATAATTCACATCGGCGATTGTGGTGTCAGTGAGGGTATCCTGCTCTATTTCTTTAAATGCCTACTGATGTTTAAGGTTGCCAAGCAACGGCTGGAGCCACAGAAAGTTTTATATGAATAGTGCCAGAGAAAACCGAGATCACTGTGAAGCTGTAAGGTTGCTCAAGGATGAAAAAAGGAAAATGCCAGCATAAGGCTCCAAGGGTTTTACTACTGACAATCACACGTCTCAGTGATTTTCTTATTGCTGTAGTTCATGAAAGCAACAAAAACAAAACAAAAACATAGTTTTACAGACAATAAAAGGCCTCACTTCCTGTAGGGCTGAGAAAAAAAATTGGGCGTTTGAGCCGCCCAACTAAAAGGTGCCGTATTAACTCATGGGCACATTTACCCAAGGCTACTTTTAAGTGTTTCAAAATTGCGGTTATAATATTCTTTGAATAGCGGTGTGCCAAATAAGAGCATGGAAGATTGATAAGCAGTCCTTCAAGCTGGAAATGATTTCTAAAAGCGTCTCCATATATTATTCTTGATAAATAGATCACAAAATACAGACATGATGATAGCAATGAAAATAAATGTAAGCCATCTAAAGATTTTGTGGTTTAAGACAAAGCATTTTGATCATCTGTTTAAAAGTTATTTTTAAAAAAATTATCACAAACCTTAAAAAATTACTCAGGGGTTTACTCAAGCTGAAAACATTTAATGTGAAAAATTAAAAACAGACATACTGGAGGGTAATGAGGGAGAATATTAAAGTATCTCTTGCTTGACTACATAAATGTGTTTTTGCATAAACTAACCTCAACATTATTATTCTATATGTATGGTATCTACAAAACAACATCTGGATATTATCTAGGGTAGGGTTTCTAAATGGGCTGTAAAGTAGAGATCATCTTACTAAAGTATATATAGTACCCAAACCCGTAGAGGACGATGATGGCACGGGTGTGTTTTAGGACAGAAATGAAATTGAGAAAAAGGGATATTTCAAAGTTATCTTCACATCTTTTTTCTTGCATATACTACATGGCTCTATACACTGCATTGCCTTAAATGGAAATGTTGCTTAAATTGGCCTACAAGCAAAATATTGAAATACAGGGGTTAAGCTTTTCAAACTGTTAACAATAATAATAATTGCTTACACTTATATAGCACTTTTCTGGACACTCCACTCAAAGCGCTTTACAGGTAGTGGGGACTCCCCTCCACCACCACCAATGTGCAGCCCCACCTGGATGATGCGACGGCAGCCATAGTGAGCCAGAACGCTCACCACACATCAGCTATCAGTGGGGAGGAGAGCAGAGTGATGAAGCCAATTCATAGAGGGGGATTATTAGGAGGCCATGATTGATAAAGGCCGATGGGAAATTTGGCCAGGACGCCGGGGTTACACCCCTACTCTTTTCGAAAAACGCCCTGGGATTTTTAATGACCACAGAGAGTCAGGACCTCGATTTTACGTCTCATCTGAAGGACGGCGCCTGTTTACAGTATAGTGTCCCCGTCACTATACTGGGGCATTAGGACCCACATGAGCCGCAGGGTGAGCGCCCCCTGCTGGCCCCACTAACACCTCTTCCAGTGGCAACCTTAGTTTTTCCCAGGTGGTCTCCCATCCAGGTACTGACCAGGCTCACACCTGCTGAGCTTCAGTGGGTTGCCAGGTGTGAGTTGCAGGGTGATATGGCTGCTGGCCTGTTGTATTTGGCATTACATGCACTGGCATTTTAACAGATATAGCTACAATTCTTTGGGTATTCCTGACTCTTAACCTATTTCACTTTGAAACCATGCTCATTGAGATCACCATTCAACACAAAATTTTCAATTATAGAATACTTGTGCAAAAATAAACTTGTACTGTATGAATGTTTTGCAGCAAATTTATGAGTTATGAGGAATGAACTATTTGTATACATATACATATACAGTACAGAATATGCTGTGTATATGTACATACAGGTACTGTATACCCACTTTAAAAATGTGAAATAGGAAAAAAACAGTATTAAGATTAAAACTGCACTCCCTTTGTACCCAAATAACAGGTTCTGGAAATCTAAAAAAATCAGAATCTGTGGTTGAGTGCAGACTCTCTCTTCTTCAAATGCTCCTAAGTGCACTCAGGAAGTCATTGAATCAACACTTGGTGACCTGACTTCTGCTTTACTGCAACTGACAAGAGTGTGGATTTCTGTCTTACAAAGGTCTTGCAATTTAATTTGTGAAGCAAAAACAAGGACACAGCATGTCTTTTATCTTTTCTTTGCATTTGCACATCAGAAATACTGACTGAAAATGATGGAACAACTTTTAAATGACTCTATTGCATATATATTATTGATTTTACTTTTCAATAAACTACTCATCTAACAGTGTAATGGTTTTCATTCAACTAAATAAGTAGCCATCCTAAATGACCAACCCCTGCTGTTATAATACAGTTTTGCATTTAAAATTTGAGGGATGTCAAAGGTCATGAACAAGGAGAATTTTTGATAGGAGACCTAAGGATTTCTCTACGTGTTGCATAATAATTATAACCCTGTCTGCATCTTGAAAGGAGATACAAGTGTTTTTGTTACAACTTTAATAAGTCAAAGATAAAGAATAAGGACAATTTTCAAGAGAGCACATATGGTTCCTAAAATTATGTAATTATAACTATGACCCTCTACGCACTGTTAGGAGTTCTGAGAAGACTTGCATATGACAGAGGTCACATGCAAAATAAAAGTTCAGCAGTCACAGGCAAGGTCATTTCATAGAAACACAGCAAAAACAAAGTGCATAGAAACAAAAGCGTTGTTATTTGTGTTCCACAGTAACCATAATGCCATCTGCACTTGTTATTGAGGTTCATGAGATTTTTCTCATTAAATGTCTTATATGAATGCAAAATCCTTAGACCAATTAACTCTTTTGGGGGGGCAGTGAACTATATCTCCCCACATTCTACAATCACACAATTATTTAGGAGCCTATAGAACTGTGCTTTTAATGTATAGTAAATCAGAACAAACAGAACAATAACAGAGAACAGTAGGAAGAGAAAGACTCTTTTATGAAAGAGAACAGCATCATTTTGTAGTCCTTAAAAAGGCTATTCTCACTACTCAACAAGAGCAAGCCACACTGTATGGGCAGTGAAGGTGGGGGTCCTTAGTGATAGAAGCCAGGAACGTCAGGGTGGGAACCAAAGTCACAGACCAGGATGAGAAATCATGGGACAGCCACACGCATACACTCAACACCATGCACACAAACCCCTCTCCTTTCACCCAAGTCCCAGGAGTTAACAATGTCCCTGATAGTTCCCAACTATCCCTGACAAGTTCCCATCTATCCCAGCATACTCTCCCGGTACTGACATCACATGCTCCACTGCTTGTCTGCTGGGTGCCCCATCACTGCTCGACAAAAGTGCTACAATGTGCAGAAATATGAGGCACTTAATATACATTAACTTGAATGTCTCATGGTGGCTACTGTATGTCTTTTTTATGTACTGTAGCAATTTGTTTGAAATAGTCTTGTGAGGATACCTGACATGAAAGGGCAGTCTACTGGCCTGAAGAAGTCGGCATCTTGGACATGAGGAAACATTGTGCAGCACGTTTTGGATCTGTTCTGTTATTGGTGTTAAAGAAGAAAACCGAGGAACAGCTGTACCCTTGCATTGGAGGCACACTACCTGATATGGTTGCATGACCAATCAATTTCATTTCCATGTTCACTGTAGATCTACAGTACATGAGTTCCGGGTCTATAGGAAGTTTCATTAGTTTGGAAAACTCTACCAACAAGACTTTATTATAGTAAGTGGGTTTGGGCTGGTCTTACAGTTTCGAAGAACTTGTTCAAGTGTTTATTGCCTAATCCAAGATGGCAACCAAATCTTGTGACCTTGATGTCATAAGCAAAACTTGGAAATGCCCTAACACAGCCTGATAACTTTCAAACCTCCACAAAGCTCAGGCTCAGGGCACAACAATTCCCCAAATTATGTACAGCCTCTTCAATATTAAGTGAAACAGAATCTCTATGTATCACATGATAAAATCTGATCTGCCTTTGTAGAAAACTGTGTTAAGCCTCTACCATTAGCATTTTAATCTTTGCACAAAAACTACTTCCTTCTCAACGTTAAAGATGAGGCATGTGACCGGTGACATCCTCTCAGGGCGGGCATTTTAGCAGTTTAAGTTTTGCTCCAGTACTGATGTAGGATTCCTCACTAGCATTATACCTAGTGTTATATCACTTTCTGATACAATCAGAAATCAAGTCACTTGCAGGTGATGGGTTTTGATGATTTTTTTCATACAGGTCTTTTTCCAAATCACACATTTATCCTTGATATATAAGTAGAAAGTATAAGGGTGTGTTCTTGGCAGCAGCCATTTTGAGCTAATCAAAAAATGCTGTCACTTTTGATTCACTGATAAATCAGTAAACAATGAATCAACTGAGTCATGACAGTCAGATAAGGTGACTACTCTTAGTGGGAGAGAGGGGCATTATTTAGAGTAAACATACTAGTGATGAATGGGCTCACACAGGGAACATGCATCTATGGATGGTAACCTCTGTGTGGTGATATAGCCTCCCACTGAACACCTGACCAGACTTTAGAGTACTGTATAATACGAAGACTCTGGGATGCTAGACGGCAAACCACACATTATATCAATCAAACCTCCTGCCATTGCCACCTGCCCGTGCTGTCATCCTCTCCCTTCCACCCTTTTCTAATACGAAAAGCCTCTTACCTGTAGGGGAGCCCTCCAGCACCTGACCGACATATGGGCCCTCCTTGAAAATGGGCCTGTTGTCGTTCTGGTCAATAACAAACACGTCCAGGGCCACTGGGCCTTCCACAATCTTCCCACTCAAGTCGGTTGTCTCTACTTGCATCTGTGGACAGGAGACAGATCAGAAGGAAGTCAGCTTAAAACATGAGGGCCACCAGGGTCTTCACTGTTACAGAGCAAGCTGTAGCTCTCCAAGGTCCTGTGCAGGGAAATCAGCTGCAGCCTGGGCTTGCCACTGAGCTCTGACCACACATTGCAGCCCAAGAGTGACCAAGCTCTGGGTGATGAGGTGAAAACTGCTCTTAATTTTAACTGAGGTGTTGCACCCACCTGGGTTGTGTGAGACCGCAATTATGCACCATTAGCACCACTGCATACACATCAGATAAAACAGAAATAACAAATTACTTCACAAGTTGAACTAAGGGGGGAATGGTTCTTGGAGCTAAGATAATGTGACCATAAAGTGGAATTTATTGAGGACACCAGAAAACTGTTCTGTTTACAATTAGCATGCAGGCAACTGGTTTATGCGTTTCACAAAACAACGAGGTAGATCGGGTAAACTGAAAGAGCAAGTTCCTATAAATAATAAACTGGTCTTGTTTTTGCATTTATAATTTTTCCAAAGCAATGATAATAATAGTAACAGCCATGATTCAGAGCGCTACTAATTAAAAATGTCACCACAACAGTTATGTCCATGCTGTTACGCAGTTGTCCATCAAAACATCAAACTCAAAAGAATTATAGGATTTTCTTTGCTTGACTATGTTTCCTCTGCTTTATCTCTGGTGTCTGACTCAGCAACCACACTACATTTATTATGAGAAGATAGGCAGTGATAAAAGTTAATGACCATTAATTTCCCAGATTATGTTAGGAACATTTATCTCCTTTAAATTAAAATTGAAAGTTTCTTTTTTTGTACTTTTACCTGTCTGAGGACCTGAGGATTATTTTAATTATATTGCATTTTATAGCCTAGGGTGAACAATTATCTCACACTATCTTTCATGAGGGCACTCACATTAACTTCTCCTTCCCGAGTTAAAGATACAGAGCCTTATTATTTTTTCATGTTATTGAGAATTGATACAATGAAAATTATGCCTGACTTCAGTAATCTGAAGCTTGATAACAATAGCTCAGTTCTTATTTCCTATAATTATGACTTCCTTGATTTTACAGCACTGTGGTAATGCCACCTGATTGATCTCTTAGCCCCCCGGTAGTTACCAGAAAGGTGACAGATTAAGCGAGAAGCTTATATCATCAGCAATTTCCAGCTATTGCAGTTTCCACTTATTTCATACGATATCGCATGTCCTGTACAGTGTATCAATCTAATGTTCATTTACAATCCTGCTGCTGACAGAACTTATGTTCTTTGACATTTTGAGGAGTTTGTCGTCTGTTCAGCTGTACCTAATCCTAAAATTCCAAGTTCAATTTGTTATATAGTGCTCCTAGGTTATGAGACAGGGCAGCTTTGATAAGGTACTGTATGGAAGACTATTTCTCATACATCTCAGATTTAATCAGCTCCAGAGAAATCTAATTCAAGACAAGGCCCATCTTAAAGGCGAACACACCACCACAACATTTGATTCTTAACAATTCAAATGTTTCAACAAGTTAACACAAAACTTCTTAAGATTAGATTGCCATATGCCAATTATTTTATGTGCAGAAATGTCTCCATATATACCACATATACCTGAAAATACCCAGTTGTGTCTGAAGCATTAAATCACTCATGCAAATCTATTAGAGCTAGGTCTGCTGATTAGCCTTGTTTTATTATATTCAGGAGTTCTGACATGCAGCTTTACTTAATAACATCAAAGCAGGCACACATCTGACTTTCCAGGAAGCAAAATTTATTTTTTTAACTTTCCTCTAACATGGGCTATGGTAGCATTTCATGCCTGGGATAAGATTCCCTGTGTCCCGCAGGACCTATGCAGCAGTACTGGACTCATGTGCAGTGTCTGTGCTAACTTTCAGACACAGCCACATCACATCCACAACCTTTACTACATGCAGTACACAAATATACAAAAACCAGAATCTGTATAATCCACACCACCAATGTAGTGGATACATATGCCTGTGTTGCATGGTCTCCTCCAAGTGAAACACTCTTAGAACACCCAGGCAGTAAGCTCAATTAAAATGTAATACCCTGTGGGCAGAATAAGGAGGAATTGGCTTCCTTCTTCACTTGATTGCTGTCTAGAGCAAGCCCTGTGCTTACTAGAGTGTGTCACGATAAGCTAGCTTCAGAGCATGCTCCACTTAACAGCAGCACTGAAACTAATCCAGTTGTGTTTTGCAGGCTGCTCTAAACCTTATGGTCAGCAGTCTGAAAGGGGCTGAGGTAAAGGGCAGGGGAGGGGCAATGCATGATTAAAACAGGTTTCAGCCTCTTTTCTACAGTATCGTGGAGAGGTTCAAATCTAAAAAATACAATTAAATTTCAGTACAGTAGATGGACACGTTCATCAAAACCTCAATTACAGTCATACAGATGAAGGCAGTAATTATATTTTGTATAAAACAAAAGAACATCTCAAAATAAAAGCAAAATTACAGGTAGATTATAAGATTGATAAAGCAGAGTAACATGAAAACCTACTTAATTGGTCTCATACATCATTAAAAACTACAGGGGCAGGGGAGAGAAAAAGACAACAGAACATGCCACCTTGAAATAAATGGAACAAAGTCCGTCATATGATAGCCATGCCGGTACCTTGTAGTCTGAGCTCAGTTGTGCCTGATCAGTGCAAGGATGGGACCTCCAGTGAAATCCAGGTTGTAACTTTAAGTAGACCAGTAGGAGGTGCCCTTCCCCTGGACCACAATTTCCAAACCCATTCAGAACTTCACTATAGTTACCATAGGCACTGTGCTGGAGGAGCTCCCAAAATCCATCTGAGACGTCAGACCAAGATCCCGACTACTTTGTCATTAAAGACCCTACAGTATGGTAATATCCACAAGTGGAGGGGTTTTAACAGCAGCATCCAAGCAAACTTCCACTCCAGCCTCTCTAGAGTTCCCCTTAAGGGTGAAGCAATTTCTTACTCTGTCTGATTGGCTGTGTCCAAGGCATTTGCAAAAGCTCACAATAAGCAGAGAAACCATTATCGTACAGGTAGGAGAAAGTAAGGATTAGATTAGATATAGAAGGCGCATAAAATAATCCTCATTTTTCAAAATGACATACTGCCAAAGTCTCATTCACAGCTTCCTGACTACCATCCACTACGGAACAAAGTTTTCAATCAAGTTCAGCATAAAATAATTTTTGCTTGAACACCCTGCGTTGTTCTGTTATTTTAAGTCAGTGCATTTTCTACTAAATGCAGAAACACATTTCTGTGGTGATCTTCTGAAAATCTTATTTCATTTAAAATAACCGTTGATTTTGATAGACCTGCAATTTGTAACATAAAAAGCAGATTTAACTTAATTTAATTTAACTTAATTTAACAGGGATTAGGTGGCAGGGATCACCTTAAAGAGTGGTAACATTGCTTGGTAAATCTGATGGATAAGATACCACAACGCGTACTGGCTGCTTATAAATAGTTTGCATATACATGACAAGCTTCTTAGCCAAATATGCTTCATCAATAAATCTGTTATTTCAGCAGAATCATGTAGGCTTTGAGCACATTGAGTGCATATACTGTATCATAATTCTGGATTATATCTAAAATGTTTTACACAGCAGTGTATACTGTACATAATGATGATGATTTAATTCTGCATCAAACTTAAACTTCTTATATTTTACTATTTATAACACCACGTATTGTTGTAAAATCTAAAGGAAAGTATGAACAAGCCTGCAAGGAGCATTTTTGTGTACATCCTGTCATTAGTTTGTGTTGGTCAATGAATGTTCTGTGTTCAGTTGAACAAAATAGTTCAATGATGAATATTGTGTGGACAGTCATGAGCTGGGATAATACAGACACTGATAAAATTTCAGAATGGATTGTTGAATCCCAGAAGGCATTATGTTTAAGCAGCCTACTAGACAGTGTGCACAAAGTAGTCACAGTGCTGAAAGTATTCATTTTAATTCCACATTAAAAAG